>NC_080540.1:124154002-124459210 GCF_028640845.1 Ahaetulla prasina
CAGCTTGTGTGGTTCTTAAGGTCATAGGGTTAGAAGGTATCTCGGGATTTGTAAGAAGTCCAGCCTCCAAGCAGCAATAAGGAGTCTCTAGACTTCAAGGATCCTCAATGCTCATCCAGTCTCCTCTTACAGACCTCTTTAAAGGAGAATATTTTGTTCCTGACATCAGATGGTTCCTCTCTTGTTATTAGTTCCATTTAAATCAGCAGATCTGCAGCAACTAAGAATTAGTTCTGGCTGAGCTCTAAGAGTAACCTACAGCTGAAGAACATCATTTCAGTCTGGGCCAATTTCGCATGGATTTAGTCCTTTGTCCTTGGCTTCTTTGTACATCCTTTGGAAGTCTTTGAAACGTGGGGCACAGCCTAACCTGACCTCCCCAAAGTGCATACTGCCTGTGAAGAGGAAGTCTCCCTCTCCTGGTTTTACCCCACACTGAAGCAGAGTCTTGATCTGTCCTTGCCACCGACCGCTCTCCTCAGCAGAATTGAAGATCCTGGTTTTCTGCCTGTAGATTCTATTGATGTTTATGCTGATAATGGAATCTTGCTGATCCTCCTCATTGATTACACTTTGGATGGTACCTCTGACAACTAGGAAGAAATACAGGCAAAAAAAAAAAAATCACAATTAGATACAGAACTACCCTGATATCCACTTTTGTGCAAGCATTTATCATTGTCTTTAATATATATTGGATGTTGGTTAACAAAATATTTACTCAGTGGCATCCTGGAAGAAAACGAACCGGGCAGGACCAGATGTTAAGATCCCTCCCCCAAAATGAGGCAAATCCTGTTGTGTTCTTAAAATTAAATTCTTACACCATTTGTGAATTTAATTATACATTGATGCACTGAAACCTTATGTTCCGTATCAGAGTTTATGCTCATATAGTAATATTTTTGAAAAGGTTTTGTTCCCTGTTTCAGGTACCTAAAACACATCCAGGAAAAGCAATTTTATCATTTTATATGAGTACTTTTCCAGCTTCACCTCATTGTTTGTTATTAGTGATTCCCCAAACTATAACTTTTTAAAATTAAAATCAAATATGATATACAGTTGGATTAAGAATGGTCTGTTTTAAATCCATTTTTCAAAACTAAACAAAAACTAGTAATGTTGCCAAAAGCATTGCATTCTGAATATTGTTCATAACTCTCATAATCCCCAGCCTGGGGAAGATCTATCTTACAATATTGCACCGAACCACAATTTAACTAGCTTTATACGTAAATATCATTAGATATTTCGGAGAATGTTAAGAAGAAAGTAATTAGTACTTATTTGGAACCTGATGTCCAGATCACAATTTTTGAAATGTAATATTCCTATAGCAGCCTTCCTCAATGTATTTAACTCTAGATGTCCTCAGTTACGGTTCCCCCAAATCAACCAGATTGAGGACAAATGTGAGACATTAGTTTGGGAAGCAAGGGCCACAATGGCTCAGCAGTTAAAGACACTGAGCTTGTCAGTGGGAAGGCTGTCAGCCAAGGTTTGACACCTGAGCGCTGTGTTATGTGATAGGGTATGTTCCTGTTACTTGCCCCAGCTCCTGCCCACCTAGCAGTTCAAAGGTATGCAAATGTGAGTAGGTAAATAAGTATCACTTTGAGGGGAAGGTAACAGTTTTCCACGTGCCTTGCCATATAAAGTCATGCTGGCCACATGAGCACAGAAGCATCTTTGGACATCACCGGCTCCCTTGGCTAAGAACAGAGAGGAGCACCATCCCCTAGAGTCGGAAACAACCGGACAGGGAAACTTTTACTGTCTGGTATGGCTATCCAATAAGCCTTAATACTGATGTGTGGTATGCATCAATCCTCCAATGTAAGTCAAATTATCTCCTCAGTGCAAAAACCAGAAAAATATTTGGGAAATCAGCTCTATTCTTCATTTGCATAAAGAGTTCATCTGTAAAGCTAGCATGAAGAAAGGAGCAATGTTTAGCTTTTGGGAAGTTTCAGAATACAGTTGCAAATAACCATGTGTCAAGGAACCTAAAAAACCAAAACAAAGCAAAACACCTGGAGAGGTCAAAACACCTGGAGAAGACCAGTTAAAGCCTATTAGTTAAACAGGATAAGCCTCACTATTAAAATAAATAAATGCCTACACCAAACTCACCCTAGAAATTTAAATCACATTCTATTAATGGCCAGTAACATTTACATTGAATTCTTTGGCATTCTGCCCTGAAGAAATACACACAGCAAGCCACCACCTGTCTAGGCAACATTTTCCATCAAGACGGAGCAAGAGCAATCCCACCACAATGTCTGGGTGCTGCATCCTCCTCCCTGTTCAGAATATGCCCCTATTATATCCACAATACTAATAGACTGTATTTATATCTGTAGCACATGTCCAAGACCAGACATGCCCAGCTGTTTCATTACAACATTTACTTTGGATTCCAAGCGTGGGAAAATTGCTTTAATGCTATTTCACTACCATAAAGAGGAAAACAGTTACCCCACTAGTCATACTAAGGAAAACCACTTGTCTCTTTGGGGGGAGACATAACAGAAAAAGGGATACCTTTTGCTGGCACAGATCACTGTGTTTATGTCTATTTGAGATCTAAGCATTTCAGGCAGGCAATCTTTGCAGGCAAAATGTAGTTGGAGAAAAATAATACATAATTCTGCTGGATCTCTGCTAAGCATACCGATAAAGTCTAACCGTATTGTAGCACTTCCTATCCAGAGAGTCTACAGAAGATTTCCATTGGATATCTATGCATCAAACTGGTTTTTTTTTAAAAGACTCAGGGAAGGATATCTGAATTGAGTCTGTTTTGCTTTCAGGTTTTATAAAAACCTTTCTCCCGAAATAATATTTTTAAAAAGTAACCTTTAATGAAAAATTAGTCATAGTTTTGGGCCAGTGTAAAAGAGAACATTTTTTTATTCTGTAAAAAGTTTTATTTCCTTCTGTACATTTTGAGAAAGTCCTTCCTTTCTTATAGGTCAGGAGCCCAGTAAAATAAAATAAAATAAAAGATGAAGTATAAACTTCATCTTTAAAAGCAACAACTTCCACAGAAACAGGGGTTTAGTTTTTATCAAGGGTCTATTTAGAAACATCAAGAGGATAATTCCTATTACTCGCTCCTCAAAACCTTTGAACTTCCACCACTATTACCACAGCCCCTCTCTTTCTTTGTCCATGGTAGAAAAGAAGTAGCCAAACACAATGATTTCATTGAAGCTCTTCAGAGCTAAAACCCCATAAAGGCTTTTCCTCCCTTGTCCCCTTTGTACTTCTTGGATACACTTTGTTTACTCCAAAATGAGCAGAAAAGGGCTCCCTTGTTGATTACAATCTGGGGCTTTCAGTTTGTTCACTGTTTGGTGAAGTTTCTGTAGGCCAAATTCAGCAGATTATCACAAGAGAGAATGGGATTTTACAGAGCAATGGTGAACTCAGCAGTCATCCAGAAATCAAGGAAACTTACCAAAGTCACTGGAGCAGACAGCCAAGAGAACTTCCGTGTCACTGCAAGGTCGGCAGGGAGCTGAGAATGAAACAAAGAAGGACATTTTAGCATCTCAAGAAGGTAAGCGTTCTGCTCAGGAACATATTAAAAGTCAACCTTTATGCACCATTCAATTCAGTCAGCAAATGTGTAATCTACTTCTTCAGAGCAATATTTTCTATGAAAATGTCCATATTCTAGACATTATATTTAATGTCATATCCAGAATATGACGTTTTTCTCTTACAATAATCCTTTAATATCTACCTATATTCTCTATTGAATTGTATCCCCTGGAAGAATAGTTCCCTTAAATTGGCAGGTGTTAACTTGTCAGGATAAACTTTTACAACATAATTCCCCAAGATTCAGCAAGCAAAAAATCCCTGCAGATTATATGCATTCGGAATCCAAGATCTTTGATTCTAGGAATTTATTCCAAGTATCAGAACTTACAATAGGAAAAATTATTCCTGATTATCCCAATAAAACCGGTTAGTCCATTTAAAATAAGAACATAAATAAAGATGCAGCTGGTAGCCATGCCTTAAAACATAAGATGTAGTTGAGCTTAGAGGAGACTAGAGAGAGGAAGTTTTTTTTTTTTTTTTAAAAAAGAGAGAATCATCTAGGAAAGAGACAGCAGCTGTTTTGTGCCCTTACACAGTAGCCTTTATTCATCAGCAGTTGCACCACAAAGCTGTGGGACAAAGCCAGAGGCAGTCTACACCTGCATCCCTGGTTTGTGAAGCTAGGCTGAGGTCTGAAGGTCACATTATACATTAAAGATACCATGTGTAGCTTCATGTTTTTCCCTTGGACTTTGTCTTATGCTACAAAATAAAGGCTGTAGACCTGATGCAGTTCAGTACCACAGCATATTGGGGCAGAGGGGTTAACCTCTCTCTTGCTTGGGCTACAGTTTCTCTGTGAAAGCTGCCTCTTCCCTCAGCATAGTAATTGGTGATTGAAACTAAAGAACCCATTCATGCTTACTTTCTGGCTTAAAAAAGACCAGTCAGCATACATTTTATGCATTTCAAGCCTCTAAATCCTCTTACCTCTTCCCTTGTTGTACTGCTTAAAGGCCTAGAAACCAGGAGACTGTGAGTTCTAGTCCTCTTTTAGGCATTGGAAGCTGGCTGGGTGACTTTGACTTAGTTAATCTTTCTTTCTTAGGCCAACTTATACCACGGGGTTTATTGTGGGGAAAATAGGAAGATGAAGGAATATGAGGTATGTTTGCTGCTTTGACTTATTTATATATAAAAAAATAAAAGGTAGGATATTTAATTAATTAATTAGTTTGTTTGTTTGTTTATTGTTTATTTATTTAGCATACGGCATATGATGGGATAAAAATAAGTAAATCAACTCTGAGTTGTTACTTATTTCTCCTCATTTTTCTTCTTTGGGAAATTAACTTTGGCTCTCAATTTATCCTATTCTATTAAATGATCTTGTGGCCACTTCCACCATTTTCTTTCAGAAGATTTGGGATTGGGTTAGAAATACAGTATATTTTGTGGGAGTTTAACATTTTTTCCTTCTAACTATCGCACTTATTTATTTTATTTATTTATTTATTTATTTATTCGTATTTCTATACCGCCCTATCTCCCTAAGGACTCAGGGCGGTGTACAGCCATATAAAAACACACAAATGTACAGAATAAAAACATTCAACTAAAAAACTTATTATAAAGGCCAAATATTTAAAATAAGATATAAATAATAAAACCCAATTTAAAACCCAAGCTAAAATTTAATCATTTAAAAATTTAAAACCCTAGTCCAGTCCTGCGCAAATGAATAGATGTGTCTTAAGCTCATGCGGAAGGTCCGAAGGTCAGGAAGTTGACGAAGTCCTGGGGGAAGCTCGTTCCAGAGGGTGGGAGCCCCCACAGAAAAGGCCCTTCCCCTGGGTGTCGCCAGTCGGCACTGCCTAGCCGACGGCACCCTGAGGAGTCCCTCTCTGTGAGAGCGCATGGGTTGGTGGGAGGCATTCGGTGGCAGCAGACGGTCCCGTAAGTAACCCACTTGTAATGTGACAGTCAGCCATGTATAACCAGACCCACTTGTGTAGAGTTCAAACTAGATACTTTATTGTTCTTTGCCTGTAATACAGGAATCTCTCCAGACTGGCAGATTTTATATGGGAAAGACTAGATAAGGCTCTAAGGCACGGGTGTCAAACTCGCCACGTCACGTTGCCATCACATGATATTCCGCAACATGTTCTCATTTGTGGAGCTGGGATGGGCATGGCCTGCGCATGATACATCCAGCCCGCGGGCTGCTAGTTTGACACCCCTACTCTAAGGCATTCAAAGGAAGGTGGGGTGAACCTGGTTCTATCAGTTCTTTCCAAAGGAGTTCATTGCTATTAATAACTACAGAGTTTCTAACTTGTAGAGACCTGAATATTTGTGAACTTCAACTCCCAGAATTTGGGAGAGCTATGGAATTCTGGGAGTTGAAGTCCACTCACCTTAAAAGTTGCTAAGGGGAAAAAACACCAAGTTACAGAAATATTGGAAATGGTCAAAGAGTTTTCAGGATTGTAATGAAACAATAGCTGTAGAGTAAGGGTTTTTTTATCAAAGGCTAGAAACCACAGAAATACATACACTGGGAAGGCTGTTCCGGTTTTATCATAAAGAGATTTATTTGCTTAGCTCCAAAATTTATCACTATTATATTTTATGGTATTCAGCAGCCACCATTGTGGGAATATCATATCATATAGTCTGTATTACCAGGCTGCATGAATTGAGTTGCATAAAGATTGGTAAACATGTCCTTCATCAGAAAGGTTTTAACTTGTCACTGGTGGGAATTCAAAAACCTCAAATAAAGGATCATGTAAGGACTTGTATCATGTAGAAGACAGTTGGTCTGGTGGGGCCTATTAAAATGTGTAATGGAAATCAGAGTTGAGAACTGGCTCGTAAATTTATCAGTTTGGTTGCCTAACACTAATCCTCAAATGTTAGAAATAAAGATGAGCTTGAACTCTTTATTTCAGAAAAACAAATGTGATTTAATAGACATGGTAAAGAACTGATGAAGTAACTGGAATGTAGCAAACAAAGATATATTTTATTCAAAAGGAAAAGTTTCAAGAACGTTCAGAATGTTTTATATTCAGAATGTCTGGAACCTGAATCACATTGTGTCTACTGATCCAGGTTCTACAGATAGTTTCTGAATTTGTTTAGCAACTATTTGAAATTACAAAGCCCTGAAAAAAAGTGACTTATAACCGGACCTCACATTTATGATCATTGCAGCATCCCCATGATCCTGTGATCATGATGTGGGCACAGTTGTGGTGTCCCAGGATCATGTGATTGCCATCTGGGATCTTTCCAGCTGGCTTCTGACAAGCAAAGTCAATGGGGAAGAGCCAGCTGGAAAGTTACACGTTTTGGTCCTCTAATGTTTCACTAAATGACCAAACAATTTATCAATGAATTTTGGTGGTGAGGAGTTGTACGCTTCCAATCTGACATGAGATATTTTCAAGTTTGGAAAATTTCAGACTCAAAATAACTGAACATTTCTAAACAGCAGTAATCGTTAAGGAAGAGAAGTTGCACTGTGCATTAAAAGTATCATATCTGCTAAGGAATTCAAATGAATATGGTGGTACTGCAGAAGATATCTGGGTTTAAATAAGCAGTGGGATGAATGTGGGCAATACTATTAGCCTCCACTATGGCATATCCAGCCAAAAAGATATGGATGATGCTTTCCAGAAGCAAAGTGCAATTCTTTCAAAGAGGCATGAGGTAGCAGTGATAGGGATTTAAATTACCATGACATCATTTGGGAGACAAATTTTGCCAAGTGTCCTGGGTATCTAGATACTAACACATTTTTTTTCTTCCAGAGGGTCACGGAAGGCACAGGAGGATTGTTATCTTTGATTCAGTAGCCAATAGTTATGGTACAGACAATGAAATTAGTCGGAGCAGTTGGCTAAACCTAAACTTGCTTAGAAGCCAAACAGGATCAGACCTGGTTAATGTCTGGACCGAAGCCCACCAGAAAATGTTAGGGCTATAGATTAGACTAGTGTTATTGCTAGGAGGAGGAAAAAAACTATTCATAGCCATAAAATTACCAGATTTCACCTAGTCAAGGAGAAGGAAGTAGCAAGAAACACAATGGAAAATGGCTATGTGATGTTAGAATTCTTGTTTTCAATTAAAATTAAAGCTGAATGTAATCAGATTATTATCTTGGACTCAAGAGTGGAGGAACAGCCATCAATCATGAATTCTTAATTTGTATTTCTATACCAAGCACGGGATTAAATTTGGTGGTTTAAATAGCATCTTTCTAGTATGGACAGGATTTTCCCCTATACAGATTTTGATGTATTTGGATAATGATTCCCATGACAAAAAAACTAGTTGAAAACTTGTGGGTCGAACATGTTAGTTATTGTAGCGATAATTGTAATGGAAGACAAATATATTATAGGAGTATGTGAAAATTAGGATATAAATGTGCATAAACATTCACAAGATGAAACCTTTGATGGCTAACTTGTTTTCTTTCATAAAAGAAAACCAATTATAAAGTATGTTAGAGGAGAAGTAGCTGACACGTACATCTGAAGACAGGAAGATCAAGTGTAAACTCAAGACCAGATCTGTTACAACTTTAAGAACTGTGTAGCCTGGAAATAGTAGAGACACCCCACGCTAATCTAATCAAGGAAAGAATGTAGCTGCTTTTTATACTCAGCCAGTTACTTCTACAGAGAAGGTGGTGCAGATGTTTCTATAATACCCAATCAGTTATGGAATTCCTTTTCACTCAGAACTCTGCCCTCTCTAGCAGCAGGCTAATTAAATCTACCCAGTGGAGATCCAAAAATGGAACGGGTGGAGAACTACAACTTCCTTTGTTATCCTGGCAGGGCATTTACATTCATCATAAAAATGAGAAATCATCAATTTAACTAAGCATCAGTGTCACCAGCGAACATGACAAGATGGAACTTAGGGAAAAGAAAACTTGAAAATTCTTGCTTTAATGAATGTAAATCTTCGTGGTTGCATTCAGATTTATGTAGTAATTATTTAAAACATGAATATCTATATCTATATTTAGATTAATGTGGAGAATTTCAAAAAGAGTACAGCAATAACAGTTCGTGTGATGTCATTTTAACAAGCATGTTTCTAGCTAAAAGTCCCTTCTATTTTAAAGAACAGGTCATTCATACAATTGGAAGAGAAATTCAACTCATTCTCTAAGTGTACCTTGGAAAAAGGTGAATTTATTCAGTACCAATGCTGAATAAAAAATAACAGTGGAGCTAAAATCCTTTATTACTTTTTATGAAAACTTGAGCACGCAGGTGCTGTTACATGAGAAATTAGAAGAAATTCCAACTAGAGATATTTTCTTCAACATTTTGACCATGTGTTAACAAAAACACTACTATTATATTTCCTGCTTCAGATGGCTTAGACAATTTCCGTGCACAGGACGCTAAGCCAAAATAAATAAATTTCATAGATGTTCAACCGAACATCTAATGTAATACCTGAAAGTAAAAGAAAAGAAGAGTGGTTTCAGTGCACTTTGAAATGTCTGGATGTTAAGGAGGTTATGGCATATTGCTGTCATTGTAGTGACTCACTGTTAAGTCAGATAGGAGTTCCTCTGATGGGAGTATCATGACCTGAACTAAGTGCCACCTCTTCACCTTTACTACCTAGTGCATCCAAAGACCTTTATGGAGTGGTAGAAAGGGAGTGGAGAAATGTGAATTTTTATATTGTCACATTGTAAGGTGCATTAGAGGTCCAGGTGCCTGAGATCCTGCCTTATCCATTTATACTTGAAGAAAGTCATGCAAATAATCTCCCCTGCAATTGTTAATAGTCCAATTTTCTTTCAAATTCTTCTCTGCTATTTCCAGGGGAAATTAGATATGAAATTGTCACAACTAAATTTCTGCTGGGCATTAAAAATGCTTTGTCTTCTGAGAGTTGTTTTTGTTTCTTTGTTTTTAATCAGATTTATGATTGTTCAGTTACTTTCTAGCAATATTATAGCTGCCAATAACAATTCACTCCTCATTACTGTGTCATAGTGGCACAGTGGTTAGAATGCAGCATTGCAGGCTACTTCTGCTGACTGCCAGCTACCAGCAGTTTGGCAGTTTGATTCTCACCAGCTCAAGGTTGACTCAGCCTTCCATCCTTCAAAGGTCAGTAAAATGAGGACCCAGATTGTTGGGGGCAATGTACTGACTCTGTAAACCACTTAGAGAGGGCTGTGAAGCGGTATATAAATCTAAGTGCTATTGCAATTACTACTTAGAAGCATTTCATAGTCTTGAAAAACAAGCAAGAAAAAAAGCAGAATGTTTTTCATAGGTGTTCATAATAATCCTCCAGGAACAAACCAATTTTTGTTTTATTTTTGTTAGAAAATATTTTGGAATACCATCAAGATATTCTTATTTGTAAAAGAAGTGCCTATCAAACCATAGCAAGGGTTCATTTGACATAACCTGTCAATTTTTATTTACCTTGCATCATGACCAGGTTGCACAGAAAATAGCAATAGCACTTAGACTTATATACCATTTCATAGTGCTTTATAGACCTCTCTAAGCGGTTTACAGGGTCAGCATATTGCCCCCAACTATCTAGGTCCTCATTTTACCAACCTCAGAGTCAACCTTGAGCTGGTGAGAATCGAACTGCCAAACTGCTGGCAGGTGGCAGTCAGCAGAAATAGCCTGTAGTACTGCATTCTAATCGGTGTGCCAACTAAACATGACAACACCTATCTTCTTCTCTCCATCCTTAGCTACTTAATATTATCAATGAGGCTGGGTGGTGGGGTGGTGGGAAGCCCCAAACTTCTTGAGACTGGCCTGCTTTTCCCCTACAACATTCTCATTTTGGTTTTACTATATAAAGCTGTATCATAGGCACAGAATTAAAGCATCCAATCCATTCAGGAGAGTGTCCTCAATATGCTAATATGAAAAATAATATAGATGAAATCTAATTTCAAAATTTCAATTTTGAAATGAGATGCAGTTCTGTCATTCTAACATTCATCTTTAGAATGATTCTAAAGCAGAATAAGGAGCAGATTCTTGTTTACAAGTTTCACTGAAATCAAATTATTTCATACTTCTATTACTGTATGGGAGATACTAATTTATAGGGTTTTGCAGCAACATTTTGACCCACAGTTTAGACAAAAATAAACTACTTGCTGAACTATTGGCAGCTACTTTGATAGTAGTGGTCAGGCCTTGATTATATTCATTGTAGAAGGAAATCTGTTCCAACACTAGTAGTTCTTCCATAATTATATATGGGTTCTGAAAGTCAAATTTTCCACAAGGCTGACAACAGTTATGATGAAATCTGACTGGACTGAAAACTTTAAATGGGACACTAGGAACAGCTGGGAATTGTTTTCAACTAAGAGGTCTTCAAGGGCCAAACAACCACAACAGCAGGAGGAGAAAGAAATGCTGCTGCTACTGTAATAAAGTATCATATTAATCCCTTTATATTTGTCTTTAAAAAGGAGAGGCAGAACTGCTTTTAATACGTAAAAAGGGAGTGCATAGTTTATTACTATTTATCGTCAATAGAAAACCATGCAATTATTGTATTAATATATTGTTTGTAATTCAAGTATTTCCTAAACAGGTTCCATCAAATACCTGTTTTTCAAGCCAATTAAACATGATAAACAAGGAAATAAAGGCTGCCCACTAATTAGATGTTATAGCTTTTGCAGCTGGTGCTTCCCTGTAAATAAGCACCATTGAATTGTTCATGCTAGTATAATATATAAGATACCAGTAAACTAGGCCTAGTGGCAATAGCAGCAAAAGGTTACTAAACTTCTCCTTATAACTGCCTCTGAAACATTTACTTTAGAAAAAAGTAAGCCATAGGTACCCTGATGCCTTCCATTATGTTTTTAGATTACAATTCCCATCAATCTGACCAAGCATGGCCACTGTAAGGGCTCATGAAAGTTGTAACTGCTGAAGATCAAACAGGTTGCCTAGTCCTCTTTTTTGATGGGAGGAAGCAGTCACATTTGCATGGTGTTGTTGGTTTTTTTGTTTTTTTTACTATAGCTGTCTGTGTAAACAGAGGCTCGGCTTAATTACTGAATTCACATTCAAGCATCAGACAAATTCACAAGGGCAGATTCCGTAGTTTAGGTATAAACTGTGTGTGGGGGGAGAAATGCACTCTTTTGTTTATACTGAATCTCCTACTCATCTGCTTCACTGAATTAATAAAAGGAACAGGTCTCTATTCATCACATGACGGATTAGATGTAGCCTTCTTAACTTCTGGCTGTTCTGATACTACTTTAGATTTTTTTTAAAAAAAAAAAACAACCCAGAAAAACAATACATTATTTCAAAATACTTCAAACTTCTCCCAAAGTTCCAGAATGTTCAAATTAGGAAGAGGTTATCTCCTCAGAGAAGGTAACCCCTGAAGAGTTTAGTAGCATATAAGAATACCAATTGTTCTGGAGAAGAAGTGAATCGTATCTCTTATTCCCCATTTCTGACGTGACTCATAAATCAAATCTTTTAACACTCTTCCGTCATCAGGAAAGGCTCTCCATCAACACATTCATATTTTAGCAAATCAATCAGTTCAAACCTGGGTCAGATGGAAGTTCTGCACGAGAACGTAAGAATAAAATTAAAAAAATAAAGGAATGACAATGACCACCACAAGTAGCTGAAAATCCAAGCCCTGCACATCTGAGGAAAAGTTTTCACTATAGCAGGGGTGCCCAAACTTGGCAACTTTAAGACTTGTGGACTTCAACTCCTAGAATTCCTCAGCCAGCAAAGCGAAGTCCACAAGTTTTAAAGTTGCCACGTTTGGACACCCCTGCACTATAGGAAGCTAGCAATTTGGATCTACAGCTGAAAGGAAAAAAAGAATATACTATTGGAAAGCCTCTGATGGTCCTTTCCAACTACAAATATGCAAGTTCTAATCACAATGACAGAGGGTTAAAGCCCCAGGCACTACCAATGCCTCAGTGCTTTCTTTTTCTCTTGCCAGATGTGATTATTGTTGGGGGTTTTTTTGTTTTGTTTTAGCCACAGAAATATTTGAACAAGATGAAAAACATTATGTCTGCTTCGATTTTCAGAGCAGAGTAGATAGTGGACTATACCTTAGCAGTAAGCCACTGGATAGACAGATGATGATTTCTACCCTGTCTTTTGGAGGAATCCACACAAAGCAGTCTACAAGAAAAATGTTGCTGCAATCCTTGTGGGAAAAGCAAAACACTTGAAGGATCACATATTCAGGCTTGCTTCATAAAAGCCTATTTCTTTTCACTGTTCAGAAGTCAAGGATATGCCAATTAAAAATAATTGGTGAGCCAAGGAGATTGTAGTAATCTCTCCACGCTGTGTCAAACTACAATTAGAAGAAGGACCGAAGTTATGAGAAACTGGCAATAAGTTCTTCAGGTCTGCAGAATGTCTGTGATTCACTAACTCTGCACTGGAGCCTTTTAATGTGTAACCCAGCCCCCCACTCCCCCCTATATTTTTACTGTGTCAAATAGGAAGCAGAAGCAGGAAGATTATGGAGTCATAGTGGGCAAACATGAACAATTAGTTGTGTTTGGGTGACAGATAGATCCATGCCTGGAGTATCTTTTGATGCCACAAAAATAAACACATGAATTGTGGTGGATGACAGAGGAGGATAAGATCAGATCATTTAAATAGCTGGTGCTTATTTACGTGATTTTGGTGAAAGCTTTTGCTTTTGAAACTGTACCTCATTGAAACTGAGGGTCTAATCCTTTTGCAGAAAGATTTTAACAGAAACTACATGAAGCCAAGTTAGATGTCAACAGGATCTTTGATTCCTCTCAGTTTACATTCATTTATAGTTCTCTAAGGAGCTATATGTGCAGGGTTCATTCCACTTGATGTTCAAGTTTGAACAAAGAAGCATGCACTTCTTTGTGGCCAGGGGTTACAGTTGAAAGGATAGCTTTTAGGAGGTCAGGGGTTTAAGTGGGTGTGGCAGTGGTGTATACAGGTAATCCTCGACTTACAACAGTTCATTTAGTGACCGTTCAAAGCTACAACAGCAGTGAATAAAGTGACTTATGAATAAAGTGACTTATGACCATTTTTCACAGTTACAACTTTTGCAGCATCCTCATGATCATCTGATCAAAATTCAGAAGCTTGGCATCTGGTTCATATTTCTGACCCAGGTTCACTTAACAACCTGGTTACTAATTCAACAACTCCAGCGATTCACTTAACAAATTGGGCAGGAAAAATAGTAAAATGGGACAAAACTCACCTAACAAATTTCTCATTTCACAGCATAAATTTTGGACTCATTTGGGGTTGTTGGTCGAGGACTACCTGTATTTGGTAAAGTCATATGATAGACAGGAGTAGGATTTCTGTTTTTCCCACTTAATGTTTTGGAGGGAGTGGTTCTGAGAACTTTTTAACCACATTAAGCATATCTCTAGAGCAGGGATGTCAAACTCAAGGCCCGCCGGCTGGATCCGGCCCACGGGGTCCTTTCATCTGGCCCACAGGGCTGCTCTGGAAACAGCAAAGGACTGGCCTGCAGTGCCTCTGCCAGCAAAAAGGGAGCTTGGGCGGGCCACACACGGCCCCCTCCTGAGCTGTTTTCCCTGGCAGAGACTTGCAGTAGACATCCCAGCTGAAAACTGAGCTCGCAAGCCTGTTTTCACTGGCAGAGCGCTCCGGCCACCACAGGTGCCCCTGATGTAGTGACATCAAGCTGGTCACTCCCACCCCAGCCCCCCAAGGTCAAACGCAACCCTGATGCGGCCCTCAGTGAAATTGAGTTTGACACCAACCTGGCTCTAGAGTATCCTTATGAGATATTAAACAGTGAGCCATGGTACTTGTCAGATTTATGCCTGGCATGGTAATACATCTTAGTTTTCCAATTTCTTCAGGAACTTGCTTCCAGTAGAAGCTCATAGATACAGTGAGTTTTAAAGAGTTGCTTAATGCTAGAAGCTATTTCTGTGTATAAAATACAACTGCTGTACAACACAGAAATCAAAGCCTATATACACTTACACATAAACTCTAGGAATCAAGCTCCTTTTCAAATAAGTGGAAATTGGGCCGTACTCGCCTGGCAACTGAGAGCCACCTCTCTAGTGTTTACATAACTGTTCCATCTAGCCTGAGAAGAGTTGGATTCCACTGCCAGCTTCAGCTTTTATATTACCAATATTTCATGACTGTGGTTGAAGAGGCTTTAGAGGAGCACGTGAGAATGGAAGGGGGGTGGTAGTCAGGTTACACACCTCAAACTAGAGCAACACTTTTAAGAGACATGCCTAAGTAGCACACACTATGAATCAAGCTTGGGTTTCTATATTCTCCTGTGTTTTTCCCTGCGTGTGATGATTTCTGGGTTTCTAATATCAAGGCAAATATGAGTTAGCTTGAATTTCTGAAGAAGCTAGATTATTTTTCTATTAAGTTGGAAGTGGGAGAAGCTAAATGCATAAGGCTTGGTGTTTTGTTTTGTTTTCTTGTCAGACGCCAAGCTACTACCCCATGGGAATTCTGAAATATAGTTTAACCCTTAAACGCTTTTAATAAAACATTGTAATCCCAGTGGGCATAATTCTGTCTTTGAAACAGTTTTATACCTTGAGTATTCAGAAAGTGGAATTTCCCTTAATGTTTTCTTTTTCTTGCAATAAATTGTAAGTCCCATCAAAAATCAAAGGGAATTTGAGATTAATAAATTGTACACATTACTACTTTTTTAAAAAAAAGCACTCCAACTCTGAGAACGCTTATGTTTTGCTAATATATTCCGTTAGGAGGAAAACCATGCTAGGCTAATCAGAAGGAATCTGATAGCTCCTTTACTTCATTTTATTAAAAGCATAAGATTTTGAAAGCTGTCCCATAACAGAGGAGCCATCCCAATGGTAAAATAGCTCATATTGCAATCAGTGCAATGCTGGTTTGGTTCAACGCTAATTAGTTCAACGCTGAAGTTCAACGCTAATTATCTTCTTAATTCCCTAACCTCTCCCCATCCCCATTAATAATCCATTAATAGATGCCATTTATTATGACATCATATCATCTACCAGTCATGTAGCATTCCACGTGCTCTGTACAAATGTGGTATTGTGACACAATCACATGAACTAGTGGCTCTGAGATTGTGAGACCAACTCAGGTAACATTTTCCTTAGGCTACTGTGAACCTTCCGAAGCTTGGGGGCATATCTTATTGCTTCCTGACTCAAACAACCTTTATTTCAGAAACTAGGAATTCCATTATACAAAATTTTCTTTTTGATAAGAGCAGAGAGGGAAACTCTTTAAATGCAAGGAGGAGGAGGGGGGGGGAAGGTACTAGAAAGTAGCTCACCATAAGTTTCCTGTCCTTTAGTACATAAAAGTTCTTATCTGGTATTCCGCTCCAGCACAAAAATAACTTTCCACTGGCCTCTGGTATCAGGACAATAACAGCAGGCACTGTATATATTAACCCAGGCTGGAACCCTGCCAGTAAAATGTCTCAACCTCATATGGAATCCAGATTGGAGTGGAATTGAATTAAATGACTAGAAGCTGGTTAAACTTAAACTTGGAGAGCAAGTTGGTGAAAAAAAGATCAAAGTGTAAGTAAGCCTTAAAGGAAACTTTTTAAAAGAACCTAAGCAATATGTTATATGTTGTTTCTAAAAGAAGGAATAGGTGTGAGAAGGCATGGATTTAGGCTCATTTCAGATTTGTGTCACTTAATTGTGCAATTTACTGTAACATTTAAAGCCGTAGTCAATCTTCAAAATAGTCCAGGGCTACCGCTGACTAAAACAGCACAATCAAGAGAGAAGAAGCTCCTGGAGTAATTTCTTCCAAAATGGAATGAAAACTGTATGACAAAGCGGCCTTAAGAGAACATACTCCTCTGAGTTGCTTCGACAACAGAATATTCTTGACAACAGAAATTCAGAAAACTTTGCCACTCTTGACTTATCTCAGTGTTATTTGGCCGTTCTAGTGTGGTTGGGTACTTTCTAGTTGTAAGCAGTCGGGTAACTCAAGATCTGATAATTTAAATTCTAGAACTAAGATCAATTAATCTTACACTGATAGCCATATAAGCTTACAGCACTGAAGTGTCTGCCTCTGGCAATTCTGCTCAGTACTTTCCTAATAAGAGAAACTGTTGTGTGTTTAATCACCATTTTATCTGGATTCCTGGATAAGCTTGCAAAGAGCTTTTCAATGGTTTATATTGCGTTCAGACATCTGAATGCAGTGCACAGAGAGCTCTATTAGCATCCAAGTACATTCTGGGACAGGGCTTGTAGGTGCCCTGTTCCTCTCCATACAACTCTATTCAAGGGCAGATAAGTGTCTTCAGTATATCAACTTAATTGTAATATAATCCTAGGCCTGTTTACTCAGTTTTAAGTCCCACTGAGATAAGCACTAACATATTAAATTTAATAACCTTATAAGTAATATGGTTATTACTTATTATTAAGTAATAATAAGTTATTATATAATATAATATATAATATAATATAACAACAGAGTTGGTGTACTTGATGTACTTATTATTACTTAATAATAAGTACATCAAGCCAATAAATAGAACAGAACAAAATAACAGAGTTGGAAGGGACCTTGGAGGTCTTCTAGCCCTTGCTTGGGCAGGAAACCCTATACCTGTGATTAGCTTAGCTCTGGTGCATGATTTTTGGGCCTTCTGGGCCCACCAGAAGTAGAGAAACAGGCTGTTCCCTGCCTCCAGAGGGCCTTGGGGGTTTTTCTCTCTCATCTGGCTCCAGAGCCTCTCAAGGAGTCTGGGGTGGGGGTGAAAACAGCCTCCCCACCCCGCCCCGAGGTCCTCCGAGGCAGAAAATGGCCCATTTGCCAACTTCCAGTGGGACCAGAAGGCCCGTTTTTTGCTTTCCCCAGCCTCCAGGGCCTCTGTAGGGCTCTGGGGAGGGCGAAAATAGCCTTCCCCACCCCCATCCCCAGAGGTCCTCTGGAGGCCGAAAATGACTGGTTTCTATGGAGGCTGAAAACGGATGGGCAGACTCCTAGAAAGTCTCTGGAGCCAGGTGAGAGAGAAAAATGGGCCTACCAGGCCATTGTGTGCCAGGAGCGGGGAGAGTGGGGGGGGGGTCGTTCACGAATGCGCGGGGTGCATAGAATTATGGGTGTGGGCATGCCCGCGTGTGACCCTCCCACACCCCCTCTCCTGGCACGCGATGGCAAAAAGGTTAGCCATCACTGCCCTATACCATTTCAGACAAATGATTATCAATCTCTTCTTTAAAACTTTCAGTGTTGGAGCAATAAATGGGACTCGAGGCTCAACTTGAAGACTATATGCCCATTCCATTTTATGCATAACCCCATCATCTTCAGGTAACACAACGTGACTGTTTCCTTTCTCAAGTCATTATTTTCCAGGACTTTTAGTGACCACAGATATCAGCCTTCACCAGGGTGATCTGTCCTCAGACCAATCCTTCAGCTGTACCAATGATTGTACCCATCTACCTTACCTTTAATTGAATGTGTGAGGCTTCCTAACCATAATGATCTTAAAAAGCAGAAGGTGTTTACTGCCTAAATATTCACTGATATTGATATACACATTGACCTCTTTCAATCTATTTACTACTGTGTCATGCTTCAAATTTGTTGGCAATGCTCAGTTAGAACCTTTACTTTATTGTTTATCTGTTGCTTGCCATATTTTTATTAATATGCCACTGATTTCTCTAGCCTTCTAACTTGGTAATGACCAGAATGCTGAACTAACTTCCAGTGAATCATTTAAAGATACCTTTTCTAAGGTACCAAGAAGACATTCCATTGTTCTAGGGGGCTTAAGTTTGTGGGGGCAGAAGAAAAATGGGGAAAGAATTTGAGAGGATAGAGTCACTTCCTCTAGCTTATTTTAAAAGCAAAAGCTAGGCCCCTAGAACCAGCTTTGCAGAATTTTGTGAGTCAAACATAATGACCTTTTCACAAAAAGATGCATTTTCAGCTTCAAAGTATGTTATACCCAAAAGCAGTGGCAGGAGGGAAAGTCTCCCTTCCCAGTGATGGATCCTCCTATAAAATCAAATATTATAATCCATAAAAGAGACCTTTCTTTCTTTGTGCTAATCTTCCACAAATACTAGCTGGTTCTGCCAGTATTTGGAAAAACGTGACACAGATTATTGGAAACACAACCCCATCGCCTTATTTAAGAAAGAAATCCAGTCAGTTCTAAGCTAGCACTAGCTTTTTGTTCAAGAATAATTCTTGTTCTTTTTTGATTGAATTGGATAAGATGATTTGCTCTCAATACTACCATCCAGGAAAGAAATTTTTAAGAAGACGTAATCCTACGGAATTATGCAGCCAAGTAGTTGATGCTGGGCCACAGGCACTTGGATAAGACATAGAATTTCTACATTAGTATTTGAGAAAGAAATTGGACACATTCATTCAGAAAATTACACTACTTACTGCTCAGGACACAAAAAGAAAATAAATTGCTTTCAGAGTCAGGAAGGATATAGCAAAGACAGTACAGGTAGTCCTTGACTTATGATCACAATTGAACCCAGCATTTCTGTGGCTAAGCAAGACAGTTGTTAAGTGAGTTCTGCCCCATTTCGTGACTTTTTTGCCACAGATTTTAAGTGACTCACTGCAGTTGTTAACCGAATCATATGATTATTAATTATGAATCTTAATGACTTTGCTTGTTGGAAGCCAGCTGGAAAGGCTACCAATGGTGATCACATGACCCCAGGACGATGCAACTTTCATTAATACAACTCATTAATACAGGTCAGTTGCCAAGTGCCTGGATTATGATCACATGACCAGGAGGATACTCCAATGGCCATAAAACTTGCTACAAGTCACCTTTTTCAGTGCCGTGGTAATTTTGAATGGTCACTAAATGTGAATGGTTGAAAGTCAAGGACAATCAGTAGTTGAATACAACATGATAAGCGACTGAATAATATCAATTAGACTTCATGGACAATTCATTAATATGAAAGCTATCCAAGTTTATGTTGATGCAAAAAAAAGAGAAGTGATAAATGAGTTTTATGGTAAGGTTCAATCTGAAATTGACAGAACAGACAAAAAAGTTGTGCTGCTTTTAACCGGAGGCTAGAAAATGTTGGAAAGAGAAGGAAGAAAATGGAGTTGGATTATGTGGCCTGAACAAATTATTGGTTTCTACCAATCCAATGGCCTTTTCCCCCATTGTTAATACAGTTTTCAAATAATCAGAAAACACTTTTTATCCATCTGAGGGAGTACACTAAAATCAAATTGACTAATTACTGGTAAAAGAAAACAGAAGAGGTCTATTATTACAGCAAAATGTGTCCTGGAGGTGACTGTGGAACTGCTTACATGCAAGTTCCAAATCAAGCTAAAGTGGAAGAACAAAGCCAACAAGTTTCCACAGTATGGTCTTTAGCATATGTACGTCATTGTCAAAAACACTAGGAGTTGCTTTGAAGTCCTGAATCTCATTCATGAAGAACTGGGGTTGTTCAGAATGAATGTAAAAGAGATCAAGAAATAGAAGAAAACAAGCTGGATGTCAGAACAGTGGAGTTTGCCAAGAAGAGAAATCCAAGCCAAATGCAAACCCAAGAAAGACAAGATCTCAGGAACTTAGCAAAGAACTTCAGAGATTAGAAGAGACAATAAATAGTATTACAACAACAACTGTAAAGACATTAAAGATAGAAACAAACATAGAAAAACAAGGAGGAAAAATCAAGTCTTACTTCAAGACCAAAGCAAATCATGACTCTTTAAGGTCACCAAAGAACTGTTCAAATGGCATTTCTTTGCTTCAAAAATCTTGCCCTTCTGGACTTTTTGCTATTGGAAAGAGGATTACATTTAAAGTAAAATGTGAAAAACAAGAGAATCTGGCCCAGACATATCAGCAACTCTTTAAAGCCTAATTAAAATGTTGGTGTTAGGCCAAATAGTTATTTGTCATCCTGAAAATATTGTACTCTCTGTTGTGGACATTACCAGGGTTGAGCCATTCACTGTAACCAGCACTAAGTGCTGGCAGTTCAATCCTGAAAGGATTAAATACCTTGATTCATATCCAAAAAGGCTCTTAACATTTTCCTGTGCACCTGAGCCCACAATATTTTTTAACGTGAGACCTATGAAAAGCTAAAAAGTATTTAAGATTGTTTTTATTATAGCATGCAATCAAAGACACCTTCATTTCCTTGCTAAATAAGTGGAATTATGAGAGATTTCTAAGATTATCGGTTGACAGGGAATCAATCCAAGAAGCTAGATACTGATTGGAGAAATTATTTTGTTTGGTAGCTCAGTGGATAATCCCATCCACTGATCATTGGAACTGAAGAGTCAACATGACAATATTTTATAGCCAGAGCCCCCATAACAATGCTGTTAAAGGGGTGTTCCCATACAACTGATAAGAAAACGGTACAGAAGGTCTTAATTAAAAAAAAAAATCAAAGTAAAGCAAATCCAGAGGTCAGCACTTCAGAAGAATTTCAAAGAACAGTACAAGAGCAGAGAGAAACAATGAGTCAGGCACAAAGCCTTCCTTCATATAAATCTTCTGTGTAAACATTAAATATGGAATGCTAACTATAAAATTTGATCACCTGCAGTCAAAATTACTGTGTAATAAAACTACCATGTAACTCTTACGGAGTGCATTCTTTACTAAATAAGGAAGATAAGGAATTCTGGTTAAATTTCATAATGATACTTGTAGCTTTGCTTGAACGAAGTTGTTTATATAGCAGGGTGTGCTAAACCCAAATAGGTCCCAGATTCTGTAGCTGATAAACTACTACTTATGTCTACCCTTTTGGCATGTCTTAAAAGACTGATGGCAAATCCTTTTGACTTGGCCTGTCAAACATCAGAAAGTGCCTAACTTGACCGCCTCTGAGCAAAAGAGAAACAATTCTCATGCAATTATCTGCAGCGTCTGAAAACCACATGAAAGCAAGCCCTGTTCATGTGCAGATGCTCTGAAGGCCACCAGGATGGATAAAAATCAATGATTTTTTTAAAAAAAATAAAAAAAAATGATTTTTAAAAAATTTAAATCGGATTTTTTTTATTTAAATCAATTTTTTTATTTTTCTTAAATTTATTTTAATAAAATGCTTTTGGAGTAAAAATCTAAAGATAGTTTTCTATTTAAGATACATTAAAAAGTTAGTTTATTCAGCATGAAATGGGGCTTAGTTGTGTAGCATGAGACTGTATATTCTGCAATATTGGGACTGTGGGTGAGTCAATTGTGGGTCAGAGGAGGAGCCAGTGCGGGACAGAAGATGACAGTTGCTCTTTAAAAATTATGATTTAAATTGAGTTGATTTAAATCAAGTCTTTTTACTAGTGATTTAAATCATGATTTAACTCATGATTTAAATCAACTTGATTTAAATCAAATCCACCTTGGAGGCCACGTAAGAGCCCACCCCTTTCTTGGCCATATTTGCAAGAATAGTTGTTAGGAGTTGGTAAATGATGGCATGTGATACATGTATCATAGGTTTGCCATCAGTGACTTAGGAGAATGAGAGTATGACTTTTATGGTTAGACTACTATGTTTTTTTCAACAATATACAATACATCTGGAAAATATAGTTATACTTTCCTGCTGGAAAGTAGAACTGAATCACAGGATCAAAAGAGATCCTAGGCAGCTGGTAGGGAAATGCTGTTACACCGAACCAGTCTATAATTTATCACATGCAGATGTTTGGAGAGAGACCATCTCGTCACCACCCCCATAAATCCTTACACCACACCTGAAGAACTACTATACCCAAGGGGCATATTCCTTCAATTCAGCAAAAATCGTATGGGAAATGCTTGGTTATTATCCCTTAACTTGATTATGGTTGAATGTTGGCATTTATAAATTCCTACAACTACATACTGGACATTAAAATATAGGAAGCCCATTAACCAGCAGAACCAGCTGCCTTATAAGAAACAGATCTCATCAAGATAGAAGAAATGTTTGTTAAAGTTTAACTTGCCTGTGTAAAAAAATATGTTAAAAACCCTGAAGGTAACAGGGCTTTTTATATTTCTGAATTCCAGTAAATTAAGTTTGCAGACCTTGGCTCTGAAACGGAATAGGTTTTCAGGGAAAACCAAGAACTAGAACATTTTTAAGCACTTAAAATACATGGAAAAAACTATCACAAACTAAAGTGCTTTTTTAAATGAATAAAAGGATTGGAATCCCTGATGAACAGCTGCAGAGGAAGATTATTCAAACCCAGTAAGGGACCCCCAACTTTTCTTCCTTTCATTAAAAAACAAACTCAGGCAGAACCCACTTAGAGTGTGTGTATGCACAGTTGTTACTTTTGACAAACTCTTCACCAAAATGCCCTCTGTTCATTCTGAGGTAACTGATGAAACTGCACAGTGGGATTGGGGGTAGAAAGGAAATTATACATTTTCCTAATTTTCTTCACAGTGATCAGGAATGCTGCTAGTAAAGTTTTATCTCTATTTGAAATAGGTAAATTGGTAATACAGTCTGTTGATCCTGGATTAGATTGAGAAAGACTTCATTAGAGGGAACAACTCTTGCCTTTCATGTGTTCAACTTCCTAATGCAAACCTTTCTTATTTATTTATTTAATCAAAATTTTATACCGCCCTATCTCCCAAAGGACTCAGGGAGGTTTACATCCTGATAAAAACACAAGAATAAATACAAGATAAAAACAGTATTTAAAAAACTTATTAAATTAGGCCAAATTTAAAATTATAATTAAAATAATAAAAAACCCATTTAAAAGCTAAATTAAAATTAAAATTCTAGGCCAGTCCTGCGCAGATAAATAGATGTGTCTTAAGCTCGCGGCGAAAGATTCGAAGGTCAGGAAGTTGGCAGAGTCCTGGGGGAAGTTCGTTCCAGAGGGTGGGAGCCCCCACAGAGAAGGCCCTTCCCCTGGGTGTCGCCAGCCGGCACTGCCTGGCGGACGGCACCCTAAGGAGTCCCTCTCTGTGAGAGCGTACGGGTCGGTGGGAGGCAATCGGTGGCAGTAGATGGTCCCCTAAGTAACCCGGCCCTATGCCATGGAGCGCTTTAAAGATAGTAACCAGGACCTTGAAGCGCACCCGAAATGCCACAGGTGGCCAGTGCAGCCTGCGCAGGAGTGGGGTCACATGGGAGCCACGAGGGGCTCCCTCTATCACCCGCACAGCTGCATTCTGAACTAACTGGAGCCTCCGGATGCTCTTCAAGGGGAGCCCCATGTAGAGAGCATTGCAGTAATCCAAGCGAGATGTCACGAGCGCATGAGTGACCGTGCATAGGGCATCCCGGTCAAGGAAGAGGCGCAACTGGCGGACCAGGCGAACCTGGTAAAAAGCTCTCCTGGAGACGGCCGTCAAATGGTCTTCAAAAGACAGCCGTCCATCCAGGAGAACGCCCAAGTTGCGCACCCTTTCCATTGGGGCCAATGACTCGCCCCCAACAGTCAGCCGCAGCTGCAACTGACTGTACCGGGGTGCCGGCATCTACAGCCACTCCGTCTTGGAGGGATTGAGCCTGTTTCTCCCCATCCAGACCCGTACGGCTTCCAAACACCAGGACAGCACTTTGATAGCTTTGTTGGGGTGGCCTGGGGTGGAAAAGTACAGCCGAGTATCATCAGCGTACAGTTGGTACCTCACCCCAAAACCACTGATGATCTCACCCAGCGGCTTCATATAGATGTTGAATAGGAGAGGCAAGAGAATCGACCCCTGTGGCACCCTACAAGTGAGGTGCCTTGGGGTCAATCTCTGCCCCCCTGCCAACACCGTCTGTGACCGATCAGAGAGATAGGAGGAGAACCACTGATAAACGGTGCCTCCCACTCCCAATCCCTCCAACCGGTGCAGCAGGATACCATGGTCGATGGTATCAAAAGCCGCTGAGAGGTCTAATAGGACCAAGGCAGAGGAATAACCCCTATCCCTGGCCCTCCAGAGATCATCAACCAACGCGACTAAAGCCGTCTCCGTGCTGTATCCGGGGTGAAAGCCGGACTGGAACGGGTCTAGATAGACAGTTTCATCCAGGTACCGGGGTAATTGACATGCCACCACACTCTCTACAACCTTCGCCACAAAACGAAGGTTGGAGACCGGATGATAATTTCCTAAAACAGCCGGGTCCAGGGAAGGCTTCTTGAGGAGGGGTCTCACTACCGCCTCTTTCAAGGTGGCTGGGACGACCACTTCCAACAAAGAAGCATTTATAATCCCCCGGAGCCAGCCTCGTGTCACCTCCTGTGTGGCCAGCACCAACCAGGAGGGGCAAGGGTCCAGTAAACATGTGGTGGCATTCAACCTCCCCAGCAACCTGTCCATGTCCTCGGGAGCCACAGGATAAAATCCATCCCAAACAGTCTCAACAAGACGAGTCTCCAACATCTCACCTGGATCCACCCAATTTTGATCCAAACCATCCCGAAGCTGAGCGATTTTATCGTATAGATATACCACTAAACTCCTCGGCATGCCCTTGTAGCGGGTCATCTCGCACCCCCTGTTGAAGAAGGGAGCGGGTCACCCAAAACAGGGCGGCCAGGCGGTTATTTGCCGACGCAATGAGGGAGGAGACCTAAAGACGCCTCGCTTCCCTCAGTGCCACTAGGTAGGTCCTACTATAAGACCTAACTAGTGTCCGATCAGCCTCCGAACGGCTGGATCTCCAGGCACTCTCTAGGCGTCTTCTCCAGTGTTTCATATTCCTCAGCTCCTCAGAGAACCAAGGAGCTGGTTGAGACCTACGCCGGGTCAGAGGCCACAAAGGCACAACACGGTCTAGAGCCCCAGCCGCGGCCAGTTCCCAAGCCGCGACTAGTTCTTCAGTCGTGCCGTGGGCAAGATCCTCAGGGAACGGCCCAAGCTCCGTCAGGAACCTCTCCGGGTCCATCAGGCACCTGGGACGGAACCAACGTATTGGTCCCATCTCCCTGTGGTGTTGAGTGGCGGTCCGAAAGTCCAGACGAAGGAGAGAGTGATCTGACCATGACAACGGCTCAGTGACTACATCTCCCAAAACCAGATCACTCATCCACTGTCCAGAGATAAAAATCAGATCCAGTGTGCCTCCCCCAATGTGAGTAGGACCATCAACTACTTGCGTCAGGTCCAAGGCCGTCATGGAGGCCATGAACTCCCGAGCCGACGTCGATGACATGCCGGTGGATGGCAGGTTAAAGTCCCCCATGACCATAAGTCTAGGGGTCTCAACCGCCACCCCAGCAATCACCTCCAACAACTCGGGCAGGGCTGCTGTCACGCAGCAAGGAGCCAGGTACGTGACCAACAAACCCAACTGACCTCTATGGCCCCACTTCACAAAGAGGGATTCACAACCGGCAATCTGAGGAACAGTGATCTCCCTCGGTTCTAGAATCTCTTTTATAACAACCGCCACCCCCCCACCCCTACCTTGGGCCCTCGGTTGATGGAATGCTCGGAAACCCGGTGGGCACATTTCCACAAGGGGCACCCCCCTTCCGTGCCAACCAGGTTTCCGAAATGCCCATAAGGTCCGCAGAGCCCCCCTGTATAAGATCACAAATGAGGGGGGCTTTGTTAACCACAGACCATGCATTGCACAGCATCACCCGAAGGCCCAAGCTCTAAGGATCCTGACCATCCGGGGAACAGGAGAAGTTTGAGGGGTCAGAGCGCGTGATCGCTTTCAGACATCGAGCACGCGCCCCCGAAAATCGATATGACCCCTCACTTCCGCCGTATCTGCCCCTCCCACTTACCGTATCAATAAGACCACCCTCACAAATAGGAACATAATCCTCCCTCGTTACCTTCGAACCTAATAGTAATTTCTTCCCTATTGTATAAATATTTTTAGATAATTTAGAGTCCTAGTCACCTGCTTTTCCTGCACAACTGCTTACAAGACTATTACTACAATAATAATAAGAAACTATTGATGAAAATGTAGAAAATGCACTGAGCATGGTGTTTTTCCTAATGTCATGCTCATAGGAAAGACTGACAGAAGCAGCAAAAGGATGACGTGCTCTTCTCCCTTGCAGAATTTCTGAGCAACTCTTGCATTAGTTCTTCCTATGATGTAATTCTAACCATAAGATAGCAAACTTCAGCAAACAAGCAGTTCAATTCCCAGATCCTGAACTGACGAGAATGTTGGTATCTACCATAGAGGAACTCAAGACATCACCATAACAATATTGCCTCAAACTCATCCTGGGATAAAGTGTGATGAATCGAAGAAACTGTACAGTTGTTTCTATCAATCATAAGCATAAGGACTGTCAACATGGCAACAAACCCAGCCTACAAAGAGTGGTAGGAGTAAATACAATATGGCTTCTTCATTCATAGTGTCTCTTGCTCCATTTCTATTCTCAGCACTTTCCAAAAACTGGACAATTTGGATATATAATGCTATGTAGCATAGTAGCTCAGGATCCATTCATTTGCAACAGAATGTTCATGTGCTGCTAATTCACAGGCAGTGGTTTTCACAGCAGTTATTTGTAAAGTGCAGACTGAATCAAAAGTAGAGTGTCAAATAATAAAATGCTGAATATATCAGCATCAAGTATAGTTTGCTTATGTATTGATTCTCGCAGCAGTGTTATGACTAGGGGCACAGCAGGGCCTTAAAGTAGGATAAGATGACACATGAACTTTGATCACAGCTGGATTAGGACGAGAGCAGAACAAAAATAAAGGCAGATTCCAATAATATTATCCAAAAGTGTTTTTTTTTTAAAGCAGTCAGTCTACTAAAAAAATAAAACATTTTAGGAAAAGGCTAGATTAACAATTTTAAGACTTTTCAAAGCTTTAGAGCCAGTTCCTTTCTCTTTCTATTAAAAAACAGCATGCAATAGTGGCAAACATCTATAGTTCGGGTGTAGGATGAGGGTGAAAATTCATTCTCCGAGCTTGTAGGTTGATTTCCAAATGTTTCGTTACCAGGCTAGATAACATCTTCAGCACAGTTTAGGGAATGTCGGTGTCAGTGTTCTTCTGTTTATAAGAGCTTCGGGTGTGGTCAATAGGTGATGGTGAGGTCCAGCATGTGAATATATCCATAAAAGGGACAAACTGACTATTTTTCTCATGTCAGACTAGGATCTACTGCAGGGGTAGTCAACCTTTTTATGCCTACCGCCCACTTTTGTATCTGCTAGTAGTAAAATTTTCTAACCACCCACCAGTTCCACAGTAATGCGCCGTGTATCGTCGTCTGTGCATGCCTCTCGTGCATCATGGATTGGATTTGGGGGGGATGCCGGCTACCAGGTCTGCTTGTCTGTTACAGCTGGGTAGTGTGGGGGGAGATGCGCGAGCTATTCTGGGACGAGGCTCTTTTGTTTGCGGTCACACTATAGCGCCATTTAGTTTCACTTACGTAACGTGAACTAAACTTACGCACGGTTGATACAAATAGCATATTTTCAGAAATTTAAATTGTCACAGGGAATTTTATGAAAACCTAATGAAAATGTTTTTAAATAATGCTATGGAAAACTTTTAAACAGTCAATTAAATTTTAAAAAAGGAAAGTGCTTCTGTATCGGACAAAACCCCTACCTCCCACCATGAAAGCTGGAACGCCCACTAGTGGGCGTTAGGGACCAGGTTGACTACCACTGATCTACTGTATGCAAGCCTGACTTGGGGGGACGGGGAAAACCGCAATCTACTTTCAGTTCCTGAAAAGAACAGATTAAGACCACAATCCTATATGCATTTACCTGGGAAGAAAATCTTATTTAAGAAATATTACTATGATTGCATTATATAGAGAAAAAGGGACTTCAATACCAGGGGAAATACTATGGGTACCAAGTTAAACATCTGCATTCCAGAAGATACATGTAAATGTGGAAAACTAAACTAAATTTGGACTAAAAACAAAACTTTATGTGTAAAGAACAATATCCTAAGGGATGAAATGTTTCCTATTTTGTCATTAAATGTTCACAATAAAATAATCCGCTGAGCTAATGTTTGGTTCAGATGTCCCAAATAATATCCAACTATCAAAAAATGACTGCCAATTAAAGAAAAAGAAACATGTTCTAAGAGGTTTAGCCTGCTAAGGCAAATAACGATGAGAAATAATATGAAGGACAGCATTTATATTGTATGCGACATGGAAAAGGAATTGGGGGGAGTTTGATTTTCAAAACAAAGAAAAATCTTTGGGGAAAATTCAGAGAACATATTTAAAAATTGCGATTTTACAGCAGTGACAGACATATTTAAAATATTCAACTTTAAAAGCATGATAGTCAATGCTACTGAATTACAAATGTTTTTGAAAGCAAGATGTGTTAAGTTAGTAATAATGGCAAATGCGCCACCTATCAGCTACTAAGAGACATTACAGTTTTATAGCAGCCAGAGGTCAAGACACTTTCACATCAAGGTCAATACAAAGCAGACATTTCTAATACTTTGAGTTGAACCAAATCAACCTTACTAGGAAAAAAACTACGGATAAAAATTCTACACAATAAGACATTTTTTGCTGCAAGGAGCAAAAATGAAGCCTGTTTAAAAATAAGGAAAAACATGCCAAAAACTAAAAATAAGTTTTGTTGCAATCATTATTAATATCTGTAGTACATCCTACTAGAAGCAAGAGATAACTGTTGAAAATATATATTGTTAGCTCTGAAAGACTGTTACACTTCTTGCACATCAGTGATGGTCTTTAGGAAGGAAGTAGCACTTACAAGTGCCCTTATTTTCCAACTTTGCTTTCAGAGACATCAACATTGGATGGATTGTTTATTAATGACTCAAAATGATTTTCAACTGCAAGGCAGTTATAACGTGTTTAAAGAAACAGTTTTGCCCCTCTCTGTATATAGGACCTGAATCAGCAAAACTATAACTTACCACACCACACCCCTTATATTGTATATACACAAGGGGTGTTTGTGTGTGTATGTGTGTGTGTGTGTGCGCACACACACACACACACACACACACACACACACACACTGTGATCCTTGTAGGGTGATTCGAGAGGTAGAAGGAACCATCACTCTTCCACAACAAAGATTAAATAGCCCAATATAAGAACAAAAATAAACAAATGGAGAGGGGAAAGAATGAGCAACAACAGCCTGGGTGAATTGCCGGACAGGATGCATGGAACACCATGGGCATGCGATTTTAATATTTGGATGCCAACTTCTTTTTTGGAAGCAAAATCTATATAGAGAACCAACCCATGTATAAAGAAGTCTGAAGCCTATAAATAGGTGTACCTCTCTTTTAAGTTATTAAACTGGGATGAAGCCTATCTCATCATCTAAATATATTCATAAGGAGAGCAGGAAAGGGAAGCAACCCCACAATATGGATAAACCGGTATGTGACTCGCACCTCAAGGTAACAATTTGTAAAAATATACAAATAGAATGAGACTATTGCCTTATACACTGTAAGCCGCCCTGAGTCTTCGGAGAAGGGCGGGGTATAAATGTAAACAAAAAAAAAAAAATTGCAAAGCAAACAAGTTCGACATTTGGAGTTGAACAAGCAAAAAGTTGCACAGACAGACTTGGGAGGAGGTCCATTAAGAAGTTATTTATATATGTTGTTTATGTTTAAAAGTTTTCAACACTTTTGCTTTGTAAAAGGAATTAGTTTGGAAGACTGTCTGGGATTGAACAACATTGCTACCTTTCAAGTACAAAGAGAAAAGTCAATCAAACTGTAAATCAGATGCAAGGCCAAATAGAAGTAAGTATCACAACTCACCGGAAATCATGTGCAAATCAGACGCCATCCCCTTGCTTATCAGTTCATACTGGAAGCCTGTAATCTTCCTACTAATGTCCTGCTGAGGGGTAGCCTCAACAAAAAGCCCACCTTGGTCAAAGTTGAAGCAATACACTCTGGTAGGTCTGTGATCTCCCTCTTGGACCAGTAGTTTTAGTTCTCCAGTTTTTTCCAAATAAATATTTGCTCCTGCAGAGTTCTTATAAGGTTTTATGCAAACAGTCCAATGTTTGTAAGAGGAAGAGATAATATTGGGTCGCAGATTGACGATCAATGCTCCGGTGGGATACATCCATTCTATGGTTCCTTCAGAACAACGGAGGTAGACTTGTTCAACATCTTTTCTGTGGGACTCGTGAGTTAATCCACTAGGGGAAAAAAAAAGATAGAGACATTATAATGAAAGTGCCTTGATTTATTCTACAAGAATATTTGAGGCACTCAGACAAAAGCCACTGCGAAAGACTTGAAAGACAATTGTGGAAAACTACAGTGAAATAATGGCTTCAGGATTAAGGGTTTAGAAAAGCTTCCAATTCTCTTAAATTGTATTGGCACTTGCCTCAAATAGCCAAATTAATCAAGTCTGCTAACATCAAGCCCATTCCAAACCATGGAGTAAGGTTCAATTTAAGTCCTTACATAAAATAAATTAAGCAACAAGACCAAACTGTTTCTGAGAAAAATGGATTAGACACAACTTTCAGCCTCAAGTCCAACCCTATGTGACAATCCTACCAATCGACATAATAAATGCATAAATGCATTTACGTACCATAACCAGACATTACATTTCCAATACATTACATTAAAAAGTGATCAAAGCAATTTTAATAATATAAATGTTAATGTTAATCTTCTGCAGAAATTAGCTGTGGGAGATATGAGTTGGAATGTGGGGAGAAAACAAGGGACAACATACAATTCTTATTTAAAATAAAATGCTTGCCATGCTGGAGATGCAACAAAATTCAGAGGTTTGAAAAAATGCCAAGAAACTTAAATTTTAATAATTAGCATCATCATAACATCATTTTATTGGCTGCAAACTAAGTTTGTCAGTCACCTTAACAGCTGACAGATTATGAAACTCAGAAATGAATTAAGACCACTTCTCAAGGCACCAACTGCTGATCCTACCAATCCTGGGTTCCTGATCACCTCCATTTATCAAATGAGAAATATAATTCAACCAAGCTTACAGGACTGTTACATGGCTGAATGCAGCCAGAATAGAACAAGCATAGTACAAGAGCTACAGTATTTAAATAAAGTCCTACTTGAAAGTGTGAATTTGCCATTTCTTCACAATAGTCAGTGCAATTGGCTCAGAATCACACTGTTTGTTCCAAAATACAAAAAGCTTTCCAGTGCAAAAAACTGAGTCCTGAAACTCATTAATCCACATATAACCTATACTTGATCAATGGCCTTAATGTAATTTCCTGAGTGGAAGAAGTTCCTACTTCAAAATACTATGGATTATTTGAAACTTCTCCAATGCGAAAATGTGACCTTTCAGTTTGAAAAAAAAAAAAAGCAAGACACTATTCATACTTTGGAAGTTTTTAGCAGTGACTCTGGAACTAAGCACAAACACAGATCTGCAAGCTTTTCTTGTGATTAAAAGGAAAGAGGGTGCATTGTTTTCATTGAAGCTAATGATATCAAAGAAACCATAAAGGAATAAAGCAGAATTAAAAAGACAAGCAAGTCAGGATACAAAACCACCAAGTTCCTACTGAATAGATTCACAATACTGAATGAATTTCAAAACAACTTGAGTTGACTTGGCTAAAAGCTCATGACCTAGTTAAAGCTGTCAAGAGTTGTGGGAGATGGCGAGCTCTCTATGGCTTGAAAGATTTGGTGGAGGCAGAAAACATCTGCCTAGACAGAGGTTAGATGATTCATTATCAGAAGGTGTTAAGAGGTCTGATGGACTAACAAATCTTTCCTTTCTGGATAAATATGGTGATATCAAATGTCTGAACTAAGAACAACGCCACTTCTCTAATCCACATTTATATATAGCCAGTTCCAGGACCAATTGCCAAATCATCTCATGTTCCTGTTATCTACTGAACGTAAAGGATTATTCAATGTATTAAACCAAGCAAGTTAACTGCCCATGTTTTGTAGTGTAGGAATTTAGCACCCCCCCCCTCCTAGAAGAATGAAATATTTTAGAAAATATTTAAAAGGCAGAATATATTTCCCTGGATGAGAAATGGAGAAATATGTTTTAAAGACAAAGCAGCTTCCTGACTTCCTCCCACCTTTGTCAATGGGCCATTAAAGTCTCAGCCAAGCTCACTCATTTCCCCCCACTTTTGTCAATAGGTCAAAGGTAGGAACTCATTCTCCCCACCTTTGTCAATAGGCCATCATCATCTGCAACATAATAGGACCCATCTAGCAACAGAAACTCACCACATGACACCTGGGAAGATTACATCAGCCAGCAAGGCTAGCTAAGACCCCCACCCCCTGGGAGTCTGACAACCAATCAGGGTACTCTTCCTGTGCCCCAGAAAGTTCAAAGCTCAGAAAAAGCATAAAGCCAGGGAGCACACAGGATCTCATCCCCTTTTCTGTTCAGGAACTCAAGCCATGTGATCCTGACCACCATTAAACCATCTTTCCAAGCAGCCTCCATGTTTCCAGTGTCTTTGTCCCCACTTGGAACGGAACCCAGATGGATATTTCTTCCAACAGAAGCAAACCTGCATTCACTTTCATTATAAATATAAAATGATGTTGCTTTGATTTCAAGGCCAGGATAAATGGACAAAGTTCTTACACAAACAGGACAACAAAAATGCATAACACTTCCATCCCATTTGCTGATAGAAGACTATTACATTCAGGCAGTATTTTAGTTTTACCTATGCGTGGCCCGTAAGGCCAAATCATTCAGTGTAAGGCAGTTAGCCTTAATGGAAAAACTTCAGAATTATCTAATCCCACCCACAGACAAGAAATTGCCTTGTTTACTTCCAAACCAAACTGAGATATGCCAACAGTATTCATTCTTACAAAGTGAAACATGCATTGACAGCTACAGTAGTTATGAATATATATAAAACTGTGGTTCCCCTTTTTGTTCAGAACAATGTTATTTATAACTACTAATGGGAACTTCAGGCATTTCTAAAACCAACCTGCTACGGGAACAGCTTGACAACTTGGAAAAAACAGGGTTTGGGGTTTTTTAAAGAAGAATTTACATTAAATGGAAGGCCTGGCATTTACACCTCTGTTATCATTGAAATCTTTAACTTTGAAGGCCGGATACCACAGATTAGTGGCTGCTTGTATTTTAGACCTCATGTGCTGCCACAGTAACAAATATAACTTCTAAGGTTACACAGCCAGAAAGAATAGGCTGTAATCCTGCATACAACAATGGGATAATCACTGTATAAAAAACCTTTAGAGAAAATGTGCCAGAATTTTAGAAGATGGGCAATTAGGGCAGGACAAAAAGCCTTCAGAATTCAGAGTTGTTTATGCTGGCCAGGGGATACTGAGAACTGTAGCCCAATGCATCTGCAGGGCACACAGCTATTCTAGGATATGAGAAGCTCAACTGCTCCAAACTTTTAAAAAACACTAATTTTAAAAGCTAACCGTTCTTAAGAATTCTCATGTACACATTAATGCCTATTTATTCATCACCAGTGTCAACAGATTCTAAGCAGAGACCACCAGCTCATGTTAGAAGAGAAGAAAGGAAAGCTATTTTGGAAAGGAAAGCAGCATCGGTAACATAGTCAGAAGCTTCTGCTTCTCTTGAAGTAAAATGGCGAGTCCCTCTCACCACTGGCCCTGCTGAACTTGCCTTTCCAGAAGGCCAAGCTGAATTTGTGACCTATATATCCCTTCATATTCATTAGTTCATTCTTTTTTTTTTTAATTTATAATAGCAGCCTACTGGATTTTAATGAAGGCAATCTTGACAACCTAAAGTTGTGTGGATTTGAAGTCCACACATCTTCAAAATGCCAAGGTTGAAAAACACTGGATTAAGGACATATCAGCAGTACCTCAGGGGAGGGAAAGTGTTTTTGAGAAAGGGGAAAAAACACACACAGCACTTGCTGGAACTAAACCAAACTTTTTCCCCCCCAGGATCACAGAGTTGTAAAAGGCAGCTGTGTAATATTAAGAAAAACACAACTACTTTAAGGAACGGCTGAGAGGGGTTGGACGAAAACCTCCATGAACACTGAAGCCCCTTTGAGCCTTCAATACTAAATATTGCAAGGAACTATTATATAGTCCAACATCCTCCCTTGCACTGGTGGCCAACAAAAAGCTTACTCAAAGCCCATGCATGAGTAAGATATGAAGGCAACAGTCATCTCCTACTTTTGCTCTTTACTGACTAGAATTCAGAAGCATATGCCTATTGCTGGACATTATGCATCTTAATACATTTAGGAAGATAGAGGTAGCCCTAAGGAAAAACTTCTATACAGCCAAATGTATTGACAGGCAGGAATTCCAAGCAAGGTTCCAGATAGGACTTTCCTAGTGCTACCTGAAGGTGCCTGAGATGGAACATAAAACCATGAAACTTTGGCGCTCTCTTATAATACTCTGCTGGCGAGAGCAGTCTGACTTATACCACAACCACCTGTTTGGTCAATTCCATCTTTTTTTCAGACATCTGATGTTTTCTTGTGCAATTGCAAGTGTCAGCAAGCATGCGTCATTCCCCGAAACTAAAATATTTAATGACAGATTGGGGAGGGGAGGGGGGAAGTGTTGGGTAAGCCCATAACAGGGAAGTGAGTCATGCTGCTCACACACATCCCTTGTGGCTGGCATTCAGGACACTGACAAGCCCAGAAGAGAGACTTCATTCATCAGTAGAGTAATATATTAATGGTTTAGTGTTGCAGCTGAGAGACAGATATAAATCGGGAATACTGCCTCTGTCTTTTATTTTATGAAGTGACTTAAAGCAAGTCATGCTCTTTAGGTTGCTCCTCCCCCAAATAATATTTCCATTTTATGTTATGGAAATATTGTTGCCACTAATTTTAGGAAGAGATAATCCAGACAATGATATGATCTTACCCCCACACAATCACACCCGAATCAAATGTGATATTTTAAAAAGAAATCTTGGGAGAAATCTACAAGCCAATGCCCATTTTCAGAAAAGGGGCATATATATGATCAAATTCAGGCATAGACATTTATGAACGTCAATTAAAAGGAAAATCAGGCATGAAAGACATTGTTCATTCAATACATGAACAAACAGAAGATGGTTCCAAGAATTTTTGGTCTGGAATATCTATCTGGAATAGACACAATGTCTTTAACATACTTTCAACATCTATAATTATGGATATACAAAATAAGTTCAAGTAAACTTGTGAATCATATGAAATGTAGATTCTTGATTCAGTGGCCACAGCAATTTCTGGGTAGGAGTCCACAACTAATTTCAAGCAATAGATCATACTGATGTTGAGAGAAGTTGGTTCTACTATGATTACAACTCTGTTGCCTAAGAATTGTTTCTGGGGCAAATCATACCAACAGGAATGTGGCAGCAAAACTTTAGATGGTTCCCTCTATTAGCTGAACTTTTGTTTTAGATACAGGTCTTGTAAAATTATCTGATGACATTCAACAAGTTTTCCATGCCACTATTTTCAGGGATTTATCTTTCTAGATAATGGAATTATTTTGCTACAGGGCATGTGACAATTCTTAACAGGTGAGATAATCTGTGATAGCTAAAGGTCAACCTTTCTCCAAAGGATTTCCAAAAAGGATTCTCTCTTCCATAAAATAAAGCAACACACACACACACACACACACACACACACCCCTCTCTGAAAAATCTGATCCCCACCATATAAGCCTGGGGCTACTGCCCTGATATTGCCTCCAGTTTCCATTCATTTAAACTTTCCAGTTTGTATAAATCCAAAGAAAGCATTCACTGCCATTCTACTTGTTTAAAAATAAATTACTTTGTAAACTTCAAATACAGGTAGCAGATGCACATCACTTAGCCATAGATTAATGACTAAATGAAAGCCTTTTCAGATCTACAGAAGATTTCTGAAAACCATAGAACAGATTTAAAGAATAGAATTTATTGGCCAAGTGTGATTGGACACACAAGGAATTTGTTTTGGTGCATATGCTCTCAGTGTACATAAAAGAAAAAAATACCTTCATCAAGGTACAACATTTACAACACAAATGATAGTTGTACAGATAGACCTTAACTTATGACCACAATTGAGCCCAACATTTATGTTGCTAAGCGGGACATTTGAGTTTGCGCCATTTTACGCCTTTTCTTGCCACATTTGTTAAGCGAAATCACTGCAGGTGTTGTTAGTAACACTGTTGTTATGTGAATCCGGCTTCCCCATTGACTTTGCTTGTTAAAAGGGGATCACATGACCCCCAGGACCCCAGGACACTGCAACTGTCATAAATATGAGTCAGTTGCCAAGCATCTGAATTCTGATCACCTGTCGGTAGGGATTAAGTGTGAAAAACAGTCATAAATCATGGTGTAACTTTTAACAGTCGCTAAACGAACTGTTCGTTGTAAGTTGAGGACCACCTGTATTACTGAAGGGTGAGGGTGGGAGAGTCAGACACAAAATTTAGAGGCCAAGGAGTTTTAAAGATTTCACAAGCATGACGATTAACATAGCTGTGGCAAACTAAAGAATTATGGCCAAGAGCTTTCTGTTAGCAATCCTGATTAAAATCTAAAGTAGCAGCAGTGACGTTATGCCACAGGTGTAAGAGAGACAGAGGCTCAGCTCAGAACATTTAGGAGATCGGTGTTATACAATGTAGCAGGTGAACTCCAAAGGAACTCAGAAGAACGTTAACACCCCCCCCCCTTTCTCTGGAGACCTCCTTGCCTACATATAGGCATGCCAGTTTTACGGTTTCCAGGGAAGAACTTCAAAATGTATACAGCAAAGGTCCAGGTTTCCTATCTTAATAAACAATCTCCCCACCCCCAGTAAACCCAAAAACCCAAGTTCAGTAATCCAAGGCGTTTTGAGGAAATAAACAAGCCCAACGCAAATTCAGGTATTAATGAAAAGGCAGGTCTATTGGGGTTTATTTCCTCGCGCGCAGGCACGTACACACACACAAAATAGCTACACGCTGCCAAAAGAGAGCGAGCGAGCCCAGCGTCACAAGTTTGATAAGGGCGAAACAATATTTACACATTCTCAAACACAAGCCGATTATAAACCCTTATCCATTTTTTTTCCTCCCCACCCCCCCCACCCGCCACCTCCAGGGCGGCTGAAAAAGCCTACCCGAGTTAAGCTGAAGTTAGTACAAAAAGGTAGGAGGAGGTCACCACGTTTAAAGTACGTTATTCTGGTGTTGAGTTGCACAGATGTGGAGGGTGTTGCGGTGGTCAGGAGAGAAACTCTACCTTTGTCTGCTGAGCGCTCTCCGGCTTCCCGCTTCCCACTCCCCACCCCCGCCTCTCCTTCGCTCGTTGCTTTGGCAATATACTCATCCTGAACACTCCTGGAATGTTAATCAAACTGTCCCTCTCCTTCTTCCTTCCAATAAATCAGAGCAAACAGTCGAGGGGTGGTGGGAGAAAAAAAGGATTTCTTTTATCCCCCCTTGCAACAATCAAATCCATGTGTCCCGGAGCTTCTGGAGCTAGCAAGCCCACACGGAACTATGCGCCCCCCCCCCACCTTCCCTTTCCGAACGAAACTTCTCCGAAGAGCTGTTTCGAGGACTGCTAAGATTCTCAACACACACACACACACACACACCCGCTAAGTCCCAAACACGCACACCGGGCAGCTCTGGGATGAAGCGGGGAAGGAAGAGAACCAACCCTCCTGGATCCCAGATTCCCAAGCCTGGCGTTCGTTTCGCTGTGAACCCAACTCAAACCCTCCCAATCGCAACAGAGGGAGAAACAGGCTTTAAGGGAAGAAAAGGAAAAAAACGACCCTCCACAAAGTAGGGTTTCATCTCTCCCTCTAGCCCCCCCCCACCTCCATAAGAGAAAGGAAAGATGCCCAAAGGGTCCTCGCTCTCTTTAAAAGCGGCGTTTAGCGCCTCCGATTTAGCAACCCAGAGAAAATCGGATCGAGCAAGGGAGTTGGGGGGGGGGGTGTCCTGAAGTCTAGATGCCTCAGGAGCGCACCTTGGGAAGCAGGATCCCAGGAACAGGGATATGCCCGGACAAAGACCCAACCTTTGGAAACACACCTTACAGCGGCGGCAAGTCCGCCAAACCTCACGCATCCCCTAGCTCAGCGAGCTTCTTACCTTCCTCTCCAACTGCACAAGTCGCTGGAGTATTGCGCCGTGCAGCCCCTGTCCAGTACCAAAAAGCCCAGCAGCAGCAACAGCGGTGACGGCGGCGGGAGCAGCAGCCCGGGCGCCGGGGCTCTCCGCATGATCCCCGCCGGGCTGCCCTAGAAAGGATCCAGCAGAGGAGGGAAAAGTGGAGAGCGCCCGTAGCCTGCGCTTACATGGCGAAAGCAAACCGGAGCCGGAGCAAACAGCTAACACGAGCCCATCCCCGCCGTCCGGCCACTCAGCTCAACAGTGCCCTCGCTCTCCTAGCCGGCGCTAGCTCCGCGTCCCAAGCTTAGTGGAGGGCGGGGAGCCGCTGCGCCTCGGAAACCACCCACTCCAGAGACCTCGGCTAAAACCGGCAATGGATTTCTGTTTTTTTACGGAACGGATTCCGTGCCCTCCCTGGCCTTCTTAACTTTGCTTTTCTAACTAAACCCGAAAAAAGTTCTCTCCGTTTTTAGAGTGACGGCAGTCAGTTGAATACAACTACCGACGGTTTTCCTGACGGGGGAACCTCGGAGGCCTCTCTATAGTGAATTTTAAACGTTCACTGCTCCTGTTTTGGGTGTTTAAGAAAGAGGAACCTAAGAACATTGGAACTTCTGCTAGGAGTGTTAAAAAAATTGCACGTTGTTTAAAATAATAAAATTCAAGGCAGTCTATGATGTGAGACGTGTGGAAGGGAGAAGCTTTGACATTAAAAAAAATCGAGAAGCAACTGTGAAGAAGGGGAAATGGATGCTGAGGGGGAAATGCATGCCAACTTCCCTTGGTACAAGCTTCCCTTGGTACAAGTAGGGCAAGACTGAGGCCAAAATCCAGGCCTGCACATCACAAATGTTCACTACAGACAGCAGACAAGGGTCAGAAGCAAACAAGTCAATCCCAGACATACAAAAGCCCAGTAGGGTAACACTAGTGATCAAAGCTTCAAAGATATTTCTTACTTTTAGTACTTCTACAATAACTATTACAGTATAGAATGTACCAAACATTAGGCCCATAGTCTGCTTTGTTACATAAATGACATTAAGTATTTGAATTAGTTGCCACTTTCTTCTAAACATTTCTTTACTTGCTAACATGGGGCCTTTGAATATTTTTAAGTACAGTAACATTTTCTCTGAAAAAAAGTTAATAAATATATTATGATTGGCATATGGCAGGGGTCAGCAATGTGGCTGTTTCATCCCTCTGCTGCGGCTCCCTGTCGCTCAAAATATGTGTCACAGCCCCCAATGTGCCAGCACATGATTATTGAGCTTTTCAAACCCCAGTAGTCCAACCATGGATAAATCCAAGAAAAGAAAAGTTTCTGAAGAAAACAGAACATTTAATTCAACTACAAATGCTAGTTTTGTGGCCGCTCAAGAAATAGTCAGGCATGGGAAGGGTTTTGTGGCTCCCGGTGTTTTCTTTTCAGTGGGAAACGGGTCCAAATGGCTCTTTGAGTGTTTAAGGTTGCAGACTCCTGGCATATGGGGACAGAGGATTTAATATATCCCTCATATTCTCCTTTATAGAAAAAAATGATTTATTGTCATTTTAGCAAATGTTTAGCAAATGTTTTAAGCATCAAGGCCACTGCAAAGTAAACTCCCTTATATCCCTGAAGACGTGATGGTGCCAAGGTCAAAAAAGTATGAAAAATGAAATTGCTCAATGCCTTTCAATTTTTTAAAAAAGGGTTGCACATAGGTACCGTATATAGAAGCAGTTGTAATGCTGAGGAGACTGCCAGACAGGGGTCCAGAACCAATTACATAACTCTTGACTTACTACAGTTCATTTAGTGACTGTTTGAAGTTACAACGGCACTGAAAAAAGTGACTTATGACTGTTTTTTACACTTACGACCATTACAAACTGATAGGCTAAAGGTTAACTCAGCCTTCCATCCTTCCCAGATTGTTGGGGCATTAATGCTGACACTGTAAACTGCTTCAGAGAATGCTGTAAATCACTATGGAATCATATATAAATATAAGTGATATTGCTATTGTAGCATTCCCATGGTCATGTGTTCAAAACTGAGGTACTTGGCAGCTGACTCAGATTTATGACAGTGTCCTGGGGTCATGTGATCATCTTTGCTTCTGACAAGCAAAGTCAATGGGGAAGCCAGATTCACTTAATTAACTGCAGTGATTCACTTAACAACTATGGCAAAAAAGGTTGTAAAATGGGACAAATTTCACTTAATAGCTGTCTCGCTTAGCAACAGAAATTTTGGGCTCAGTTGTGGTCTTAAGTTAAGGACTACCTACATTAATTAAACTGATCCCTCTTGCAAACACTGTGATCAAATCCCAGTGGAGCATTGCTTCCACTGTTCTGTGGTGCTGCAAAGTTTGTTGTGAATACTAAATTCCTATTGGGCCTTAGATGTTCAGTGGGGGCGCATCTCTAAGCATTATATCTGGGCATCAGCATGCAGTTAAGAAGTGACTTGACAAGTTGCCATTCTGAAAAGCACCAGCACTTGAACACAAAACTGAGTGGGAAGAATGAAACTTTAGTGGAGCAAAGGATGTCGTTTGTTGTGCCGTCATCATGCAAATTATACTTACAGATTTGATAAATAAATCTATGTACTTGCCTTCAGTTTTATAGCATGACTGATGTAAATCACTTAATGCATTGCTGAATGACGCACATTTGATGACTGGCAGAGAAATCTCAATTTATTGAACCTTACTCAAATTAAGAACTTCATTTTAAGAAACGCAACTCTGGGTATCTCTTGGTATGCTCATGTATTACCCAGAAATGTCAGTTCATCAGATAACATGTTCATCGGTAAGTTGGTGAGAGGTTAGAATAAGTAGAATTCAATCTTCTGGCCTTTTTGCCAGAAAGTGTTTTTCAATAGGGAAGGGAAGGCAGGTTCAATACCATGTGGGAATCTGATGTAAGAATAAAACGGATCAGAATAATTGGTTTCCACTTGAAAGTGCTATATTCCACTGTAAAAATCTTATCTACTTACAAAGAAGGTACCTGCTAATTGCATCTATTTACTGTGCTTGCTAATCAAATCAACCACAAGTGGCTGGCCTCAAACTATACAGGTTTCTTGCTTAATTTTCTCATATTTCTTGCTTAATTTTCATTCAGAATATTGTGTCATCCCAATCACTGCAATTCATAAACTCAGCTGATTCGACAAACACTTTTTAAACAAACTGTAGCTTTGCATGTGCTCATCAGTGAACAGATATTGATCTCTGCAGGAACAACTTATTAGTAGTAATCTGCAAAAAAAAATCTGAATCATCAAAGAGGCACATTCTATTTCAAGCTCAAACAGTAAACTCAATTTTTAATGAATAACAGGCAGGTACAGTTTCTGGGTCCATTTCTTCAAGGTCCACTTCTTCTGAATTATATGTGAAGTGTATACAGCTTCTTCCTGATTATTTTTATTTATATTTTACTTATAATACATGTTTGTCCACACACCTATACACACCTATACAAAATTTCTGATGTAAGTTGAACTACAAGCCCAGTTAAAGATATATTTCTGAACCTGGAGCAAGAAGACACTTAAAATAATGTTGATGTGGAATCTGAAATTATGCAGTTGTGATGGTTTAAAGTGTTAATTGTGCAATTAAATAGCATCAACAACATGCTATTTAAAGTTGGTCTTAATTTGTGCCTCAGTGCACCACACAAAAACCTGATCGGCACAGGTATTGTTTAAAAACATCCCGATGCATTCAACGTAAATATGTATAGTAAATAGGATCTGGCATTGCATGGCAAAAGAAGATTTGGTGAAGTTAATAAGTATGGCCAATTACACAATACCATTATAAAGCTTAACTGCAGAAGGACAACACTATTCTAACCTTTTTTAACTGAACAAAGGTCTCAAATATGTTAAAGGGAAGTGAGAACTACACATCCGTTTTTTAAGGACATTATATACAGAGGTCCTTTAAAGGTCTTTGGAAGGAAAGCTTATTCCTTCATTTGTGGAGCAATTGCTCACTAGGAAATGAAACCTGTTGCATATATTTAGAAATATTTACATTAATATTGCCATAATTAATATGCCTAAACTGTTGCTTGTTGACCAGATTGCATCAATTCTTAATAAGGTCACTGGAGGAGAAAGGACAAGATGTTTGAACTCTTTTTGTCCAGTTGGGGGAATGTTTAGGAGGAGATTGAGGAGATTCTTACATTATTTTTAACCTCTTTGGTAGTTTAAATTATCTATGTGTTTTCTTTTGTTTGCTACCAAACATCTTAGAGAAGCTGCATTTAATTCCCAGCATTTGCTGTCAACTTTCAATACTGTGATAGCAATAGCATTCAGACTTATATATTGCTCTATAGTGCTTTACAGCCAGTGGTGGGATTCAAATAATTTAACAACTGGTTCTCTGCCCTAATGACCAGCTGGGTAGGCATGGCTCAGTGGTCATGTGACTGTGTGGGCGTGGCCAACTCAACATCACTTACCTGGATGGGTGCTTTGCCTTAGCTGTTACAATGTAATAAGGGTTAACCAGAGAGGCAGTTTCTGTAAGCAGGGCAATAAAGATTAGGCTAGAAACAACACCAGAATGTTTCCTTCCTGCCTTCCTTACAGGATTAGCCCTGTAAAATGGAAAAAAACAAAATAAGATTTCTTCCAACAACCGGTTCTCCCGAATAGGTGCGAACTGGCTGAATCCCACCACTGTTTACAGCCCTCTCTAAGCAGTTAACATAGTTAGCATATTGCCCCCAAGAATCTGGATCCTCATTTTACTGACCTCGGAAGGATGGAAGGTTGAGTCATCCTTGAGGATCCTTAGTCAGGATTAAACTCCTGGCAGTAGGCAGAGTTAGACTGCACTACTGCATTCTAAACATTGTAATCACTGTGCCACCATGGATGGCAGTGGTGGGTTTCAAAAATATTTACTACCAGTTCTGTGGGTGTGGCTTGGTTTGGTGGCCGTGGCTGTAAAATTCTGTAAAATCTCCATTCCCGCCCCACTCCAGGGGAAGGTTACTGTAAAATCCCCATTTCCTTCCAATCAGCTGGGGCTTGGGAGGAAGAGAATAGACAGGGGCAGGGGCAGTCAGAATTTTTACTACTGGTTCTCTGAACTACTCAAAATTTCCGCTACCGGTTCTCCAGAACTGGTCAGAACCTGCTGAAACCCACCTCTGCATGGATGTTGGAAGGTATTGCAGAAACAAGGCAAGTGCTTATAGGGGATGAAACTATTACTATCTATGTCACTGTGGCATGAATGCTGAACGGGTTTTTGTTTTAAAATCATACTAGATTGTTGAGAAAAGTTGGATTTAAATAACTGTAATAAAAGCAACAATAACAATTCAGATTATAAATCTCATTATCCCCACCTAGTGTTTTCAGTTTTTTTTTTAATTTGAATTTATATCCCGTCCTTCTCCGAAGACTCAGGGCGGCTTACATTGTGTAAGGCAATAGTCTCATCCATTTGTATATTAAATACAAAGTCAACTTGTATTGCCCCCCCTCCGCAACAATCTGGGTCCTCATTTTACCTACCTTATAAGGCTGAGTCAACCTTGGGCCTGATGGGACTCGAGCCTGCAGTAATTATAATTGCAGGCAGCTGTGTGTTAATAACAGACTGCATTAGCCTGTTGAGCCACTTCCCAGCCCTAATAAAATTAGAAGTTGTGGATAATGAAGACTGTAGTCCAAGAAATATGGCAGGTACCACCTGAAAGAAGAGCTGAAGGAAAATCAAAGACTTATTACCACAATCCATAAATTCACATCTGAATTTAAATAAAGCAGTGCATAGCTTAGTACGTTTAAAATTAGAAATGCCACTCCCAAATAATATTTTCCAAGGCTTGTCTTAAATTAGCTATTTCTAGGCAACTATGGAAGTCAAACTGCTCAGTACTGTATCTTATTCTCATAGTACTGAAGTAGTAGTTGGGACTATAGGTAGTCCTCGACTTATGACCGCAATTGGGACCAGAATTTCTGTTGCTAAGCTAGGCAGTTGTTAAATGAGTCATGCCTGATTTTATCATCTTTTTTGCCATAGTTGTTAAGCAAATCATTGCAGTTGCTACGTGAATCTGACTTTCCCTGTTGACTCTGCTTATTGGAAGTCAGCTGGGAAGGTCATGCAAATAGTGATCACCTGATCTTGGGATACTGCAGCTATCCTAAATTCCTGTGCCTGAATTTTGAACACGTGATCCTGGGGACACTGGAAGTCTTTTAAGTGAGAGACCCTGTTGTAAGTCACTTATTTCTGTTAACTTCATTCACTAAAGTAATGGTTGTAAACTGAGGACTACCTGTATTACCTCCCACCAGCACACAGATACACCAAGATTGCCAGTAGCATCCCAAAGCACATGAATACAGTGTGGGGGGGGGAGGGGGAACCAACTGCAAAACTGCAGTGTAGTTCATCAGCACTGGTGCTGTTTTGCAAAGAGCCCATTACACTCCTGGTGGTATTGTTAATACTTGTGAAATACAGGTTACCCTCTTCTGGTTTGTGGATTATGTTCCCATAGAGTTTATGATGGAATAGGCTTCAATCTTATAATTGTATGACCATCTATTTGTGGATTTTTTTTTTTCCATGTCAATTTTGTATTGCAAATTATGGTTTTTGTTTGTTTGAAAAACCAAATCAGTTGATTGCAAAGTTCCAATGTGGCTTACATTTAATTGCATCAAATGATAATGCAGTAGATGAAACATCTAATTACCAGACAAAAACAGTATCAAACAGCAGCACTCTGAGATGACATATTGCACAATACTTTGTTTTCTTGGCCTTGTCTCATAATGTGAGCTTGTCTTCTCAGGATTTTTCAAGAATGCTTTATAACCCACAAGAGTCTGGCTGTAAAAAAAGGAGGAGGAGGAGGAGGAGGAGGAGGAGGAGGAGAAAGTAAGCGGTTTTTTAGTTACAAATAATATTACATATGTATTTACTTAGGGCAATATTTCAGAGTTCACTTCTAAAAGATTGCTTATCACAAACATCAGCCTATGTCATAATTCCAAATATTAAATAAACAGACCTGTTCACTTGAGTAGAATGCAAAGAAACTCTCATGCTTCCTTTCTTCAAAGTTTTCTGTGAAACTTCAATGAAACAAAGAGGGACAGGTCTAGAAATGCCTAGTTTGTCAATGTTTCATAGAATCTTTTATATGCCTCTTATATTTTATACAGTAACATTACTGTGAGTAAATCATTTGAGCTTACGAGCACTTGCTATCTGTATTTTTCCTGCATTTCTTTCACAAGTATATGTACAATCACATATAAACAAATGCAGACAAAGGAAACTCGGCGAAGCAGCAATATCCACAAGGAAGAAGGGTGTCTCTAAAGCAGTGGTTCTCAACCTTTATAGTGCTGCAACCCCTTTAATACAATTCCCCACGATGTGGCGACCCCTTTAATACAATTCCCCACGATGTGGCGACCCCAACCGTAAAATTATTTTAGTTTTAAATTTATCGTGCCTGAAGCCGTATTGGCTAGCGATCTGAACTGCTTGCGATTGCCTTGAGGACGGAGGCATTAAAGCGGAGACTCCTCCCCTATTAAATTTATCGCACCTGAAGCCAGATTAGGCTAGCGATTGGGAGTGATTGCAGCTGGCTTGAGAGGGAGACATCAGAGCAAAGATTTCTCTCTTTTTTAATTCATCGCGCCTGAAGCTGAATTCGGCTAGCAATTTGAAGAGCCTGCAGCTGGCTTGTGGAGTCAACCATTGGAGTGCGATTCTTCGACTCACAAGTATACTTCCCATATTTCCGATGGTCTTAGGCGACCCCTGGCAAATCATCATTCGACCCCCAACGGGGTCGCGACCCACAGGTTGAGAACCGCTGCTCTAAAGACTCTAAAAGCAACATCAAATCCAAACTATGGCCTTTTCATGCATGCAGATATCCAGGCATCCCAAAATGGGATGTATTCCAAAGGTGTGGAATGCACGTGCTAGCTTATGTGCTGAACTAAGCTAAAGAGGATAAATTAACTCATTGGCAAATATTAAATGGGAACAATGTAAGTTTTACTTTAACCACAAATATTTACAGAAAGAAAAATGGTTGATTAGCATGTTGCTGCCATCGCTTTAACAATAGACTGGCATGTAATCATGATGGAGCAAGGAAAGAGGAATTGTAGTTCACCAATAAGAAATAGGAAGCTGGGGAAACTGTGGGACAGTCTTTCTGAAACATAAACAAAAGAAGAGACTTTGGATTTCAAGGCCCCAAACAATATAATTAAAGCAGCCTGATATGCTCCAGATTTGTTAAAGTTGCATCTTTAATCATTTTGTAAGGGACAATGGGTGTTACAGTTTAGCACATTAAAAGAGAACTAGATTCAGGGATGAAATCTAGCAGGTTCTGACAGGTTGTGGAGAAATGGTAGTGGAAATTTTGAGTAGTTCGGAGAACCGGCTAATGCCACCTCTGGCTGGTCCCAGAGTGGGGTAGGAATGGAGATTTTGCAGTATCCTTCCCCTGGAGTGAGGTGGGAATGACGATTTTGCAGTATCCTTTCCCCAGGAGTGAGGAGGGAATGGGGATTTTGCAATATCCTTCCCCTGCCATGCCCACCAAGCCCACCAAGCCACTCCCACAGAACCGGTAGTAAAAAAAAAATTGGATTTCACTACTGATTAGATTGGGGTGGCTGAACATAAAGGATTTAATTTTTGAGGTTGCTTATAATAACTTGGAAATTCAAAGTGATCACAGCTTCCCCTTTTACCAACCTGTGTGTGTCTTTTTCAAGGGGACTGAGAATTCCAATGTCTATTCCTGCTTGTTTTAAAAGATGTGTATACCAAGCATAATAGAGAAAGAGGACTTTGTGAATGGGAAGGTACACATTATTATTATTCCATTATTAGCATTGCATAGCTGTAACTCTTCATACATTATTTTGTTTCAATACAATGATATTTGTGTAGTATTAATTATTGACATCCTATTTTTTAAATAAGAGTATTAAAAATATAGAAAAGAAAAATATTCTGTCAGTATTATTTACAATTTAGAATAACAATATTACAAGCATGGAATTGTTTGACTTTTTCATATTTTTCATATAAAATTCAGCCAGCAGTTTGATCCTGACTGGCTCAAGGTTGACTTAACCTTCCATCGTTCTGAGATGGGGCCAAGGAGGGGTAATTACTACCAGTTCAGTGAACTGATGCCCATAATCCCTAGCAGTTCGCCCAAACTGGTCTGAACTGGTCGGATTTCACCCAAGTCTGTCCTCTGTTTTTCCCACAATGACCCATTCAGTAGGTTGGACTGAAATTGATCCAAAATCACCCAGTGAGATTCCAGGGATGAGGGTCAATTTGACCCTGACTTTCCCTGCTCATAGTCCATCACCTTAACCAATACACCACTGGTTCTTTTTACACAAAACACAAAGACTATGTGTGCCATAAAAAAACACCCCATAATACTAAATAAAGGGGAGGAAAGCTGAGCAGAGCAGAAAAGAGCTGGAAGCTTTTCATTTTTCACTTTATTTAGTATACTGTTTGAATCTAGTCAATTGTAGGTTATAGTTTAGCACAATGTATGAAACAAGCCAAGGTCCTTAGTGTATTCAGGATCAAATAAAACAAAGGTATTACTGGCCTTATTCACGTAACACATTAAAAGCTGAGTTAAACTGCTCTCCACTCATTCATGAACTAGCAGAAAACTAAACCAGGGTATATTTTGCTGTATCCACTGCCAATTCCTATTGCCTCCTTTCTAGTTTGAAGCCAAATGATTGCATCCACATCTGTCACTCTGTCTACCTACCTGCCTACCTTCCTGACCTACCTACTTACCTACCTATTTGATTTAGGCACTGCCCAACTCCAGACTGACCCTGGGCATCTTACAATATAAGAATAAGATTAAAAAAAATTGTGGTCTACACAGAAGACACAGTCAATGAAAAGATGACTCTGCCCCACAACAATTCAAAAGGGGTTCCAACTTGCCCCAGCCTGGGAAAAGGGCTAGGTCTTTCAACCCTAGAACATCATTATGATGGGATTCACCTTGATCTTGGGATGGGGCAGATGTGCAACAGAGAAGGCTCACTTCTTAAGTTCCAATATATAACTCTGTTTAATTGAGAGAGAGAGAAAAGTGCACCAACAGTGTTTGTTTGAACTGGCCAGACAGAAAGCAGAAGACAGGCAGTTCCACACGTAACCAAGCTCTGTGCCATATAAGACTTTATAGTCATAACTAGCACCTTGAACCATACCTGGAAACAAAATGGCAACCAGTGAGGTTCACAAAGCAGGGATTCACATGAGCACACCAATGCATGGCCTCAATTCCTGCAGCACTGCATTCTGGCCCAGTGGAATCTTCTGAATGGTCTTCAAGGCCAGCTCTATGTAGAGTACATTGCAGTAGTCAAGCTATGAGGTGACCAAGGCATGAGTTCTTTTTTTTCTGAGTGACATCCTGATCCAGGAAATGGTGTGACTTGTACCGGATGAAGCTGTGCAAAGGTTTTCCTGGCCACAGCTGCCACCTGATAATTGAGGGGAGTTGTGAGTCCAGCGAAACCCCCAGATTGTACTGCACATTTGAATGGGGAAATGCAAGCTCTTCTGCACAGGGAAAACTGGTCTCCACTCCTCTATTTTGCCAGCTTTACTGGCAATGGTTTTGATAGATATCTGAATCTTAAGCAAGCACCGTTTGTCCAAGACCAACCACTTGGTGTGAAATACTATGGATGTTTGCAGATTGGCATCCTCTGTTTAAAACTAGGCATTATGATGGAAAAACTATTAACTATAGGTGGTACATTAACTGTGATTTATTGGTTAAGCAGCACTTAATGTGGCCTGATGTTTATCTGTATCTAAATAGTTAGCTGATAGAGATGGAAAAATGTTACTGCAGGAATGGTACGAAATGCCAAAGAGAGGAGGCAAAGGATTAGCCTTTCTCTATCCTGTACAGAGTAGATTGATCCTGATCCAGCTGCTGTACAGTTTTTATTTTGCTTGTTTCTGTTGCATACTAAATGAATAAAAATAAATGAATGAATAACTGGCTGACCAATATAGTAAATCTAGCTAGCATTCAATTTGCTAAAAAAAATAGGGGTTCGTGGTTCCATAGATGAATGCATGGATAGATGGATGGACGAAAGGACAAATTGTCAGTTATCTAAATATATATTTTTCTGATAGGGATAAATCTGCTTTCTATTTTCTTTAGCCCAGATAGAAATGGCTTGCTCCTGGTAGGTGAGCAACTCACTTAAGAAAACCTTCGGTAAGAATTAAAAAGTTGCTTGAATGTACTCCATGCCACGTTTGGTGTGTTTCATGAACTCAGTCAATACTTTGACTTTTAGAAAATAGGATTATCCTGAAAAAACATAGGGTTTTGATGGAATAAAAAGTAGCTTGTTAACCATTAATAATCATACTGGATGAGCTCAAAGCCCCAGCTAGTCTAGAAAGTAGTTAACCATTGTTGGAAAAGGAATGCTGGAATATGTGGAGTCTTGATTTGTCAGGATTTTACATAAATACTTGAATGTGTAGGCTAGTGGTTTGCTCCAAACCTCAAATCAATTTTGCTTGCAGTTCGCAAAAAATGTTTGTAAGAAAGATCTATATTAGTCTCTGCAGAGATGTTAATGATTTAGATGTGTATGTATGTCTGTATATATATTTATGTGTATAATCTTATTCCTTCCCTTGCAAACTTTCTTTCAGCAAAGATGACCTGTACATTAAAAACAAGATAACCTACGGTTAACCTTGCATCTAATAAACATTAATTTCCTGTTTTACAAACCATTTATGGGGCTGTTAAAACAGATATTTATCTTGATGTACATCCTCTTGGCAGACTTAATTTTTCATTTGCTGCAAAATATCCAGCCGGCATAGAAATTGGCAATACAACCGGCAGACTTCAGTACAAGAGTTCAGAAGTGTGGCAAATAAACAAGGTATTGCAATTCCAGATCTGGGTAGGAAGCTCTTATAATCAAAGACCAAAAGACAAAGCCAGCTCATGAAGTTACACTGAAAGCCAAATCCCAGGATTTTGACACAATAAAAGCAAGAGTAAACTAAACAAATCTGATACTTAACCAAAATAGAGTCAGAATGCAGTCAGAATTAGGGGGGGAAATTACATATTGTAAGAGTTGCAATGTTACCAGGTTGAAAAAATATTTTTGCATCTAATCAGAGTTATAAATTTGTCCAATGATTTTGCAATTCTTTACTTCTCTTTTCAAAGCATGGCTGAAAAGTACCAGCCAAATTCAGATTTTTGTACTACTGTGTAGATGCTGGCTAGAATCAAGGGGCTAAGTATTTTAGCATTGCCACCAGGGATTATTTCCAGGCCTTTAATCTCATTAATCCCTTGCAAAAGAATACTTTTAATTTAGGTCTAAAAGATTGCCCATAGATTTACTGTCAAAACTTTTCTTTAAAATCCTCTGCTAGAATTCTTTTGTTGCTCTAGTACTTTCAAACCTTTTTATTTCTCAAAACCATCATTTGCACAGCTGGAGGAATCAATCATGGAGAAAGCAGAATGCAGGGAAAATCTCTTTGCAGCTTCATTTTTCTAATGCTCTGTGCTCCAAATGGGGTGATGAAGTTGGCTGGGAAGTTTGGAAGTTAAAACCCTAATATTTCAAGAGAGACCTCAGTTGGGGGAAGGACAAAGTAGACCTCTGAACTACCTAGAACAAAGTATTGAGATGAAGGCAGTGTTAGGGATTATTGTCTTTAACCTGGGCTGGACAATTGCTATTAAAATATGGTCTTCTTATAATTGTATTTTGGGGGACTGAGATAGATGGTGACTGATGCAGAATGTAGCCACTAGATTAATCAATACAGTCTCAAAGGGAAGATTACGTCAGGGTTGCTATTAGGTATGGAGTCATTTTCAAAGTATAATTTTTGCAGGATCCAATCTGGGCCAGAATGTGGCAGAGAGACAGATTCCCTGAGGATGGGTTCAAGCACGAGTCCAAAAGCTTTTAATATTAAACCTCTGGTCCCGGTGACTGACCCAGATTGGATTGTGCAACATTATCCTGAGACTTCATTTCAGTGGTGGATTTCCAAAATTTTTACTACCAGTTCTGTGGGTGTGGCTTGGTGGGCGTGGCTTGGTGGGCGTGGCAGGAGAAAGATACTATAAAATCTCCATTCTGACCCCAATCCAGGGGAAGGTTACTGCAAAATCCCCATTTCCTCCTGATCAGCTGGGACTCGGTAAGCAGAGAATAGATGGGGGTGGAGCCAGTCAGAATTTTTACTACTGCTTCTCCGAACTACTCAAAATTTCTGTTACCTGTTCTCCAGAAGTGGTCAGAATCTGCTGAAACCCACCCCTGCTTCATTTATGTACTTTTTGATTAAACAGCTTGGCACTGGCTTATTGGAAAAATTGCTTTCTTCCACTATAAGCCTGTCTGATCCTTATAGTATCCAGAAAATGCCTTGTGGACTGCCCTGACCTGCTATTGAGTAAAATCTCTCTGCTGAACTTAAACAGCTTTGAGTAGCAAGTATCTGCACATGAATTAAAAATAGTTTTGCTTTAGTGTATATCATGCCATTACGACGTTCACTTTATGGCTCATTAGGCTGTACTGTTCCAGCTATTGTGGTTTATTCAAACTATATAAAATAAATTATGTTTAAACAATGATTTACCATGTGTGAACCCAGTCTGTAGCTTATTCGTTTTTAAACAAAATACACTGTTTCTATGAAAATAGAATCCCATTTTCTTCCACCCTCTTTTACAGAGTTTATAAATGGAAGATAAATTAAACGTCTATACTATAGTCTGTGAAGTTTCACCATTGCAAATGTTACATAATCCTTGGTCTAGTACTTCACTAATGACCAACATCACATGAGCCATAATTACTTGTAAAACATTTGTGAAACAGAAGTTACAATACAATGATTATCTGTAAGGCAATGTTTAGATATCATAATGAAGGGTTGTTTTTCACCATGGGAGACATTTCTGTCTCAGTCAAGTCAAGATTAATTTCTAGAAACCAAAAATATTGCTCATCTTTGTTTGCTAAGCATTGTCAGATTTTGTTTTCTTTTTTCAGCATTCTCTGCTATAAAAGTAATTGAGTTATACTGTATTTTTTTTTATCAAACTCTGAGGTTTTTTTGTCATGACCATTGCTCTCTGTTGCATTCCTTTCCATTTTTTGTTTTGTTTTAGGCATTCAGATTTCCAAAACCATATCGGGTTTTTAAGGAGAGATTGGACAGCCACTCCTCATGATTTAAATGGTTTTTCAGAATCCTGAGAGTTGGACCAGATGATACTTGCAGTCCTTTCCAACTCTACAATTCAATAATTCTTTATTTTTCTACATGTATCTACTGAATTATTGCATGTAGTGTTCATGAAAGGATTCTTGTGCATGATAGATAGATACCAGTGGTAGCAGCAGTAGCAGTGGCAGCAGCGAGAGGCTCTGCCCATCCGCCTGGATGCTTCTGCGCATGTGCAGAAGTGTTACACGCACGCAGGAGTGCACACCCACAAGCGAACTGGTAGCAACGGGTTTTGAAACCCACCCCTGGGTTAACCCAATATTACGCACGCCGTATTTCAGATTCAGAGGCAAAATACGATGTTCTGAAACATGCTAAGGCATGCCCATGTAACTTGTGCCAACTCTTTATTATTATTATTGTTTCGATTTCTATATCGCCCTTCTCCCAAAGGACTCAGGGTGGTTTACAGTCAAAGTAAAATCAATTAATACAAATGTAACGTTTCCTGGAATTATGCTACTGTGGTTGCTGCTATGGAACACAGCAATGTGAGCCCAGTTTAAGGAGTTGCAGAAATTGTGTACACATTAGACTCCTCACTCTAGGAAGAGGTTTCGGTTTCCCAACTTCAGATGGCTTAACATGGCTGCTAGGCTTAGACTCTGCTGATTTCTCTCAGTCACAGACACTTAGGTAAGCATCATTACAGCAAACAGGAATGAAGCAACATTGAATGGTGAATTGCCCTGTGTCGGCATGAGAGTGCAGTTATTTTTGATGCCAATGGTCTTCCCATCCTTTCTTACCTTTCAACAGTCACTTCATTCTGTGCTTCACTGGCTTTGTAATACATTGGTTAGTAGTTGACATAACTGACATCTCTGCACTGAAAACCTTAAGGTTTTGGGTTATGTCTTATACTACACAATTCCCTTATATATTCAGAGGGATATTTGCCTTCATATCAGAAACACTGCAATCACGGATACCTTCAGCTCCATCTCTTCCTTCTGAATCAAACTCCTAGAAATAAAGACACAAGTAAGCTAGTATAGTACACCTTCCTAGAGAGTTCGTGGCAATGACTTCAACTTCTGTCTTTCATAAATGGATATTTATTACTGACCACAACTAGTGTCAGTAATTTACCAAGGCATAATTTATGAGTCATGGTGGCACAGTGGTTAGAGTGCAATACTGCAGGCTAGTTCTTCTGACTGCTGGCTGACTGCAGTTATGGCAGTTCAAATCTCACCAGGCTCAAGGCTGACTCAGCCTTCCATCCTTCCGAGGTCAGTAAATTGAGGACCCAGATTGTTGGGGAAAATATGCTGACTCTATAAACTACTTAGAGAGGGCTATAAAGCACTGTAAAGCGATATATAAATCTAAGTGCTATTGCTGTTATGAATGCCAAAATCTCCTGTTAATGGCAACCATTTTGTGAGTGCTCACAATTATGTTTTCAATGTTCCAAATATATCCAATTGCTCTAAAATATTGCTTATTCTTAAATTGAGAGATTATGGCTTTGACAAAACCTCTTGCCCGTCATTACGTCTAGATGAATCAGTCTTTAGATATATTACTCTTCATACTATCCTGTACCTAATATAATGGAATAAATATTGTTCAGCAAGAAGTGTCCTCATTGTGCAAAACTGGGCTGGGAACTAATTCAATGCCAATGGAACTATGAATGCATAGAGAAACAAAAGTATTTAATATCAAGACTATCAAAGAAATAGAATTATTATAAAGTCTACGCTATGCAGGAGGTTTGATTATCTACAGGAAAATACCCTCTTCCAACTTTACGATAATAAATGGAGTATTTCCTTGAACATATCCTTAAGAAACGTATGATTGATTTTAAAGTGAACTCAGTACACTATCAACTACATTTGTGCTTTAATTTAATCTTCATCTGTATGACTCATTCAAAGCTATTTGCAAAGCAAGGCAGAAAGGGTGAATGGAGGTTGGTAGTGCCATGGAACATGACCTATTCAATCATGTTCCACTGAGAAACAGAAATGAAATGCATTTCAAAGGAGAGGCTACAGTCTTAATCAGCCATCTATATAGGAGGCTCCCCTGTTGATATATGTTGCATAAAATGTAATTAGCTCTTAATTAAATTGAGAAATGGGAGGGTTGATATAATATGGTTACAGACAATCTAATAAGCTTGGTGAAGCTCTAAAATATTGCCTAATAACAAATATTTGTGTCTAATCACATATGCCTAAAGTAATTAATTTATTTCATATGCACATAATTTAATAGGTCAGTGCATATAACTTCAATTCATAATTTTATCCTATCATCATTTTTGGAATTAGTCATTTATGCAAGAGAAGTCATTTAGGACAAACAGCATGTGATCTCAAATCGTCATGCATGCTGCTAGGATGAGATTGGCTGGAGCTTTTCCTGATGGTTGTATTTATTAATCTGACAGATTACTTAGACAACACTTTTAAAAATTTATTTATTTATTTATTTATTCGTATTTCTATACCGCCCTATCTCCCTAAGGACTCAGGGCGGTGTACAGCCATATAAAAATACACAAATGTACAGAATAAAAACATTCAACTAAAAAACTTATTATAAAGGCCAAATATTTAAAATAAGATATAAATAATAAAACCCAATTTAAAACCCAAGCTAAAATTTAATCATTTAAAAATTTAAAACCCTAGTCCAGTCCTGCGCAAATGAATAGATGTGTCTTAAGCTCGCGGCGGAAGGTCCGAAGGTCAGGAAGTTGATAGGAATAAGCATCCATTTTATTTAATTAATGCTACCTGTACTTTACCTGTATTTCTTTAAGTGACCAATCATATGCAGCTATAATGGAGAAACATCTAACTTTCTAACATTAACTCAATGAATGATGCTCACAAGCCCTTTTCCCTATTCTTCCCCACAGTTATTAACTGAAGACAATCTTTATTGATTTAATTCAAGCATTTTATTCCACTAGCAAGCCAAAAAAGGTATAGTGACTAACCGCAAGTTTACAATTTAAAAGAACTTTAAAAGCTAACTCTGATTCAAAGGGGAAATCTTCTATCACTCTTCACCAATTTCTCTCTCTCCCTCCCTCCTTCCATCCTTCCCTCCCTTCCTCCCTCCCTCTCCCTCTGAAAACCTGTTTCTTTGGATATCTTCTTCATCCTCTATCAGGAAGTCATAGGACAATCATTGTATATCAATCATTTCCTGAATGATAAAAACCAACATAAAGTACTTCAGGTGTGTTTTGACAATTGCTGAACTGCCATTTGTCTCCATGACTTATTTGCTCTAGGACAAAGGAGATGCCTTAGTAAATGAGAGAAAATGTTTGCTTAGTTCCAGCAGCCTCTTACTGAGGTAAGAATGTGTAAATTGAGGATTATACCCAACTAATCAGATAACAACATGGCCAGGAAAAGTATGTTATTTATTTGAGAACAAATGCATGTAATAAGGGTCCTAAGGATGAGTCAGCCATGCTATTGGTTGGCCTAGAATTGTAACAGTGAAATTAAGATTATCGTGATACCCAGTGCCTTTTCTCAGACACACAACAATTTTAAAAATAACTTATGAAAAGAATTGTAAAGTTTAATGGAAGATAAACCATTATTTTCATCATTATTAGTATTATTTTTAACTGCTTTTAAAATATTGTAAAACATAGGTTGGCTGTATCAGAATTTTATTTTATTTTTTTAAAAAGCCGCTATCTAGTTTGCCTCACTATGCATTCTAAGTAAATTGCACTGTTGGTGGAATATGATGAGAAGAGAAATGCCAACTATAAATAAATAGTTTATTTGACAGAGATAGTCAACTGGAATTTTTACACCCTGGTAAAAAAAGTGAATAACTGTTTCTCATGAGAACATTAGGGTAGTCTGAGGTTGTTGGTTTTTTTTAAACCCTTTCTTTCAGATTAGGCAGGTTTCATTCTTATTAGAATCTGAGCTCACAAATGTCACTCCATTTTGGTAAAAAAACCCAAAACTGTAGGTTTTGCTTTTCCACAGTAATCATTGAAAAATAGGAAACTATAGACTCTAATTTCTGTAAATCTGTGGGGTGCCCAGAACCCCCAAGATTTTAATCCTATGTATACTATCCTATGGTGATGATAGATAGATAGATAGATAGATAGATAGATAGATAGATAGATAGATAGATAGATAGATAATCAGAGTGAGTGAGAGAGCGAGCCGTGGTGGTGCAATGGTTAAAATGCAGCATTGCAGGCTAATTCTGCTGACTACTGACTGCCAGCAATTCAGCAGTTTGATTCTCACTGGCTCAAAGTTTATTCATCCTTCATCCTTCTGAGGTCAGTAAAATGAGGATCCAGCTTGTTGAGGACAATATGCTGACTCCTTAAACCTTTTATTTTTATTTATTTATTTTATTTTGTCACACAGTATATATAAGCATAAGCATGAAATAATTATACAATATATAAGCATATATATAAGTATGAGTATGTAATAACTATATTAATTGGATATAACGAAAGGAAACAATAGGACAGGAAGGGTAGGCATGTTTGTGCTCTTATGCACGCCCCTTACAGACCTCTTAGAAATGGGGTGAGGTCAGTAGTAGACAGTTTTTGGTTGAAGCTTTTGGGATTTTGGGAAGAGACCACAGAGTCAGGTAGTGTATTCCAAGCATTAACAACTCTGTTACTGAAGTCATATTTTCTGCAATCAAGATTGGAGCAGTTAACATTAAGCTTAAATCTGTTGTGTGCTCGTGTATTGTTGCAATTGAAGCTGAAGTAGTCTTTGACAGGAAGGACATTGTAATAGATGATTCTATGGGTTAAACTCAGGTCATGTCGAAGGCGGTGTAGTTCTAAATTTTCTAAACCCAGGATTTCAAGTCTGGTGGCATAAGGTATTTTGTTGTATTCAGAGGGGTGGAGAACTCTTCTTGTAAAATATTTCTGGACACGTTCTATTGTATTGATGTCAGAAATGTGGTATGGGTTACAGACAGGCGAGCTGTATTCAAGAATTAGTCTAGCAAATGTTTTATATGCTCTGGTTAGTAGTGTAGTGTTTTTGGAGAAGCTGCGCAAGATAAGTTTTTCAATTCTTAGAGCCTTTTTTGCGATGTAGTTGCAGTGGGCTTTGGCACTTAGATCATTTGATATGAAAACTCCAAGGTCTTTAACAGGGTGGGGGTCATCTGTAAGGTAATGTCCATCAAGCTTGTACTTAGTGTTTAGGTTCTTTTTTCCAATATGTAAGACTGAGCATTTGCTGGTTGAGATTTGGAGTTGCCAAGTTTTAGACCAATCGGATAGAAAGTCAAGGTCTTTTTGAAGGGTAGTTGTATTGTTGGTGGTGTTAAATAGTTTGACAATTGCTTGGAAAGGGCTGTAAAGCACTGTGAAGCAATACATAAGTCTAAGTGCTATTGTTACACACACACACACACACACACACACACACACACACACACACACACACACGTCAAGGTGGTGAACTCACCAATACTTCTTTCTTCTCCTATTTTCCGCACAACAACAAGCCTATGAGGTGAGTGAGATTGAGAGTGAGTGACTGGCTCCAAGTCTCCCAGCCAGCTTTTGTGCCTAAACTCAGAGGAGTGACTATAATCCAGTGTCTCCTGGTTTCAAGCCAGCACCTTAACTACTACCATACACCAAACTGGTTCTGTTCTTGGAAGAGCTAAATTTTACTCAAACTGAACTCTGAATAATATAATAACTATTCTGACCTCACATATACTGATTTTAATTAATTGATTGATTGATTGATTTAATTTGTAGGTGTAGTGGAAATAATTTGATTTCTCTGAGGCACACTTTGTGTTCTGTATGGATAGAGATGGACAGATATGTTAGGCTCAAATATCTGTCCTTCTTGCTCTAATATTTGCTAACAAACATTAATTTTCTTTTGGGATGTCTTTCTTTCTTTTTCTTTTTAATATGCCTTCCCAGGACCATGGTATTTTGCACCGCATTCCCATATTTCTCAATGTCCACATTCTTTGAGTCATTCTTAGTGATGTCTAGAACTTGCTCTATTGACTATGGTTTGCTCATTCATTGCATGTTGGCTCAGCTGGGCATTAGAAAAATGTGTCTTTGTTGTACTGTCTCTCAATCTGAAATCACAATATTTAAACAGTACACAGTTAATTATTTCATTTTCTGTATGATCCTTTCCTTCTCCAATAGATGCTAAACAAATGAAAAGTCTACATAGGAAGTTTATATATATGATAGACAGATAGGTAATCTCTCTCTCTCACACATATATGCACACAATATTTTTACTGAATCAGAGAATTTAACAATAATGTCAAATTTAGATTGCTACATACTGTTCTGCTTTACATTTTTCAGCATGTCCATGAAGAGTGAGAGTGTTTCTTTTGGATTTATTTCACCATTTTAAATTAATCAGAAAAATACATACAATAGCATTAAAGAAGTAATAGTGTCTCTGAAGTGATATATAAAATATAACATCTTTAAGACCTTTGACCATGTTGCTCACCTGTTCCTGTATCAAAATTAAACTAATGCAAATGTCAACATTCATACAAACTGGAAATAGATTTCCCTTTCCAGTATTGTACAATCACTCTTATGCTTGTCTATGACCATAATAAAAGTTTGATTTGATTTCTACAACCACTCTTTCAGCTAAAACCCATGTCTGAAAAATCCGTAATTTTTGATTTGTTGATCAATTCCAATATACTGCTAATAAAGTTAAGAACAAATGTTTGTAACATATAGTGGCAGGTCCAGATTATTTAAATGAATTTTAAATAATGAGGTTTGTCAAGCATTGTCATTGTCTAGCATTCTAGTTGGAGGTGTTTAATGTCACGCTTGTACACACACATTTCTCCTTTACTTTTAAGCTGGGAATATATTGTTTGGATTTGTTCATTATATTAGATTATCACATGATTAGGTTTTTATTTAGTATGTTGTTTGAACATCTATGGAGAGTCTCCTGTTTACAATGCAGTCCTTTCAGCAGTCCCAATAAGGTTCCACACCCTTGTATATTGTGATTCAGGTGACTTGAGGATACAGATAAACCCCATGGCCTCAACTATCCTCAGAGAACTAATGACCTGACCCTCAGAATGCTAATAATCAAGTGACTGCAAAGAATATAATTTTTTCCCCATTCCCCTCCAGTCAGTTAGAACTGAAGAAGCTTCTTGAATGAGAAGTGAAATGTTTTCAAAGAAACCCCCTCCCCCCAGAAAAGTACCTTTGCATCATGTTGTGTGACCCAGATTTAGCTTTTAATGAAACATGGCTATATAAATTATGCATGGTGGGATCCCAGACTTAGAATGTTATCTTCTCAAACATTAAAGAGAATGACACAAAATGGAGCAATGAAATGCAAAGACACAAGTTTTAATCTGCTATCAAATTAAGTTCTATTTAAAATATAGAAAATGCAAAGACTGCAGTTTTCAACTGCCCCTGAGTTTTATGTACATGTTAAACATAACATAATATAACATCAGAGTTGGAAGGGACCTTGGAGGCCTTCTAGTCCAACCCCCTGCCCAGGCAGGAAACCCTACACCATCTCAGTCAGATGGTTATCCAACATTTTCTTAAAAATTTCCAGTGTTGGAGCATTCACAACTTCTGAAGGCAAGTCGTTCCACTTATTAATTGTTCTAACTGTCAGGAAATTTCTCCTTAGTTCTAAGTTGCTTCTTTCCTTGATCAGTTTCCACCCATTGCTTCTTGTTCTACCCTCAGGTGCTCTGGAGAACAGCCCAACTCCCACTTCTCTGTGGCAGCCCCTGAGATATTGGAACACTGCTATCATGTCTCCCCTGGTCCTTCTTTTTGTTAAACTAGACATACCCAGTTCCTGCAACCGTTCTTCATATGTTTTATCCTCCAGTCCCTAATCATCTTCGTTGCTCTTCACTGCACTCTTTCTAGAGTCTCAACATCTTTTTTGCATCGTGGCGACCAAAACTGGATGCAATATTCCAAGTGTGGCCTTACCAAGGCATTATAAAGTGGTACTAGCACTTCACGTGATCTTGATTCTATCCCTCTGTTTATGCAGCCCAGAACTGTGTTGGCTTTTTAACAGCTGCTGCACACTGCTGGCTCATATCTAAATGGTTATCCACTAGGACTCCAAGATCCCTCTCACAGGTACTACTATTGAGCAAGGTACCACATATACGGTACTGGTGCATTTTGTTTTTGGCCTAAATGTAGAACCTTACTTTTTCACTGTTGAATTTCATTTTGTTAGATAGCGCCCAATGTTCAAGTCTGTCAAGATCTTTCTGTAACTTGAGCCTATCTTCTGGAGTGTTGGCTATTCCTGCCAGCTTGGTGTCATCTGCAAATTTGATGAGTTCCCCATCTATCCCTCGTCCAAGTCATTGATGAAGATGTTGAAGAGTACTGGGCCTAAAACAGAGCCTTGGGGTACTCCACTGCATACTTCCTCCATGTGGATGTAGTTCCGTTGAGGACTACACGTTGAGTGCGGTTGGTCAGCCAGTTACGAATCCATCTGGTGGTGGTGCTGTCTAACCCACATTTTCTACTTTATCTAGTAGTAGGTTATGGTCTACTTTATCAAATGCTTTACTGAAGTCCAAGTAAATTATATCAACAGCATTCCTCTGGTCTACTAATTTTGTCATTTTGTCAAAGAATGCGATAAGATTAGTCTGGCATGATCTGTTTTTGACAAACCCATGTTGGCTTTTGGTTATTACTTTGTTTGCTTCTAGGTGTTCGGTGATTCGTTGCTTGATTATCTTTTCCAGAATCTTCCCCGGTATTGAGGTCAGACTGATAGGTCTGTAGTTTCCTGGATCTGTTTTTTTTCCTTTTTTGAAGATGGGAACTACATCAGCTCTTTTCCAGTCCTCTGGCAGCTCCCCTGTGCTCCAGGATCTTTGAAAGATATAGTTCAGTGGTTCTGAGATCACGTCTGCCAGTTCCTTCAGAACCTTGGGGTGTTGTTCTTAAACCATTCATGCATTTCCTGTATCCATATATTTAAAACTTGAATTACATAGAAATGATACAAATGATTACAAAAATGATTTGTAAGAAATACTATTCTTTATGAGAATTCACAAGTAACATTCTCTTATCCAAGAGATATCAGCAGTACTAGCAAAAACGACTTCTAGCGTTGAGAAAGAACACCCAATCCTATTGTTACAATATGCAACATTCCACTTAAAAGAGAAAAGTTAATAGAAGTGAGAATATTGCAATGTCACTACATTACTAGTACATATTTGATAATTCATAGTACTGCATAATTGATAGCAGAAAGCAGGATCTCAATATTAATCTCAATAGTACCGTAATTAATTGTAAGTGAAAGATTTACTGCATTGCTGCATTCATGTTTTACATATAATCATCTTTCTTCCTCCCAAGGGGGAATTGTCCAATGGTTTAATTAACTAAGACATATATACATATGTACATAATGATAATTGACATTCTTACTTTTTCATATGTGTTCCATCTAGTTAGGAATAGCCTACTGCCTTATCACATTGCTCAAATACTGATATTAATGAGTGTGTCTGTTGCTACTTGTATCACAATGAGTCAATTAACTCTGTCTTTGGATTCTCTGATTTCTTCTTTTTGATTTAACTATCATAGTTAAGCTGACATTATCCAGCTGTATTCCTCTGTGCCTGTTTTGGATGATGCGGTGCACGCTTCCTTTTCTGATTGTTTTGCTGAGGTCTTTAGTTGGACTGTTCTTATCACTTCAAATTATATCTACACAATACTGCATTTACTGTTTTTCATTCTCAATCTTTTTTTGGTTCTTGCCAGTTTAATGGTAATGAAGTTCTTGATTATCCTGAGAATTCAAACATTTCCTTATTGAGATAGCTAAGCAGTTAGTTCAGGGTTGGTATTTTGCATGGACTGTAGCAGATATTGTAGCAGATTTTTGGTACATCTTCCTGTGGTCACTTTTCAATCTTTGGTGCAGGCTCAGAATTTGTGGATCACGCTGTCTGAATCTCTCCCAAACTACTACTATGTCTACCTTTTTTCAATCTTTACATTGGGTGGGTCTCTGAGAGGTACACAACTTTTTAATTGCTGGTGTTTGCCGTCTAGGCACTGAACAGAGAATTATCTATTTGAATGTGATTGCATTTCACGTTCCTGTATTTTCAATTTGACTGTTGACGGTTGAATCAGCATCAGTTTTTCCATAGATTAGAATGGCTACTTTAAGTTTCAAAGCCTTCTCTCATTTACCATTTATTTGGTATTGAACATCTGGAATCTGATGTCCTGAAATTGAAAATAGCACTATTTTATTGCACAGAAAGTGATTTTGGCTGAAGTTGATTTCTACACGGAAGCCAAAAATACTGACCTTTGATTTTTTTAGAACGTAGGTTATCTTAACCATATGAAGAGATAAAATTAAGAACATAATTCAGTGAAAGGCAATATGCATAAGAACAAACATGCCTTTTATTTATTACCAGGGTAGAAATCAGTTATAGTTTAAACAGGCCAGCCAATTTATTTCCTCTTAGACAGAGTTACAGCCAATGTGACTGACTGACTTTCCAGTCCTTGTGGCATATATTAATGTCAAGCCTAGTGAGAATATCTATTTGTGGATCTTATTCTTTGAACTCACTTTATAACGTATCTTCTTTTCTTCTGGAATAGCATATAACACTGCATGTGCAATTTATCTTGCATGACTTCTGGTATGGATTTTTTCCAGTTGTGTGTACATTCCTTTGTCAGATTATGATTTATTTCTATAAGCACTTTCCCATTTTAAGTTGTCAGATGTTTCCTGTACTTATACAACAGAATGTTTAACCTCTCAAATATACTGTGGAAAGCAAAATTCTAACACTGTAATACTGAATTCATTTATATATGGCTGGCCAATTGAAGTCAATGATTTTTTTCTCAACTAGAGACAGAATCTATGAACAGTCTTACTAAAATCTTATGATACCGATATTTAGAAGGCACACATGAAATTACAAGTACTTTCTAGTGTTTAATAAATGTTTTAACTTTATATGATGTAAAGATCAAAGAAGCCACATGCCCATAAAGAGAAAATAATGTTCTCATTTATTCTATTGTCTATCCCTCTCCCAGAAGAATGAAATATTTTGAGAAATATTAAAAAAAGGCAGGATAAAATATTTCCCCTGAAAGAGAAATAAAAATCTGAAGGGAGACAGAAACTCAGAGCCCCAGCTCCCTGCCCCCCCACAAGCAGATACTGAGCTGGGGCAGCTTTATAAATGCAGATTTGGTAATCCATTACTCTCTGCAGCAAGGTCTGAACAAAGGTAGAATTAACCCACTATCATCTAGCAGCAGAGCTCACTACATTGCACCACCTCCTAAGGACATTGCATCACCCTCCAAACTTCAACCAAACTTAGCTCAACCTACAGAACCAGTTATGACCCCTACAACAGCCAATAGAATACATGTTCTTGTACAGGAACAGGAAGCTCAAGTTCAAAGCCCTCACTCTCAACTCCATGTGGTCAGCTGCCCAGAACAACCCATGTGCTTCTGCTTTATCAATAAATGGACCCTCTTTCCAATCAGCCTCCAGCAGTCATTTTGTCTCCAGTGCCTTTCTGTCAGTTTGGAACTGAATCAGATGGATATTTCTTACAACACCATTATAGCTTTATTTTATTTGTTTCATTAAATAACTGAAATGATAGTTCAATCATGTGCCTAAGCAGTTGTCTTCAGTGCATTCTGTTCATTATTTTCTAAAGACATCCATTATAATGTACATGTATATTTTAGCTTATGTAACCGCAGTCTGAATTTGTTCAGAAATAAATCCCAATAAATTCAATAGGGCTTACTTTAAAAAAAAATGTTTAATGAAAATACTATCCTATTGGTCTTTTCAGAGTAACAATGTCATGCAAGTGATAACAAATTTGCACAGTCAAGCAAATGTAGCAAAATAATATGGTTAGCATCTTCATGGGAATTGGGGTAAGAAGTCTTTTTTTTTTCCTATCAAGGGCCATATTCCCTCAAAGGTAGTTTTTTAAGGGCTGCATGCCAATAAGTGAAGCAAGTGGGGAGTAAAAACAAAGCCACAAATAGGTGATAACATTTCCCCCCCTTTCTGCATCATCTATCACATTTCTTCTGGCTGATACTGAATGATTTATAGGCAGTATTTCAAGGATACAAGTCTTTGAAGAGAGAATTAGAAAAATTTTAGAGAATAAGAATTAAGTAACTTTAAAGAAGAAATCTTGCAACTACCAAAAGCTCATATTTGATCTTACATTATGGTAATCAGGACTAAAGAGTGTTCTAACTTTTCCATTACTGTACCAGCAGTTGTCCAGCAGCCCCGTTTATGGTAACTCAATCCTTCAGTACAGGAGTGTCAATCTCATGTCATCATGGCGGCATCGTGTGCTGTATCGGGACTTTCCCCCCCTTCGCTAAGCTGGGTGTGGGCATGGTCAGTGCGTGATGGATAATACTTTCTTGATGGAAACATTCAAATTCACTAGGATTTGCCTCCTTGTTGACAAGTCTTATGTGGTGACTAGGATAGATACTGGAACAAAAGAACAAATTTAAAAACCTGAAAAAATGTATAGCACATTTAAAATTCCAGAAATATAGCATAACCAAAAGGAACATTTATTTTTTCTTGTATCCTTTATTGAGTTAATAAACTCCTGTCTTCCATGTAATCTCTGCTGGTTTACTCAATCTGACAAAATGCTCAATCTGTAACATTTAAAATACAATTTGAAAAAGAAAAGTAAAGTAAAGTAAAGATAAACATATATGGAGTGGTAAATATGTGCATTCTTTTCCCTTAATATATTCATAATAACAGAGTTGGAAGGGACCTTGGAAGTCTTTTAGTTCAACCCCCTGCCTAGGCAGAAAATCCTATACCATTTCAGACAAATGGTTATCCAACATTGTCTTAAAAATTTCCAGTGTTGGAGCATTCACAACTTCTGGAGGCAAGTTGTTCCACTTATTGAGTGTTCTAACTGTCAGGAAATTTCTCCTTAGTTCTAAGTTGCTTCTCTCCTTGATTAGTTTCCACCTATTGCTTCTTGTTCTACACTCAGGTGCTTTGGAGAATAGTTTGACTCCCTCTTCTTTGTGGCAACCCCTGAGATATTGGAACACTGCTATCATGTCACCCTTAGTCCTTCTTTTCATAAAACTAGACATACCCAGTTCCTGCAACCGTTCTTCATATGTTTTAGCCTCCAGTCCCCTAATCATCTTTGTTGCTCTTCTCTGCACTCTCTCTAGAATCTCAACATCTTTTTTACATCGTGGCGACCAAAACTGAATGCAATATTCCAAGTGTGACGTTATCAAGGCATTATAAAGTGGTATTAACACTTCATGTAATCTTGATTCTATCCTCTGTTTATGCAGCCCAGAACTGTGTTGGCTTTTTTGGCAGCTGCTGCACACACTGCTGGCTCATATCTAAATGGTTGTCCACTAGGACTCCAAGATCCCTCTCACAGTTACTACTATTGAGTAATAGAAGTTAACTCTAGGATCTACTTTAGAAATAATGTATTATTATTATTATTATTATTATTATTATTATTATTATTATTATTATTATTATTATTATTTTAAATTTCTAGACCGCCCTTCTCCCAAAGGACTCAGGGCGGTTTACAGCCATATAAAAAACAATATACAAACATTAAAATAATTTAAAATGAAATATTTAAATTTAGACTACTCCTTAAAACCCGTTTAAAAGTCCCAATTAAAATTATCAGGCCAGTCCTGCGCAATGAAACAACCATGTTTTCAGCTCGCGTCGGAAAGTTGGAGATCGGGGAGTTGGCGAATACCAGGTGGTAATTCGTTCCAGAGGGTTGGAGCCCCCACAGAGAAGGCCCTCCCCCTGGGGGTCGCCAGCCGACATTGTCTAGCCGACGGTACCCCAAGGAGGCCCACTCTGTGGGAGCGCACTGGTCGCTGGGAGGCCATCGGTTGCAGTAGGCGGTCCCGTAAATAACCAGGTCCCATGCCATGAAGCGCTTTAAAGTTGGTAAGGTAACCAATACCTTGAATTGCACCCGGAAGATCACTGGAAGCCAGTGCAGCCTACGCAGGAGTGGTGTTATATGGGAGCCTCGACTTGCTCCCTCTATCACCCGCGCGGCTGCATTCTGGACCAGCTGAAGCCTCCAGGTGCTCTTCAAGGGGAGCCCCATGTAGAGAGCGTTACAGTACAGGTAAGTAGGGATCCTTTCTCCTGAAATAAGTATAATCAAATTATGATAATTATGCATATAAACATCTGAAACCCAATAGAAACAAACTTCAAATTGAAATTCTTCCAAATATAAACATATATGTATATAGAAAAGTTACCTGTAAAACAAAATACAAGCAGACTCCTGTGAAATTGGTATCTCTAGATGGAAGTATTGGCCCATCTAGTCTGCTCTCCAGTTTATTCTCACAATGGCCAACCAACTGCACAAAGAAGTCCACTATTATCCCAGCAGATAGTCTTTAAAGATAGTCACACTGTTGTCATGGCTAATGGTTACTACCCTCATGATTTCCATGAATTGATCCAATCTCTTTTTTTCAAGTCAACTAAGCTGGAAGCTAGTAAATCTTATGTTAGTCAATTCCAAAATTTCATTTTATACAACCAAAAGCACAACTGTGTGCTTTCATAAGCAAATTGTTATGAAGCATGACCTTGGGTGGGGACTGGTTTCAGAGAAATCATTTTAAATTTACTGCATATTCATATAACCAGTTTATGGTTGTTCACATTTTTACAGTGAACACATGAATTAGGCAACTTTAGAGAGGAAGGGGAAAAAGTGACTTTGAAGAAGATTTACTTCACGCTTTTCTCTTGAAGATAACATGTGTTATGACTAATATCTAAAACTTCAGAAAGATCATACAATAGGCAATACTAAAAGCAAAAGGTTATAACAAGAAATGACAGGATTTGTTTCTGATAGTGTCAAAACTTCCTTGCATGTGGCCACACATATAACAACACCTTATGCCTCCCACCGACCCGTACGCTCACACAGAGAGGGTCTTCTCAGGGTGCCGTCCGCCAAACAATGTCGGCTGGCGGCCCCCAGGGGCAGGGCCTTCTCGGTGGGAGCTCCTACGCTCTGGAACGAACTTCCCCCTGGATTACGTCAAGTGCCTGATCTTCGGACCTTTCGCCGTGAGCTGAAAACACACTTATTTATTCAAGCGGGACTGGCCTAATATTTTTAAATTTTTAACTGGGGTTTTATCATTTTAGGGTTTGGAATTTTAAATTTTAAATTTTTTAATACTGGCCATTTTTTCTAATTTGCTCGGTTTTAAATTGTTGTTTTAATTGTATATTTTTTATATTTTTTACCTTTTGGCTGTACACCGCCCTGAGTCCCTCGGGAGAAGGGCGGTATAAAAATTTAATAAATAAATAAATAAATAAATAAATAAATAAACATATTGATTCACTTAACCCCAGGGTCTCCAAACTTGGCAACTTTAAGACTTGTGGACTTCAATTCCCAGAATTCCTCAGCCAGCTCTGCTCAGAATTGAAGTCCACAAGTCTTAAAGTTGCCAAGTTTGGAGACCTCTGACTTAAACATTCAACCAAACAGTGGGAAATCAGTTAGGCAAATAGAATAGAATAGAATAGAATAGAATAGAATAGAATAGAATTTTATTGGCCAAGTGTGATTGGACACACAAGGAATTTGTCTTGGTGCATATGCTCTCAGTGTACATAAAAGAAAAGATACGTTCATCAAGGTACAACATTTACAACACAATTGATGATCAATATATCAATATAAATCATAAGGATTGCCAGCAACAAGTTATAGTCATACAGTCATAAGTGGAAAGAGATTGGCGAAGGGAACTATGAAACGATTAATAGTAGTGCAGATTCAGTAAATAGTCTGACAGTGTTGATGGAATTATTTGTTTAACAGAGTGATGGCCTTCGGGAAAAAACTGTTCTTGTGTCTAGTTGTTCTGGTGTGCAGTGCTCTATAGCGTCGTTTTGAGGGTAGGAGTTGAAACAGTTTATGTCCAGGATGCGAGTGATCTGCAAATATTTTCACGGCCCTCTTCTTGATTCGTGCAGTATACAGGTCCTCAATGGAAGGCAAGTTGGTAGCAATTATTTTTTCTGCAGTTCTAATTATCCTCTGAAGTCTGTGTTTTTCTTGTTGGGTTGCAGAACCGAACCAGACAGTTATAGAGGTGCAAATGACAGACTCAATAATTAATAATATAAGGCATCCAATATAACCACCACCCCCAGCCCCAACACTATATGCATTTGTTGTTGTTAGATGTGAAGTCGTGTCCGACCCATCGCGATCCCATGGACAACGTTCCTCCAGGCCTTCTTATCCTCCACCATCCTCTGGAGTCCATTTAAACTCACGCCTACTGCTTCAGTGACTCCATCCAGCCACCTCATTCTCTGCCGTCCCCTTCTTCTTTTGCCCTCAATCTTTCCCAGCCCTCAATCTTTTTCCAGTGAGTCCTTCCTTCTCATTAGGTGGCCAAAGTATTTCAGTTTCATCTTCAGGATGAAATTCATATACTACATGTATATGAATCAGTTTTTAAAACAATCTTACTCCATTCATTAATAAAAAATACCTAAATTTCAATATGGATTGATTAAAACAATATTTTGGTTATTAGTTTGGTCCCCATGTCAAGTACATAACTCTTGGTGGCTAACAATCATTACGAACAAATAAGACAATGTAACAAAATTATAAGTAACATAAATAGCTAGGAAAAGACAACAGACAGTAAAAGTAATGATTCACAACAATTAATGCAAACAAGAAATGGGGCTTACCTACATCAAGATTTTTAGACACATATGTAAGCTTTGAGATTGAAAGCAAAAACCGCTTCAAACATTAATAAAATCCAGTACATCTGGAGAACACATGGTTGGATAGAAGGGTTTTAATTGATGCAATTAGTTAGAAGAAAAACACATTGGCCACATTGGGGGATGGTGGTTCCAAAGAGTAAGAAGAAACGCGGATCCGTCGGGAGAGGAAGGGAAGTTTTTAAAGGATGCCGAATAGGAGAACGAAACAATTGTTTTGATTTATTCTATCATGGTCAAAAACCTTGATATATATTTCAGTATGGCGTAAGCTCTCTGAGAGCTAGAATTAGATCTGGCTAAAAAGGTCACTCAATGGGCTACCTATTGGCGTTAATAGCGCCTTGCGCGATTTAACATCTGGGAATTAACAACCCCGTTCACCATGTACATGTTCTCTGCCAAAGTGCATCAGGATGAAGGCGCAGCGCTCGATGCTTCCGTCTTTGGAAAGAAGATGCTGCCTCTAAACATGTGCAAAGCAAAGGGTTACTTTTCTGTTGAAACGATTCTTACGGGAAACAAGTAACACAGTAGCGAGAGCACTCAAAGGGGACGCCTCCAAGAAGCACGCTAGCTTCGCCGGCTGACAATTCCCTCCCTGCAACTTGTCCACAAACGCCTAACTCGTGTTACACTTCCGCGCTCCACCTCCACCTCCACCTCCCCCGACTCCGAAACCGCGCTTGCTGCTTTCGGAGCGGCGACGGAACAACTCGGCCGCCTTTGGCCCCTCCCCGCTGCCGCTCTAGCCTTTCTTTCTCTCTACTCTTCCGCGAGACCGGGTTTATGGACGCGTGCCTGCTTAGTTCTGGCGCCCGCAGAAGAGGAGGTGTGGGGTGGGGACGGACCGGAGAGCGTGTGCAGGAAGGAAAGACCAGCCGAAACCACTGCACTCGCCGACCTTTTTTCTATCCGCCCCCTGTTTCCTGCTGGGTGGCCTCTTCCTCTTTCTCTGCCCCCTTTCTTCTATTACCTGTGTACAGCATTGGTGAAACCCTATGACTTAAAATTTTCTCTGTTGGAAACTGCATTTCCTTCATCCTCTCCTCCCAGCTTCACTTGAGTTTTCTAGAGGCTTCTTTTTTCATTAGGATATTATCATATGGCTATATAATCCGAAATTATAGCAGGAGTTGAGAGAGAGGGAGGGAGAGGAAAAAAATCACCAGCGGAATGATAATCCTTGCCTGTGAGAGGTCACGTTCTATTTGTTTGCATGTCTTCTTTTATACCTGTCCTGTCTTGGTTTATTCTTTCTGAATTTATAATTGCAAATGGATATCTCTGAAATCGTCTGTCAGGAAGCTGGTAAATCTCCTCCCCTTTTACCAGACGGTGTCTGTGCAAATGATCCTGGACTTGTCAAGCAAGGCCATTCACACAGTCCATCATCTCCTTTTTTTGGCAACACTGAGTTGCAGTCTGTTGCTCCTTTCAACAGGAAAGCAGGAGGAGAGTGTAGGATTCAAGTGGTATGTTCCATATTTCTTCCAAATTCACTGTGACTTGGCTGGTTTTGTGCAGAAATACCAAATACACGATTTCAGATAAATGTAGGATCATGAACTATCATTGATTATAAAAAAGGTACATAACTGAAGGACCTTGCTATTGACATGGTAATCAAGAAGGGTGCAAAGTGGTGGGACTCATTTATTAGTCATTTCTGTTAAGTATGCTTTTGTATTAAGATGTGTAGAAGAACAAATCTATTGGTTTCAAATGTGTATTTGCAATACACTGACATCAGTGGGGTAAATTTTGTGTCAAAACACAAAACACCCCAGAACTATATATTTTGAAATAGAGAACAGTGTGCTTAATATTTGCTCTTATTCTTTTACAATATTGTATAATATAGCAGCTGCAGTTTTATCACATGCATATTTATATAATTTTATTTTCTACAGTTCAGTCATGTCCAATTTTCAGAGAGTCCCTATGGTTTTTATGGCAAGCTTTTTCAAAAGTGGTTTTCTCCTTTCTAAGACTGAGAGAAAGTGACTAGCTCAAGATCACCAAAGTGGCTTTGTGCCTAAAGTGGTACTACAACTCGTGGACTTCTGGTTTCAAGCCTGATGCCTTAATAAGTACACAAAACTGCCTTTCTTATATTATGTATAATTAGTTCCTAATCAGCTTTTAAAAGTAATTTCAGTTTTCTACTTATTAAGACTTTTCACTTTATTTTCATTGAAATAGCACCTAAATGGTCTGGGTTGAACTAGAAAAAATAAACCAGGTGAGACAGGAAGGAAGGAGTATTCTGAAACTAGCTTCATATTTTTGCCAAGAAATTAGTATGGATATGTCCATAGAATAACAGGAGCCGAGCTCAACTCAGGACAGACTTTTTTTCCATTTATAATTTGAGCCATGACACAAATGATTCATTTTTTGTGCCTTAAGCAAAAGCACCAATTGTGTGGAATTTGTACCATTTGTAGAATATAGAAGATGTCTAAGAACCAATCCTTGAAAATAATCATGTATTAAATATTGTTTTAAAATAATACATTTCTCTAAAAATGTTCATTTGGTTGTTTTTAAAATGTGTAGGCTTGGGAATCCAGACTCCTAAGTTGACTAAGCTTACTGTTGGTGGTGGGAGCTGTAGTAAAAGGGATCTGGAGGATACCAGTTTAGGAAGGTTGCTCTTAATATTCACTAAATTTCCTGAGAGCCTTGGTAACTTGCCAAAAAGCTTGCCTGCTGTGACCCTGTGGTTATTTTGACATGTTGGCAGGGTAGATCCTTCGCTTTTGATGCGCTTAGCTTTAAAGGTCCTTGAAACATCTTGAAAGCACAGCATGAGGTCAAAGGCCATCCCTGTGACCCCCTTCCAGTTCAGACTATAAGGATGATGCAACTTGTCTATGTTATGCTAAATTGTGGATGCCAGAGTGCCTCTAAAACCCAGGGCAATTATAAGAATAATCTCCTGTTCTGAGATCCAAGTTTAGTGCAACAAAAGAGTTTATCACACTTGCTAGAGGGGGAAGTGTGCACACCATGGCAGATTGGGATGCAGATTAATTGACTCCTTATACTATCTGTTGTTTTTCTTATGAAATAGATTGTTATCTCTTAAGATATGCATATTCATGTTGCATTTTCTCAATGTTTGTTAGTACTTTTATGTAAGAATACTGGAATAAATATAATGTAGCTCAAATTTGACTGAAAAAGAATAGTTGCTGATGAAGTTGTAATTGGAATTATGAAAATTGGAATTAGTTTATAATAATTTATATTGTTAATACCTTTTACAGAACAATTTCTGATTTTGTTTGATGCAGGTTGGGGATATTAAAACAAAAGTTAAGTAACTTTTGGAAAAGAATCACTGTCTTCAACTGTTGAATGAAATGTGGGATATAAATTTAGTAAATATATATAGTGCATATATGAATATATTAGTTCGTTTGAAATCAGCATCTTTACAGGGATTATATTCAGAAAGAGCTGCTCTTTGTTGATCTCAGCTGAGCAGGCATGTCCCCAAATCAGTTCTGATAATAATGTGAAATAGTGAGGAACCAATATAGCATTGGAAAGAAAGAAGGGACCAGAACAAGTGAGAGGCATCAACACTGGGAGATATTAATTGTGTTTGCACAAGTTTTAAACAAGGAAAAAGGAATCATTTGTGAGGAAAAGGATAATACTATTTTTCTGTTCAGAAACCATTGCTCTATAAGCATACATAATAAAAATGTTATATTTGTTTAAATCGGACTTGAAGAATGATAATGCAGCATATCGGTTTATTTACTTTTATTCATGATAGTCTGTGATTCTGCCAGTCTATAATGCCGAGTCTTGGCTGGATGAATGTCTGAAGTCTGTTCTGGATCAAGATTTCCAAGGTTCTATTGAACTGTCTGTTTTTAATGATTCTAGCACGGTATGTACATTCATAATAATCTATTTTTACTTTTACTGTACTACTATAATTTGAATACCAGTTCCAGTTAACATTTAATTTTTAAAAGTTAAACATTAACCTTTTGGTGCTTTTTCTTACCAGGATAATTCTATAAATATAATTAAAAAATGGAAGATTTTGTTGGAAGAAGCCGGCATTTGCGTAGTACTGGGAGAAAACTACTCAACTCATCCAGGTGGAGGTACGAATTTTAAAACTACAGGTGTAACATTTTCCTCAGCATGAGAAATCAGATATATTTATGATATATTTGAATAGAAATTCGGTAAAAATATAATTCGGTTTATGCTCAATATAATTGGCTAAAAAGTCAATCTGTTCGCTTTTTCTTTGGTCTCCCCTAATATAATGGTTGCTGAACAAACTAGGACTTATTAAGTAGGACCATTTGAAGGTCTTCCTGAACCAATTCCTGTTTGAGAATTAGATGGCTGTGTGACTAAGGGTGCGTTTGTGTAGCTTTGTGTTGTGTTCCAGTTGTGTCCTTACTTCGGAAGCGGAAAATTCTTTTTACAGTTACTGATGGTTTAGCCATTTCTTGAGTGGATTACTGGAATGTGCTTTACATGAAATTTTCCTTGAAGAGCATCCAGAAGCTGCAGCTGATTTAGAAAATGGTGGCACATGAGTGCCCTTTAATGTGTGCATATTACACTTTTGCTCCATTAGCTGAATTGGTATGTTTCTAAATGCAGTTCAAGTTGCTAGTGATGTTGGTACTTTATAACATAGGAGTGAGTTATCTGCAGGACTGCCTCTCCCTGATCATTTCTACCCATCTCATTAGATATTGCAGAAGAAGCATATTATGAAGAGCCAGATTGTTGGGGGCAATTGCTTTAAACCACTTAGAGAGGGCTGTAAAGAACTGTGAAGCGGTATATAAGTCTAAATGCTAATGCCAATTATGAATCGTCAATTAAAGCAACCTAGTGGGATCCAGGAGGAGAGGCTGTTGTGGCAATGTGATTGAAGCTCACCTGTTTTGCTTGCACATTGTCTTGGACAAGTACAGAAAGGTGGAGCTTTGTGATGCCCTAAATGCCTTCTTCATTTTTTTTGACTTGTCCTGATTTCCTCTTTGGAGAATGCAGTTACTTACATCCTACTAAAGGTCTAACCCAGCTCCTTTGAACATCATCCAGTATCATTTGCACATGTGTTAGACTCAGATGCTCCATTCTTACTGTCAAAGAAAAATACCTTCTTGAAGTTAGATCTAACATTAAGCCACAACTGCAAAATTAATAAATTTTATTAAATATAATTGAGTGGGGATATTGCCACATAAAATTTGGAAATCAATGAGTATCAGTTTGGATACATTAAAATATCTACTATAAATCACCCTGCCTTGCCTGGCCAAAAAATAAATAAATAATAACTTTGTATCTTAAATTTCTGGAAATATATCCCTGTTTTTTTGTTTTCTTGTCAATTTTTAATATGCATTTTAGAAACATATATCTCTTCTTGTACAAGGTATAACTTGGTTGAAAAGGCCAGTAAAGAAAAAGTGTTTGTTGTAGGCTGGGAAGAAGCCAGTCCGGTTGTATGCTAGACTGAAAAGTATGAATAATGTTAAATTTGTGATCCCAGCCAAAACAAATAGCTCCAGTGTTGTTGGAAATGGCTGGAAAGTAACGGATTCAAGTTGAATTGCCAAGTGTAACCACTCTAGAATGGAGAGCAGTTTGCTGGGGTGTGAACTGTGAATGGTTTGTATTGAGTCTTAAAGCTGGTGTTTTAAAGTTGTTACACTTTTTGGGTGAGAGGGCTAAAAAAAAAAGGAGAAAAATAAATTGCATTTAGAAAATGTTATTAAGACATTTTAATTTGCTTCCACTTTAATTTTTGTAACTTTATAAATACTTTATGCAATGTTTAATGCAATCAGGATAGCTTTTTTTCCTATTAAGATTATTTGGAAGATGCAGTTAAAAGAAAAGGCTGGAAAATGTGCTACGGATATGCTAATCATCTCTTTTTCTCTGTCACACAGATATCTTTGTATAACTATCCTGTTTTCCCCAAAATAAGACATCCCCTGATAATAAGCCCAATCGGGCTTTTGAGCGCATGGCAACAAGGCCAAGTGCTTATTTCAGGGTTCAAAAAAAATATAAGACAGGGTTTTATTTTTGGGGAAACACGGTATGTATATATCTTCACAGTTTGTATATATTCTATTTATGAGAAAGAAAAATGTGACTTCGAGATGATCCATTTCCCAGAAATGAAAAATAGAAGAAAATTATTTCTAAATACAGACAAACATCTTGTGTGTTTCCATTTTTCCAATATGTCACCATGACTATCCAAGTCTTTAACCCAGTCCTGGAGGTATTTTGTTCCCTAATAATTATGTACATAGGTGCACTGCTGGACCCACACTCCAGAAAATCACACGGCTGGAAAAAATATTACCTGAATAAAATAAATTGCCTGTAAAAATACTTTAAAATACCCCATTTATAAAATGAATGAATCTTTCATATGAATATTCCAACCATTTTTTCTTTTGCATCCTACTCTGAGAGGTAGGAACAATCAAGAATGCCTTGATAAACATGCCCACACACACACACTCTCTCTCTTTCATCCTTCCGTCCATCAGATCCAAAACAACAATAACAACAAAGCAAAAGAAAACAAAAGGGATAAAGGTAATAGGTAGCTGTTTAAGGGAGAGAAGGTGACACAAAAGTGGGAATAAAATTTAATGGAGATGAGGCAAGGGAAAGAGAATGGACAGGAAATGGAAAAAAAGAGAGAACTCTTTTGGCAAAACAGAAAAGGTGAACATGTAGCATGCAAATAACTCATCCCAGGCATCAACTGTTTTTCAGCCATCTAATAATTTGAAACACCTCCCCCATTCTTATGTGGAAAAAGCTTGTTTTCCTACTTGTAATGTATATGTGTCCATAAGCCAGCAGGGTTAATTGCTTTTCACCTAGCATATTGTTCATTTGATTTCATTTTTTACTTTTTGTATGCTCCAATAAGAAGACACATGAGTGCTTTACATTATGTATTCAGTAATAGGGTTAAAAAAAGTGATACAAAGCCTCAAGGAAACAAGACACCCACAACATACTGGTCACACTACATTCCCAAAATGTGCCCACATTCAGCACATTCAATACCCCATTGTGGAAATAGGGGTAACTATCTCAGAAACTTTTCTGTTGGTTTGAAACCCAGAAATTTTAAGGAGAATGGACACATGCTTTCAAAATTTTATTTTAATTACATATAGTGACCCACAAGTCAGGCCTGGATCACTTGTAATATTAAGCCATAACTGTTTATGGGGTCTTTTGACTTAGTACGATTATCATTGCTAACTAGCATTCTTGAGTGTTAGCAACAAATATTAAATATAAAACATTAAAGTGTACCATTGATCACTTCTCTCAATATTACCTTTTTCCAAAGCCATGTTGGTTCGTTGGAGTTTTTTTTACCTGTAATATTAAAAAAGACATTTTTTAGCCATTTTTGTAACATACTGTGAACATATTGTGAGAAAATATTCCCAGTTTTATTCATACATAACCTGTTCAAACACTGTGTCTAGTCCTAGAGTGAACAAGAACAGGTTAGTAGATATGTTAAATACTTAAGGCTAATTAACCTACAGTTAATTCAGATTATCTCTGTCTGTTCCCTGAATTGTTCAGTAATTCATTAAAGTTATTCCATATTTATGTTTCACAAGCTTGGAATTTCATTTTTTAGACATGGTCCAAAAATGGAATTTCTCTTGAAACCAGTTTAACACTTTTAAAGTTGACTATTTATACATTTTCAGAAAAAAAAGTATTTTTTTTGTGATTCTATCTTAGTAGGATTAACTTTACTTACTAGGGTAAAAATTAATTAGAAATTAATTTTTAAATCTTTAAACTTTTGTCACATTGGAATAATTTTTTAAAAAATTCTACATTTATTTCTGCAAAATAGAAAAAATGCTTTTTTTCCATTTACATTACTCTGTATTTTCTCAGGTTTTGCTATGTAAGTTTGAGTGTATAGGAAAAGGGATTGCTAGGTATAAATCCTTTTTAATGTAGAATATGTACATTTGAAGAGTCTGCTTAGCTGGAAATGTTGTTGAGCCCTATATCCTTAATGATTTAGTTTGCTGTAGTTACGAGTAGTTAGCATGTGTAGAGGGTATTTCCTCTGAAACAAGCCCCTCTCCAGCCCCCAGGGATGAAACAATGTGACAGTCTTCACATCCCGTGTTTACACTGGATTAAGATTCATTTCTGGTTCTTTTCTGTCATGGAAAAGGAACAAGAAAAACAAAAGGGAAAACTCCCCACAAAAGAGAGGGTCAGTGCTTTTAAAGAAACTACCACAAAACTACTTCTTTCCAAGAGTGAGGAATGTTAATATCTCATGGGGTCTTAGGTTTTTACTCCTGTGGCCATGGCAACGTGTTCTTTTCAGTAATGGAGCAGGCCTTACAAAATCGCCAAGGCCTGGCACAGACATTTGACTCTACTCAGTAGAGCAGTATCACAATGCATTCCTTGCTCATGCCAAAGGCAAGATTCATAATCCCGTTTTAAAGTTTTTGTACAGAAAGAAATATCTGGAATCATAGTTGCCTTGATGTCAAAAAAGGTTGCTGCGAACCGCTGATGGCTAAACTGTTTTAGTACCTTAAACATCTGTTTCTACAATATAATATCTTATTTTATAATAATCTGCACTTCAACAGGTTGTTCCTCCTTTGCCCCAAATAACTTAATTCTTAAATCTCTTAATAATTATTTCACATGAACAGGTTGTCTTTTCTTTGGCTCAAACTCATCACCGCTCACTGTCCTGTCTGTTTATTTTCATTTCAATGTTTATTTCATTTTTTAAAAAAATATATTTTATTTTTGCATTATAATTATTTTAGTTGATTAAGTTGTAGTAATTGAATCTTTATTCTTCATTGGTCCAGTATATTTTTTTATTGTCTAATAATATGAGTTAGCTGGGCAAAGTATTAGTTAAAACTCATTTTTAAAAAAACCTATGAAAAACAACATAAAATACCATAAGAACAAATGTGCAGAACAAAATACTAGATACAGGGTAAAATGATATATAGAGAATAACAGAGATGGAAGAAGTTAAAAGACCTTGGAGGTCTTCTAGTCCAACCCCTCGCCTAGGCAGGAAACCCTTCACCACTTCAGACAAATGGTTATCCAATATCCTCTTAAAAACTTCCAGTGTTGGAGCATTTGCAACTTCTGGAGGCACGTTCCACTGATTAATTGTTCTAACTGTCAGAAAATGTCTCCTTAGTTCTAGTTTGCTTCTCTCTTTGATTAGTTTCCACTCATTGCTTCTTGTCCTGCCCTCAGAAGCTTTGGAGAATAGCTTGACTCCCTATTCTTCGTAGCAGCCCCTGATATATTGGAACACGGCTATCATGTCACCCCTAGTCCTTCTTTTCATTGAACTGGACATACCCAGTTTCTGCAATCATTCTTCGTATGTTTTAGCCTCCAGTCCCCTAATCATCTTTGTTGCTCTTCTCTGCCCTCTTTCTAGAGTCTCCACATCTTTTTTACATCATGGCGACCAAAACTGAATGCAGTATTCCAAGTGTGGCCTTACCAAGGCATTATAAAGTGATCACTTCACGTGATTTTGATTCTATCCCTCTGTTTATGCAGCCAAGAACTGTGTTGGCTTTTTTGGCAGCTGCTGCACACTGCTGGCTCATATTTAAATGGTTGTCCACTAGGACTCCAAGATCCCTCTCACTGTTACTACTATTGAGTGAGGTACCACAGATACTGTACCTGTACATTTTGTTTTTCTTGCCTAAATGTAGAACCTTACTTTTTTCACCATTTTTCACAAGTTCTGGCCCCCCTGGCTTTGAGTTTGACAACTCTGGTATAGAATCTCCTGCTTGAGCAGTGATTTGGAGTAGAAGACCTCCAAGGTCCTTTCCAACTCTGTTATTTCTGACCTTCTGATTGGCAAAATCTTTGGATAATAATGTAGCACTCTACATAAATAAATTGTGAATTGCTGCTTTTCCATGGCATCTGAACAAGGTAAAACCTTGATCAAATGAAATTTGAATGGTAGGGGTGTCCATTCAATCTGAATCTGTGCAATTAACATATTATTTGCATATATAAATTAATGGAATTAGTGTAAGATACCAATTGCATACTTACACAAATATGCATTGATGCAAATCATGTCAATTGTATACAGTACCCTGCTTTGAAAATACTTGGCTTTGCCCATTGTTTGGAAATGAAATGTTAAATACCCTGTTTTTTCTTCTTGTGTCTGAGGTTTGGACTTTTACTCCAAATGGAGCTTTACTATAATGCTACTTTCAAAATATAGAAAGATAAGGAAAACTTTGTCATTTCACATGGATGCAAATCAGGTTTTATTTAAGTGCTCAATCCAAACTATAGCTGCTTAATGAGAATATACTTCAGATCTATTTTGGAAAGAATGCTAATTTGTATAGGCATTTGGGCTTTTTATTTATTTATTTATTTATTTATTTATTATTTAAATTTGTATACCGCCCTTCTCCCGAAGGACTCAGGGCGGTTCACAGCCAGGTAAAAATACAATACTATAAATACAAATTAAAATACAATTAAAAAACTTATTAAAATTGGCCAGAATTAAAATTTAGAACTAAAACCCATTAAAACCCATTAAAACACTAACCCAGTCCAGCGCAGATGAATAAATAGGTTTTAAGCTCATGCGAAAGGTTCGGAGGTCCGGAAGTTGACGAAGTCCTGGGGAGTTCGTTCCAGAGGCGGAGCCCCACAGAGAAGGCCCTTCCTGGGTGTCGCCAGACGACACTGTCGCGCCGACGGCACCCTGAGGAGCCCCTCCTTGTGAGAGCGCACGGGTCGGTGAGAGGTATTCGGTAGCAGCAGGCGGTCCCGTAAGTATCCCGGCCCTATGCCATGGAGCGCTTTAAAGACATTCACCAACACCTTGAAGCGCACCCGGAAGGCCACAGGTAGCCAGTGCAGCCGGCGCAGGATAGGGGTCACCCGGGAGCCACGACGGGCTCCTCTATCACCCGCGCAGCTGCATTCTGGACTAACTGTAGCCTCCGGATGCCCCTCAAGGGGAGCCCCATGTAGAGAGCATTGCAGTAGTCCAGACGAGACGTCACAAGGGCGTGAGTGACTGTGCACAAGGCATCCCGGTCTAGAAAGGGGCGCAATTGGCGCACCAGGCGGACCTGGTGGAAAGCTCTCCTGGAGACGGCCGTCAAATGGTCTTCAAAAGACAGCCGTTCATCCAGGAGAACGCCCAAATTGCGCACCCTCTCCATCGGGGCCAATGACTCGCCCCCGACAGTCAGCCGCGGACTCAGCTGACTGTACCGGGATGCCGGCATCCACAGCCACTCCGTCTTGGAGGGATTGAGCTTGAGCCTGTTCCTCCCCATCCAGACCCGTACGGCTTCCAAACACCGGGACAGCACTTCGATGGCTTCATTGGGGTGGCCCGGTGTGGAAAAGTACAGCTGGGTGTCATCAGCGTACAGCTGGTACCTCACACCGAAGCCACTGATGATCTCACCCAGCGGCTTCATATAGATGTTGAACAGAAGGGGCGAGAGAATCGACCCCTGCGGCACCCCACAAGTGAGGCGCCGCGGGGTCGACCTCTGCCCCCCCGTCAACACCGTCTGCGACCGGTCGGAGAGATAGGAGGAGAACCACCGATGAACGGTGCCTCCCACTCCCAATCCCCCCAGCCGGCGCAGCAGGATACCATGGTCGATGGTATCGAAAGCCGCTGAGAGGTCTAATAGGACCAGGGCAGAGGAATAACCCCTATCCCTGGCCCTCCAGAGATCATCCACCAACGCGACCAAAGCCGTCTCAGTGCTGTAACCGGGCCGGAAGCCGGACTGGAACGGGTCCAGATAGACAGTTTCCTCCAGGTGCAGGGGGAACTGATATGCCACCATACTCTCTACAACCTTCGCCGCGGCGGGTTGGAGACTGGACGATAATTACCTAAAACAGCCGGGTCCAGGAAGGCTTCTTGAGGAGGGCCTCACCACCGCCTCTTTCAAGGCGGCCGGAAAGACTCCTCCAACAAGGAAGCACTCAGAATCCCTGAGCCAGCCTCGTGTCACCTCCTGAGTGGCCAGCACCAGCCAGGAGGGGCACGGGTCCAGTAAACATGTGGTGGCATTCAATCTACCCAGCAACCTGTCCATGTCCTCGGGAGTCACAGGGTCAAACTCATCCCACACAACATCACCAAGACCGCCCTCAGACGTCCCGTCCGAATCACTACAATCTTGGTCCAGACCGTCCTTCAGCTGAACGATTTTATCGTATAGATAACCGTTAAACTCCTCAGCACGTCCCTGCAACGGGTCATCCCGCTCCCCCTGGTGAAGGAGGGAGCGGGTCACCCGAAACAGGGCAGCTGGGCGGTTATCTGCCGACGTAGCAACGCCTCGCTTCCCTCAGTGCCACTAGGTAGGTCCTAGTATAGGATCTAACTAGTGTCCGATCAGCCTCTGAATGGCTGGACCTCCAGGAACTCTCTAGGCGTCTTCTCCGGCGTTTCATCCCCCTCAGCTCCTCGGAGAACCAAGGAGCCGGTTGGGATCTACGCCGGGTCAGAGGCCGCAAAGGCACGACACGGTCTAAAGCCCCAGCCGCAGCCCGTTCCCAGACTGCAGCTAGTTCCTCTGCCGTGCCGTGCCGTGAGCCAGACCCTCAGGAAATGGCCCAAGCTCTGTCTGGAACCTCTCTGGGTCCATCAGGCGCCTGGGACGGTACCAACGTAATGGTTCCGTCTCCCTGCGGTGTTGGGTAGCGGTCAGAAAGTCCAGGCGAAGAAGAGAGTGATCTGACCATGACAAAGGTTCAATGACTATTTCCTTTAAGTCCAGATCTCTCAACCACTGACCAGAGACAAAAATCAGGTCCAGTGTGCCACCCCCGATGTGAGTGGGGCCATCCACTACTTGAGTCAGGTCCAAGGCCGTCATGGAAGCCAAGAACTCCCGAGCTACCGTCGATGACGAGCCGGCAGATGGCAGGTTAAAGTCCCCCATGACTAAAAGTCTGGGGGTCTCCACCGCCACCCCGGCAAGCACCTCTAGGAGCTCGGGCAGGGCAGCTGTCACGCAGCAAGGAGCCAGGTACGCGACCAGCAAGCCCATCTGACATCTATGACCCCACCTCACAAAGAGGGATTCATACCCGGCTATCTGAGGTACAGTGGTCTCCCTCGGCTCTAGACTCTCTTTGATCACAACCGCCACCCCTCCACCCCTACCCTGGGCCTCGGCTGATGGAATGCACGGAAACCCGTGGGCACATCTCAACCAGGGCACACCCCTTCATTGCCCAACCAGGTCTCCGTAACGCCTATAATATCCGCGCCCCCCCCCTGAATTAGATCATGTATTAGGGGGGCCTTATTGGCCACGGACCGTGCGTTGCATAACACCAGACGAAGGCCCAGGCTCTGAGGGTCCTGACCATCCGGGGAACGGGTAAAGTTAGATCGGGCACGCGATCGCCTGCATACATCGAACGCGTGACCCCTATATCGACACGATCCCCCTTCCGCCATATCTGCCCCTCCCACTTACCGTGCCAATAGACTCACCTCACACAAAGGAACACCTCCCCCATAACCTCCGAACCCATTTGATAATCGCCACGAGCATGCGCTGGAACTGGTTTCCTCCCGACGGGCTACCCCATCACCCGCCCTACCCTCCCACCCCTTAAAATGCCCTGTCTAAAACCCCAAAGGCTCTTTCTTCTCGCATGCCACCTCTGTGGGTCCCAAGACCCGTCATTGAGGCCGGCCCTTGGTAGCGATATGGGCCATTCCTGCAGGCGGGGCACTGCAGGCGCAAGAGTTCACGTACAGTGTAGCGCATAGGAAAGTGCGAATCGGCGAGGGATGCTAAGATGGTAAAATCCCAAAGTAATAGAAATGGTAAATCTTCCAGCGGGAGTCCAGATGGTCAAAGGACAAATGGAGCAGGAACCGGATAGCGATGACAAAACAGGAACAGACAGGCCGACAGTCTCCATGGCATGCCTATGGGGAGCCGTTCTACAATAGATCTTAATTAGGTAGACGTGGCTAGCGGTCTGTCCAAGTCCCGAGACCAGTCCAAGCTAGTCCAATCCAGTCCAATCCACTCCATCCCGCAGATGGACATGCATTACCGCCCAGTTTAGATGACCCATGGTCCGGGATAAGGGGGGGCGGAAATAAAATGGAGCAAGCCAGGCCATAAGGCCACAAAGGAAAATAAGTTTTTAAGTTTAATGTTACATAATTTCAAGTATAAAATATAAATTGCATTGATTTTCATATACTGTATTGACTATTTTATCAACAGTTGGCTTTGCTAAAAATTGTGCTATTGATCAGAGCTCGGGGGAGTATCTCTGCTTTCTGGACTCGGTAAGTCTTTCCAGGAATTGTTTATTAAATGTAATATAAAGATGTATATTCTCAACTATCTTGTTCCTCCTTTTTTCGTATCATATAATTGTGGCTGATAGTTTTTGATTGCTTTATGTGTGTTTCATGGAGAATTATTTGATACATTCTGCAGCTATTAATACATAGACCTTTAGTTATTAAAATAGGATTATAAAGACTATAGTGTCACCAGACATGAAGGTTGCTGAGGTTCCCATAAATAGCTAGTAGGCCACATGTTTTTGATTTTTGATTTAATGATCAAAATTGAAGTGACACACTCCATTGATTTGTAACAGTTTGGAATGTTACAAACTATGACATTGCTTCAGGCATAAAGTACTATAGTAAGACAATTTTATTCAACAAGGTGCTCTCCAAATGTTTTTGATTATTGTTCCTATAATTCTCATGGTTGATTTTCAAAGTGTTTGAACTTTTCCAATTCCTTTTTATCCATGTAATGTAAGAGTTCACTTCAAGTCCAGTATCTTTGATAAAAAATATATATCTACTAGCTCTGTGAGAAAACTTAGTTGTGGTCCATGGGGTCACAATTGCTAGCATTGCTACCTAGTACTTTGAGATTCTCAGAACAATGGAGCAGGACTTAAATATGTTACATTAAACATGTTCTGTTTAAGTATTCAACATTGCAGGTAAGAGCTTCTAAAAGTGATCTCAGAATTCATGAGATCATGTTTCCTAGGAGGATGAGTGCTTTAACTACAGCAACAAATGACACCTTTTCTTTTCCTCCAGAGACGTTCTCTGTGTTGCTGCCAGAAGCATGTAAGAATTTGGCAATTAGGAAGAGGAGGCTAATCTAGCAGAAATGCTGCTTTTGGCAGATTGCTATATTAGTTGTCTTGCCAGGATCATTTAGACCTCCCAATGTGCTTTTCTTTCTTTTACCTTAAAGGAGCCATAACAATGATGAGAACAAAACTAGAGACAATTAATTTCTAATATATGTTAGCAAACAAGCTTTATTGAATGAGCCTACTGTATGAATAATTAGTCTTATACGTCTGCACAATTCTAACTTCAAATCCCTCCTTATCAAATATAAATTTGCATCTGGCATTTTACATCTCTTCAAGAAACCCTTTGTACTGTAGATGCTTCTATTATAATATTGCTATCATCAGCAATTACAATTAAAGTTGTTGGGATGGCTCATCTACATCACAGGTGTCAAACTCGCGGCATCATGTTGCCGTCACGTAATGTTTCACAGTGTTTTTTCCCCCTTCGCGGAGCTGGGGTGGCCATGGCTTGTGCATGACGCATCTGGCCCATGGACCACCTATTTGACACTCCTGATTTACATGATCTCAGGTATTAATTTTTGGTTTGATATTGCTACTTCTCAAGAATTACCTAATAATGTATCTCTAATGCGATATGCTTATTTAGAAAATCGTGAAGAAATTACATTTTCTTTAGTTCCCTTGACAGTTCATCAGTACATATTTTTACATTGGGTTAATATCTGGTCTACTTATTGGTGCTTAGCTGAATTAGTTGGCCAATAAAACTGGGGTGTTAATCCCAGTTAACGTTTGTTCCCTATTCTATTCTTTCCCCCCAGTTTTAGTTTCAAAACTAAAAGTCAAGTCTGAGGATCGTCTAGATTTTAAAGCTTATGTCTACCTTATTAGTGGAGTAATTATTCTCTCTTGGATTAGCTAGCAGTGTTTCTTGGTTTGAAGATATCTTATCAAATAGTGGATTCCTGCCAAATTCTGTTTTTGCCACTGGGTTTCAACAGGGTAATCTTGGATTGCTTGTGTGACTTGAATTCTAGGACACTGGTTCTGTGTTGACCATCTCTGACTGGGAAATAGTGACAATAATCACTTTAGCTGGCAGATATAAAGGAATACATTAGATTACCATATCCCTGTTTACTGATATTCATAATCTTATCCCCACCCCCCACTGCCTTTGGTTGCTTTTGCTATAGCGTTGAGAGTGACAGTATTGAAATATTTGTTTCCTGGAAACTTTGCCTTCAGCTGTACTTTTCTGTTAATTTTAAACTACAAATGCTCTCTACGAGGCTCGGGAGAAAACATAAACATAAATTCAGGAGAAAACATACACTGCAAGTATATATTTCCTGAATATCATGGAGATTTTATTTCAAGATCATAAAAGAAAGCTAAACTAAACAACAGCAGGATGGGCCTTTGACCCTCATCAGGAGATTGACAGATCCTCTCAAGAATATGAGGATTGTCTTTTTCTTTACTCATTTTTCTCTTTGTTTTCTGATTAAATATAATATTCTGATTTTTTTTTTAGATGATGTCTTTGACATCTGTTTTCTGGGAAGTTAAGTTGAGAATTTGGGTCCTACCTACTTGTTCCAAAAGGAGTTGCCATTAACATTTTTTGTTAATTTATCCTTACTCATTCTGCTATTTTGCTTCTGAATATATATAGCAAGAGATATTTGATTTGCTTAAGTCCTATGATCCTTGCTTTACCCAAAACATGAATTTGACTATTTTTTCTTTTTCTTCTTCTTTCATTGTCTTGATGGCTATCAAGTTAGCATAACATAATCAGAACAAAGTCTGTTTGACTATGAGACCATACTTATTGATGACCCTGAGCTGTGGAGAAAATGCATCAGTAGCAAAGATATTCCTATAATTTTAATTTCCTTATTTACCATATTTGTGTGCTATTTCATCAAAGTAGGTTACAAGAAAATCATTTCCCAAATGAAAATGATTTTATCATAAACAAATATAATTGCACCTGTGGTAGATTCATATTTATTACCAGTCTTGTTGTCCTTCTTTGAATGTTCTTTGGAGAAACGCTAGGTTTTTTTTAATTATACATCGATGAAGATTCTGAGTCATCCATGTCTAGAAAATTGAATCATGGACTTATTTTTTGTTGTGGTTTGAGATGTTTTGCTGCTCATCCAAGCAGTTTCTTCACTCACAACTCTCTGCTGAACCAACTTGTTCAGACTGAGGAAGCTGCTTGGATGACTAGTGAAAAAGTCTCAAACATAGTGTAAGCCGCCCTGAGTCTTCGGAGAAGGGCGGGATATAAATGCAAATTAAAAAAAAATTTAAAAAAACCAACAAAAAATAAGTTCAGTTTTCATGATTCCATTTTTCAGACTGTTTTTACTAATTTTCAAAATATGAATAAGGAAGATGCTATTCTAACTTTGAATGATTGAGGGCAAAGAAGAAAGGGATCGCTGAGAATGAGGTGGCTGACTGGAGTCACTGAAGCAGTCGGCGTGAGCTTAAATCTTCTCCGGGGGATGGTAGAGGAGAGGAAGGATTGGAAGAAAGTTGTCCATGGTTGGAGGAAACCATCGCGTCCATGGGGTCGCGATGGTTCGGACATGACTTCGTAACTAACAACAACAACAATTCTAACTACAGGAAGCACTTGGTGAATTAGAACTAGTATCAGGAAACACAGAGTTAATTGTACCAGTCTAATTGAATTTTGATCCATTGAGGCAGAGGAGAATGAGTCAATACGGTAAAATAGCTAGAATACTGGACTAGGCCAAGAAATGGTTGTGCTCATGTTCGAGCACAACCTAAGTTTTGGAACCTCATTTTGTGATTTTGGGTCAGTTTTTGTATTTTAGCCAGCTTTCCAGCATATGGGGAAAATTGGAAGAGAAAGTGTTGGTCATTGACATGAGGGAAAAATGGAAGGAACTTCTAACTGATAAATTTCTGATGAAGCAAAAAATATCTAGGATATTCAGTCAGAAGCTGTTGCCCATTCTATTAGTGGACAGAATATTAGATTTATACACAAATGCATTATTAAGAACATATGTGTATTTTAAAAGACTTCAAAACAGCTAAAGCAAGCTATCTTTACAACAAATGCTTGAACAGTATTAATTGTTCTTTACTATGGCAACAGTAAGTGTGCTAAATGAAATTTATAGCTTAAGAAGCTGCTGAATACAGATCTAATCTGCCAGTTTCCCGGTTCTTGGGAGGCAGTTTTGTGGATATTTGAAAGAATATTTTGTAGAAGTCAAAAATGTAAACAGTTTTTTAAAGTGAAAATACAGAAAATGTCAACATGCACAGATATAATCATATTTATAGAATAAAGCAATTACTTCACTGACTTCTACATATTTTGCAAATTGCTGCTGGTAGTCAAAAATAGTGCAGTTGTCTTAGTTTCTCCATGGTTAGACTAACTGTTCTGATTTTTTATTGAATAAAACCTGGCAATTTTGTCATGTGAAAGGTAAACTCATGATTTAAAACATACTTACTTTCACAGACTTAATGTCGTGTCTGATCATGGTCAACTTTATGTTAAAATGGAGATGGAATAGATGGATTTTTTAAAATTATCTTTTTCCTTGGTGCAGATATAATAATGAACTAGACAACTATAGAAATATTTTATAAGTAATTAAAGTTAAATGAGAAAGTGTGTTAGTAAATTAAATGAGAAAGTGTGCTCATCTGATCAACATGCAAAATCTCTGCTTGCCTATACAATACAATATGTAGTATTTCTGATGGAACAACACCCATATTCCTGAAAGCAATGTTTTTATTTGCTTTCAAAAACCGAGAAGTATTGTGGAAGTAGTAAGAAGTATGTTTTTCTTTAATTTTATGCCTTTGAAAATTCTTTTCTACATAGCAGCTATCCATGGGGAAAACAAGGAGTGTCAGATTGACAAAAACAATGTTTGATGGAAACTCTACTCCCTTTCTACATGTACAATATCGTGATGTTGCACATTGTCCAAAAGAGCTGGACTTTGCAACCCCCACTATAGTACTACTTCTGTCAGAATTAAATATATTTGATTGCCGCTGCACCGGAATATGTGGAATCACTTTTATGCTTTATCATTTAACCATTCCAAAACTGTTCCCAATCAAATTTTAATAATCTGCTTCAACACAAGAACTCATCAGTTAGCCCATATCACACTGCCTCCCCTCCCTTCTTCTCTATTCTATTTGCTTAGTAGAAGAATTTTGAATTACCGCAATGTTTTAAGAGTTACTTTCCCACAATAAGTTAAACATCTGAATGTGTTGATAAACAAATGGATGTTCTTCCCATTACTTTCCGTGTTTAATAGTACAGAAAGAAGAGAAACATTCCTGAAATTGATACGCATCTAGGAATTACTTTCTATTCTTGTTGAAAACAGTTTCTTAATACTATGCAATAATTTCTGAAAACAAATGTTATCAGCCGTGAAATTTAGCTTTGTCTATGATTGTTTTTATGTACCTTTCTTACTTCTCACTTTCAGTTCTCTAAGTTAGTAATGAATTATCCAGAATAAAATGTTGATGTCAATCATGTGGATTGTGTCTAAATATGGCCATGACAGAATCTTGGAAACTGTAACTGTTAAAAATGTGAGAGAGAATTTTTTTATATTGTAAATGTGGGGGAATTTTTTTTACCTAACTTGAATACTATTCTGCAATATTGACTGCATGATAAAAATTGGCAATCAGCCTTGGATCATTTTGGCTTATTAGAATATTATAATAATTGCCTTCCATTGAATGACCTCATTTTTAACAGAAACAATGTTTAACTAGCTTAGGTACTTCTTTAATTTTAGTGGCATATTTTTTTGGGGAGTATAACCTAAGTTTCTAAATTCTTCAGTGGAAATAAATCAATAGTCTCTCAATTATTTTAGTACAGTTAATTCATATTTCTGCAAGATGCTGTTCTTTGACTGTAAAGGTAACATAGCTGATAGCAGAATCTTTATGTTGTGCACTGAAATATATGGACAATACAATTGAATAGAATATAGTACAATATGAATAGAATCCCTTATGGAAATAGCAACAAGAAGTGGGCTATATATCTTTTTAAAGGATTATAAGGTAAGAAAACATCGACCACCTTACAAATTTATATTAGCTTTTTAGAAATCTCTGATATAAAATAAAAATCCTATCTATTTGCCTTATTTCAGCAATTTCTTACCTTCTAAATGTGCAGAACAGAAAATATGTTCTCAATAAATGTGTTTATGGATTATTTTGCCTAATGGCTATAAATAAATATAAGTGATTTATCTCTGGGTAGTCTACTTTCACCTAATACCCTGTTTCCCTGAAAATGAGACCCAACAGGAAAATAAGCCCTAGCATGATTTTTCAGGATGCTTGTAATATAAGCCCTATCCCCAAAATGAGCCCCAGTTAAGATTGTCAGCCAGCCAGACACATTTATTATTGTTTTCTCCCCAAAATAAGGCCTAACTGGAAAATAAGTCCTAATGCATCTTTTGGAGCAAAAATTAATATAAGACCCATTCTTATTTTGGGAAAACACTTGTCTGTTCAATTTTCACCTTGGAATGAGCTGATCTGAACATTCTAATCTTACATTGGTGGTTGTGAAAATATCCAAACCAGTCCTGGGATGCTTGGATCGGTCCATTTGGGAGAAAACAAAATATTTTCAAAACAAAAACCGTTGTTTTTGTGCATATCTGATGTGCAGTTTTATTATTTAGTGCTTACTTAAATTCAAGTCTAATTGTTATGCTACAGTTTTAGTTGCATTTTATAGATAACTGTCCTTCAAAAATATGAGTTTCTTTCACATGATACTGTCTTCAAGTTCTGGCTTATATTTCTGAAGTCCAGGATAGGATCAGCCATATATATACAGTGTTATGCTTTTTTGCCAATCTCAGTATTGATAATATTTTAATAAAGTCAAGAGTGGCGTGGTAGCCTAGTGGTGAAAATGCTTACCTCCCACTTGTAAGGTTGAGTGTTCAATGCTAGGTATTAGTAGGTGTTTCTCTTCTAGGACATAAAGAGCACCAGCATACCTACCGTTCCTGTCCTAATGTTTCCTTTAGTTGTATTCATTTTATGTTTTCAATTTATGCTTATATATATTATTTAATATGTATTTGACAAAATAAAAAAATAAAAATAAAAAAATAAAATAAAATAAAGAAAAATATGGGCATCCATCCAGTAAATGGTCAGCTCCATCCATTCACTCCAACTCTTCCCCAAATTAAGGCATTATAGGGTCATAAAAAGGGAGTTTTTAAATAGCTAAATGCACAGGTTTTTATACTATATAGAAAAGAATTATTATGAAATATTTATTAAAGTATTAGGTTCTGTCTCAGTAACATTACTGCATTTTTTTGTTCTAAGATATGTACAGTCTTTGCATTGACAACTGCATTGATTAAAATCAGAAACTGAAAATGGAGGTGAGCTGTGGGGCCAAAATCTTGAGAGTACACTGATATATTTAAAAGTGGGTTGAAAAGCACAAATATATAAGTAATTTAAAGGCTGTGAGATGTATTTTAAATCCTGTAATCAATGGATATTAAAACCTTTTGTTCAATTAAAAATAACCTGATTAATAAGGATTTTTTTTTCTAGATTATGTAGCACAGTGCTTTTAAAGTAAGGCTTACTGAAATCCTTTCAATTTCAAAATTGTTGTTTGATGTATGTCCATTGAATACATGCTAGTGAGTTTCGTGTTATCTGCTTCTGTATTAATATTCTATCTCCTCATAATCATCTATTTAAATACTCGGATAAATAGATCATCTTCTTGAGACACCTTTGGAAAAGTCTTTGTGCATCTTCAATAGAGAAAAACTTTTGACTGTATAACCAGCTTTTCTACAATTGATAATCTGTTTTATTTATTTATTTTTGTTTATCTTTAACCTTGAAATAATTACATGGAGCTACCGGCACAGATTGTTTTCCTTGTCTTATTACTCTGTCTCTGTATTTGGTATTCAGTGGTACTGATTTAGCTTCAAAACCATTCACTCCCTAGAAGAAGGAAAAACTATAGTTTAGTTTTGGCTCTAAAGTCTTTTAATCTCTTTCCCTCAGATTAGGGGCTGATTCTAAGTATTTTCTGGCTAATTAAACTTTTTTGGTTGCTTTCTTCAGCACAAGACATACATATATGGAAGGTTTAGATCCTCCTTTTTATAGCATATATAAGAAACAGGGATTTTGTCAGAATTTCCACCTTTAAAACATCACAAGATAATTATTCACATGCTACAGCCAAAGCATAAGAAATGAAAATGAACAGCTGAAGTACATAGAAGACCACTGGCAAAGCTTACATTGGTATCATGTGGAAATATATGTAGAGAAGTATATGTTGATAAGCCTTTATAAATTCTACAAATTTTGTAGGATCAAGTAGTAGGCTGAAATGCTCAAATTCTGGACTGTATTACTTATTGCTGCCCAATATCTGTCTTCTCCTCCCCACTTGTGGTAAACTAGTCTGGTATTTAACTGGTATTCTGCTATCATGTTTCTAGAACCTTTGTATCTAGGTATGCAAAGCTGAGACTCAACATCTCTGTTACTTTTTATAAAGCTGAAGAGAGAAGTAAAAATATCCTTTCATTTTTGCCATTGTTCTTAGCTCTTCAATATTGCTTAGTTAAAACTATGACTTTTTAAAATTTGCTGATCCTTAGTACCCAGGTATATTAATACTGGCTGCAATTTATTTTTTATCTAAATAAGAGGTTCTTAGACCTCACATTCTGAGGTGCAAAATTTTAATTGTAATTTGAATGAATTTCTAATTTTATTCAAATGTTAACAGATTTATTAACGCCACAAATGAAAAATCAGAAAAAAAATATTCCTGACATAAACTCTTGCAAGAGTTTCTAGAGTAAGATTTTGAGTTCTTTGAAGACATTAATCATCTTTGGAACAACACCTCCTTCTTGAAGCACATGGGCAAGTCTAAACTGAAATACTCTGAATCATTCTCTGATTGTACCAGATTGGCAGTGTTGGTACCTTACTTCCTGTCAGAATCTTCCATACAGCAATACATTTGCTATAGCAGTCAAACTGTTTTTTGATGAGTTGAAGCAGTGGGATAACATTGTCCTCTTTTATCCATTAAAGAAAAATAAATCAGGACACATTTATTAAAGCTGTATTTTATTACATTCCTGAGATTTTTTTGGTCACTTTCTGATTGCCACAAAGTCTATAGCTTTATTCTGTTGGAATCAGGAAAGAGAGTATACAAGATGAGATTAAGGCCCGAGAGCATATTCCTGGGTCCATCTTTGTCAGAGGAACTAGAATAACTGTAGTGGTGGCAATATTTTGGTGGACAAGAACTACACTCATCATAGATGTAGTTACATATATGGGTAGTGTAGAAATTTGGGGAAAAGATTGAAGTGGCCTTGATTCCCCAAATGCTTCTCCCATGTAATGTTATTTATATATCAACACATTGGGTGGACACTTAAACAGTGGCAAAACTGCCTTTTTATAAATCCATCAAAGTTTCTAAAGATGAGAGACATAGATAATTAGGTGACCTGTTCTGCATAGTGACTAAGAATTGCTATCTTAAATTCTAGCTAGTTTGCTAATTTCAACTTTTCCTGTCTAATAATATTGCTTGCTATAGAACGATTCATCCAAATTACTGTGGTAAGCTTTTTGTAGAGATGGCCTGCCATTGTCCACTTAGCACACAGATGGAAAACTAATGCTATACACCTATTTCTACAATGTGCCTTGGCTGCTTATTTGTTTTTATACTGGTTTTTATATTGATTGTTTCCTGATTGCTTATTTGTACCCTATGACTATCATTAAGTGTTGTACCTTAGAATTCTTGATGAATGTATCTTTTCTTTTATGTACACTGAGACCGTATGCACCAAGACAAAAAATCTTGTTTGTCCAATCACACTTGGCCAATAAAAAATTCTATTCTATTCTATACTATTGACCTAATCTTTATTATCTTTTTCAACTTATGCATGCTGTTCTTTCTCTTTTACATAGTTTAAGGAGGCTTGTGGTACAAACTGAAATGTTGGAGTAATTTGAAATTTTATTGCAGAACTCTTCTACTATGGGTTCCCCATTAAAATAATTATGGCAGACTGCTCCCAAATAAGCTATTTTTTTCACATGTGCTAGTTTATCCAGGTGGGGAATTTTAGGTCTTATGCAAAAGGTTCCTTCCTTTAATGCAGCCTTTAATTCCATTAATTTTTGAATTAATGCTTTTGTGTCTATCTTCTGTTGATATAAACTGGTATGCTATCATTAGATAAAAAGTGGTATAGAAAAATAGTGCTAGTAATTTAAGCACCAATGTTGTTCCTTTCTCATTTTCTATTATTTCTCATGGTTTAAAATAAAATCTTGAATTATGTGTTTATTATTATTACAACACCGAAAAAGGCACTACACTTTATGTTTAATGTAAAGTTTTGTTTTTTGACTTCTAATTTTAATCAAATTTAAATTTTAATATTGTGATGGCCAAGTAACAGCTTTCAAATAATTTAGTATCTTTCCAGCACTTGCACCCTACTGGGTCCTTGTAATTTTGACTTTAGGGTAGAAAATTGACCATTGAGCTGACAGCCTTTTCTAGTTAATTGTTTCAGGTAGATTCTCTTTCTGATTCAATAATGAATGCCATTTATTACAGGATGATGTGATGATGCCCCAGAGAATAAGGCTGCAATGGGAAGCTAATATTAAGTATCCAAGGAGTGTGAGTATTTTCATTTGCAATGAGTTTTAACATAAAAGCATGGAAATCTCTGTGATAACGTTAACTGTACTGTACTGTAGTTGTTAATGACAAAAGTCCCTATTGCCATTGTCAAGCAAGAAGTACTTGTAGTAATAGTGTACCAGTTGTACCTGGTGAATTCATGACTGAACTCAGGGTTGAAGTAGGCTATATAGTAAAATTAAGTGGAACTTTACCCTACAGTGAACTGGATGCAGAAAAAGAAAGCAGTAACAATTCTGATTTAACATCATATGATTTAACATCATACATCAGATTATAATAGAGCAACATGTGATAGCTGTAAAAGTTTTATTGCAGCTTGCCATATATATCTGAGGATTCTAGTGAATTCCTTAAATAACTGGTGGGCTGATGACATTAAACCTGCCAAATTACATGCTTTTTAATTATAGAATCCTTAAGTTAAAGTGGAACACTTATCAGAGTTGCAGTGATAAAAAAAAACAGATAATGAATTTAGATGAAATAACCATTTTGGTTTGGGTAGATTTTATTCTGTATGTGTGTATATTTAATTTTAAAAGGCACTCTGCAAAGTCAGGCTGTGTTCTTAGTGCATCTGAAAGCAGCCCTCTTAATATTGTTTATTTTGGATTGGTTTAGGTTCAGAAGATTGGGCATTCTTGTGAAAGGGGTGTAAAAGCTGGATAAAGAGAAAATAAAACAAGCCTTTTTTTGGTAAAAGAGTACGTTGTGGTCCAACCAGATGGAATTCTCAGATATGTATGGCAGGTTGCAGAGGAGTAAATTTTTTTAGTTATCCCATGTTGTAAAAGAGAAAGTTTGACAAAATAACTGCCAAAACATGTAGCCACTCAGATGGATTACTTTTAATAAGCAGTATCATAAAAGGCCATCTAACACTTAGTTATTTTACTAATCTCATTCTGCTGCAGTTTTCAGGCAGTTGTTTAAATTACAAGTATGAGAAATTGTCTTTTGAATGAGCTTTCTTATAAAAAAGGTATAGGAATAGATTTGTTATGTGAGAAAATATTTTATTGTGATTAATTCTCAATTTCATTTTCAATTTCATACATTTACAATACGTTCTGACTAAAAATGTTTGGCACTTGTTTTCCATAAGTGTCCTTTTGAAAAAGAAAGGTAGCAAAGTAAAGAATCTTTGGGGAGGCTGAAAGAGGATCAGGCCAGATGGATAATAATAATAATAATAATAATAATAATAATAACAACAACAACAACAACAACAACAACAACAACAACAACCGAGTTGGAAGGGACCTTGGAGGCCTTCTAGTCCAACCCCCTGCCCAGGCAGGAAACCCTACACCATCTCAGACAGATGGTTAGCCAACATCTTAAAAATTTCCAGTGTTGGGGCATTTACAATTCTGCAGGCAACTTGTTCCACTTATTAATTGTTCTGTCAGGAAATTTCTCCGTAGTTCTAAGTTGCTTCTTTCCTTGATCAGTTTCCACCCATTGCTTCTTGTTCTACCCTCAGGTGCTTTGGAGAACAGCCCGACTCCCTCTTCTTTGTGGCAAACCCTGAGATATTGGAACACTGCTATCATGTCTTCCCTAGTCCTTCTTTTTATTAAACTGGACATACCGTATATACTCGAGTATAAGCCGAGTTTTTCAGCACATTTTTTGTGCTGAAAAACGTCCCCTCGGCTTATACTCGGGTCTATACGGCTTATACTCGAGTTTTTTTTTTTTTTAAGCCCCTCGGCTTATACTCGAGTATATACGGCTTATACTCGAGTTTTTTTTTTTTTTCTTTTTTTCACATTTTACCGGACTGAAGCCCTGCCGGTGCAGTGAGAGGGCGGGGCGGGGGAGCCGCCAGCCTTCTCAGCTGAGGGAGGGAGGGTTTCCCCAACCGGTAGGTGCCTCATTTCCCACCCTCGGCTTATACTCGAGTCCCCAGTTTACCCCAGTTTTTGGGGTAAAATTGGGGACCTCGGCTTATACTCGGATCGGCTTATATTCGAGTATATACGGTACCCAGTTTCTGCAATCATTCTTCATATGTTTTAGCCTCCAGTCCCCTAATCATCTTTGTTGCTCTTCTCTGCATTCTTTCTAGAGTCTCAACATCTTTTTTATATTCTGGCAACCAAAACTGAATGCAATATTCCAAATGTGGCCTTACCAAGGCATTATAGAGTGGTATTAACACTTCATGTGATCTTGATTCTATCCCTCTGTTTATGCAGCTCAGAACTGTGTTGGCTTTTTTAGCAGCTGCTGCACACTGCTGGCTCATATCTAAATGGTTGTCCACTAGGACTCCAAGATCCCTCTCACAGTTACTACTATTGAGCAAGGTACCACATATCCGGTACCTGTGCATTTTGGTTTTTTTGCCTAAATGTAGAAACTTACTTAAAAGAGATAATTCTCTTTTTCTTGAATCAGAATGAAAACAACAGAAACAACTGTTAAAGTTTAACTTTTAGGCCTTAATTTGTACCACAACATTGCCATGTCTAACTTGGCAGGCATTATAATCAAAGAAATCCAGAGTTGACTATGCTCTAAAATGAGTTGAGTGTGTGTATTTATTTCTTATAAATAAAAGATAGGTGCACATGTAGACATATATGAGCTCATATTTTCCCAGGTCTCATTTCATTTGTCTGAACATATTGCATAGTAGGCAACATGAAAAGAAAAAGATAGAATTGAACAAATATGTGGCTTGCTCATGACTTGCAGGCATCCACAACTGTGGCAGTTGTTAAATTAGTCTTGCGTATGCTTGAGCTGGGTAGACTGTCCTTGTAGTGCATTTGCTTACTTTTAGAAGTATTTTATTTGTCTTTGCCCTATTTGTGATTCTCAGTGCTATCTGCTTTTAGATAAAAAGGATGGTATGGGAATATATACAATGAAAGTATGTTTCCATCTTGACTTGTTTGGATTGTAAAACAAATAGACATCCTACAGTCTTCCTATCAATGTTTCTTATCTGGCAAATCCAAAGTGTTGTCAAATATAGTTTCTTCATTTGGAGGCAACATTACAATGGACTAAAATGCAACTAAAACATTTCACAGTAAAGCTTTCTGTTTTATGTGCAATGTTATATTGTAAGCAAAATCACTTTGCTTTTGATGTCTGTTTCTGTTATCTTTTTTATTTGCCTTGTTCCCATAGTGGATAATGAAGGATGAATAAGTTGCCTGATAGACAAACAGCTATCTTAGTGCTGTTAATGAAGTAGAATATGCACCATCTTGTTCAAGTTTCAGGAGATTGTTTCATCGTTTGCTGCCTGAGAATGTGAACAAGATGTTCATAGTGATTTTTTCCATTGCATGTTTTCTTGGCCCAGGGTAATTTAGGTTATCTGCATGGTCTTGGCTCTCTGGAGGAGAGTCTCCAGAGACCACTAAGGAGTGGTCAAGACATCATTATATCACAAGGTGGTTTTCTCTATTAAAGGAAGCATTAGTATAGTCACAGGAAGGGGCAATTCCCAGAATTAAAAAACTTGTGATTATGATGAATATCTTCCTTTGTGAGGTAAATGAGAGGATCACAACAATCCAACCATAGATATTCTGGGGGATACCAGTTATCTTAAAAATATCTCACTCTTGTGTCTGGCCTGATTAATTGCCTTGATCACTCTGATGGATAACCTGTTTGGAGAGAACCTATTACTCTTACTTGTTCACTTAACAAATTCTAATATTAATCCTTTCCAGTTAAATATACTCACTAGGAACTTTATCTTCAGTAATTTCATTTCTGTACCCTTAGTAAATCCAGAAAATAACACTTGAGAGCTGCCATGAGATCCTGTATTGTTTTCAATGTTACTTATATAAAGCTGGCAAGCAAACAGGGAAACTAGTCAGAAGTTGGACAAAGAAGTTCTTTGATAGACTTACAAGATTTACGTTAGCCTTTTAAGGTAGACCAGACTAGGAAACCAAAATCATGTAGGCCAATACTAGTTTTATTATAAAGACATAATAATAAAACCTTGCAAGTTTGAATATGTTTCTCTCCTCTTTCACTTTATATTTGTGAGAACTAAGGAGACATTTTATGTCTTATCTGAGACATTTTCTTTTATTACAGTTCTGCTCCAACTACCAAAAAACTTGTTTTATCTAATTGTTGTCTTCTTCCTGTCCCTCAAAGTCATTCTTTCTGCCTATAAAAAAGGCTAGAGTTCAAAGTGACTGGAGGCTTTTAAGAGATTCCAAAAATAGACAAAAAAAGTATCTTGGGATATTTTAGAAATAAAGGGAAATACAAAGAGCATATAGTTCATTGCTACGAAAAAAAATGTGGTTTGATAATGGATAGTGGTGAGGAGGCAGAATATTTTAATTTTTAAACTGCATCTGTCTTCTCATGGAAGGGAAATGGAGCCTCAGCTTGTCATCATTATGGCACTTGGGTTGTGGGGGGGGAGGAAACTGTAGTTTGGGGAAGACAAGAAGAAGATAATGTAGCTAATTAATGCACATCCAAGTATCCTGGGATAGATGAATTATCTTATTAGATACTGAAGAAACTAGTGGAGGGTGACCACAGATCTGCTTTTAAGAATCTTTGAGGACCCTTAGAGGACTGGTGAGGTAGCTGAAGAATGAGGTCTGCAGATTATTTCCTCATTTTCAAAATGGGGAACAAGGAGAAAAAACTGTAGATTTGCTGTTTAAAACCTATGTGTTTTCTCATTTATTTATCAATCATATCTGTATAGTTGCCAATCTTACACGAAAGTGACTCTGGGTGATGTACAGCACTTAATTAAAAAAACTATAAATACTTAAAAACAGACATACTTAAAATGGTCATATTCTTTGAACAGATTATCTAGCAACAGTTAGTTATGCACACAGCATTAACATGAGTCAAAATGGGATTGTCACAAAAAAGTGTACAAGACTAAGCTCATCTCCTTGTTTTATAACAGATACTCAGACATGTCATAAAATAGTTTACCTGAATGATGTCTTTGCCAGTTTATTTGGCAAAATCTTTGTCAGAGTGCCTCATGTGCATACTTGAATAAAAATATGGTAAATACGGGGTAGATGATATTATTGTTCAAAGGATACATGATTAGTTGACTGAATAACTATATTCAAAGAATGTTTATTAATGGGTCCACTTGGCTTTGTGGAAAGTAAAATCTAGAATGCCAGAGGGTCTGTCTTGGCTCTGTGCTATTTAACATTTTTGTCAGTATGAATGAAGAGGTTAAAGCATACTCAGAAAGTTTGCACTGAGAAGTAATACTTTAGATAAGAAAGAAGATTAAAAAAATATCTGGGCTCTATGAGCTGAAATGAATATAATGGAACTTAACACTGAGAAATGAAACTGCATCGGATAAGAACATCTGATATATTTTATATATCAGAAAACATCAAAACATTAAGCTATGTTCACTTACTGTGTATGTTCAAGGGAAGAAGATGAAGCAGAATTGAGTACTTCCAAAGGAGATATTGGCTAACAGGTGTAGAAATTTTCCATGCTATGCTGCAATATTCTTCCATCATTAAACTTTCACATAGATAAATATGCACAATATATATATATATATATATATATATATATATATATATATATATAGGTCTTTGGTTGTTCGGGTTTTCTCCCGTGTAAAATTGGAAGTGTCTTGGCGACGTTTCGACGAAGTCTCATTCGTCATCTTCAGGCTTCAGCTTCGTGCTTCTGGGAGCTCCCAGAAGCACGAAGCTGAAGCCTGAAGATGACGAATGAGACTTCAAAACGCCGCCAAGACACTTCCAATTTTACACGGAGAAAACCCAACAACCAAAGACCTATATACAAACACCCGTGAAAACCTCAGAAAACAAATATATATATATATATATATATATATATATATATATATATATATATATATATATATATATATATATATATATTAAATAAGGTAAATCTTTTAATTTCAATAATTTGAAATTTTACTTCAGATAAATGTTCTTAAAATCTGTTAATTTCAAGGAGTTAGAAAAACAGAAAAACCACCAAATCTATTATGCTTTTATATAATATTCTGCTTTCTCTTCAGAATGATGAGGTTCTAAGAAGGCTATACTAACAAAATAAAATAAAGTGGTTTCTAGAAATCAGGAAGCATTACAATCTGAATAGATTTTTCATGCTGAATGTTCAAGATTGCATTAGAATTCATGTGATTCTGATATGATTCTCTTTACAAAAAAGTGTTCATGTATAAAACCCTGTGTAGTTCTAAGAAGGCTATACTAACAAAATAAAATAAAGTGGTTTCTAGAAATCTGCTTTGGTGACTGCTTTGGTAACTGCTTTATCTGCTTTGGTGACTGATGAGGTTTGGAAAAGCAGTCCTGTGTGCTTTTTTAAAAAGATCTTGAACTAGAACAGTAGCCATTGTTGTTGTTTTTTAAATTATAAAGATATGAATAAAAAGACCACTACCTTTTATCATTAAAAAAGAGAAGTTTACCAGTGTTGGAAGTCTAGTGCTTATGATGGTTTGATGCATATTTCCACATAGTTTGCTTGAAACATGTTTAAATTCAGCAGTGTGTTTGCTTTTCATTAAACTGGGCTTTCAGACTTCTTTTTTCAGTTTGGAGTTTCTGCGGAACCACAGTGGATTTTCAAAGCAACTGTTAGTTCAAGTCTGTTCTACATTTTAATGAAACAGTACAAATCTAAACCATTCTCTCTGATACAACTTAGTAATTAAATGTTAAATCCAGTATGGTCTCCACATGCCAATAACCACATCTAACAATGATGCTATTATTGCAGTATTACAAAATGGTTACTCAGTAGATGATCATATTTTATTCACATGCTAAAACCACAAATGAGGGTATTAACAGAGTATTTTGTTTATGTTTTAAATAGCTAAACATGGGCATTGTAAGATATTTTATGGGATTCATCTATATTCTTTCAGAATAAATATATAAATAAATCTTGTTCCAACTTTCTAGCTAAATATTTGCTTTTTATATTATTTGTTCATGGGTTGGATATCTTTTTCAGTGCTTTTAAGCATTTCAGTATTGAGAGATTATATTAATATAATGCCAGAGACTTGAAGACTTTAGTTAATCAACATAATTGAAAGTTTCATAAGTATTACTATTAAAACTACTGTCCTAGTTAGCTGCTCACATATAGAAAATTAAAAATATATTTTTGCTAATGCTTCTTTTGGTAGACTTGAATTTTCATGCATATTTTCTGAAATGAAAAAGATGCAGATAGATTAACGTGAAGAAACCCACTTGTAAATAAATGACATAGGAAAATATTACTATATTAATTGAAGATCAGAAAGAAATTAAAATATCAAGTCTTTATTAATATAAATGTTACCTAGGTAGTATGTCTTTTGTTTTTCATTTACACCTGGTATTTCAAACAATGGGGTCATTTTGATAGGTGTCAGTGTATTACAAGTAACAGAAGCCTATTTGCTTTCACGTTTTGCAAAATAGGTTCTATTATTTTAAATAGATAAAAACTAACCGAAACTAATTAGCAATAATTAGGGAAAAGGAAAAAAAATAGTGTAAGAAAAGAAAAAGTTTAAGAAAAATAGGACAAGAAAAAAGTAGTGGATTTTGATATTCTTTACAGCAGTTATAATACAAATACATTTTAATCTTTAAGGCTGCATCACATTACTCTTCCTTCTATATTATCTATCCTGTCTAACTGTCAAAGCCATAAGTCACAAGTTCTTTTTTTTTTTCATTTTTACACAAAATGTCCATAAGAGAGTTCTAGTCAGCAGTGAATGTAATGTCTATTTTCTAATCAAAGACATTAATTTATCAATTTAAGCAAAACCTGTCAACTTTACCAACTATTTCTCCATATTTGGTAGTGTCAAATGTTTTCATTTCTGGGCATATACAAAATCTCACTAGTGATTTTGATCAAAATTTTGATCATATGTTGACATAATCGTCCATTCCTCAGGTTTTGACAGAACAGAAGCAAAATACTTAGCTGTTGGAGTCTCAGAATATAAATGGGGATGTACTTTGCTCTTCTACTTGTGATTATGACCTCACTAATATTATGTAGCTTTACTGCTTTGGTGCTCATTATAATGATTGTAAACTGATTTAAGTTAATTTCCATAAAATGAAGGTGAAATCTCCTGTATTAAGAATAACATATTATTATACACATATACCTATATAATATAGCCATTTGTCAAAGAAAAATTTATTATCTGTTTAAACTTTTTGAGTTCAAATCTTCAGTGGCAGCTGCAGTGATAGCTTTGCAATGTTCTCCATGTAGACCTGAGGCAAAGGAAATAATTTCAAAGCCAAATCTCTCCTGGAGTTTTAGAGCTGATTGGGTATATGGCTTTGGCCCTGGCCCATCTCTACAGCAGTCATTAACTATAATCATAAACACATGAAAACACGACTTTTCTTCAAAGCAAAATAAAAGGGGGCAGCTTATTGGTGAAATCTTAGAACTTCCTTCTAATTTTCCTTTTGTTTTTACCTGCGGCAGCACTTCTGAAACTCATTTAATTTGCATTCCATCATAATCTAATACAGCTTGCAACTTCTTTATTCCAAGTCACTACGGCATGTTATCACCTATTATCTTATGTTGAATTTTTGAAAATTTGTTGCTCCAGATTCCTTTTGACTCCCACTGAATTGTATCATTTTGTGCTAAACATATGTGTTATATTAAGTTATGAAGGGAAGAACTATTCCTTAATTCCTCTTAATAATGCAATAACCTGAATCTTTTTAAAGCTTTAATTGATATACTAAGCTTGATTGCAACTGATGGAAAAATGTTGCAATGATTCAATGTTGAGTTGTGAATGAAGGCAAATATATGTGTCCCAGGATAATGTTGAAAAATCCAATCTGAGTTGCTCACGAGACCAAAGGTTTATTCTACCAAGTTTTTGGACTCGTGCTGGAGCCAATCCTCAGGGAACTCTCTCTCTCTCTCTCCAGAATGTTGAGTTGTCCTTAAGTATTTCATATGTAGACTGGAAATAAAAAGAGAAAAACAGTAGCTAATCACTTCGATATCATTGGCAAGACAACTGTATAGAAGTGTTAATATAGTCATTAGGAACTGAGTTTGACTTTCTAATAGCTTAGTGTTAAGTGTTATTTATTTCAGGCTTACAAATATCAGTTCAACATTTTACAGAAAAATACATTCACATATTTTTAAAATCGAATGATGGCATTACAGTAATCAGAGAAAATGTGAAACAAAAAAATAATTGCATTCTTGTTTGTTCAAGAGTAAATAATTTATTATTATTTATTATTATTTAAATTTATATACCGCCCTATCTCCCAAAGGACTCAGGGCGGTTCACAGGCATATAAAACATCAGTGTACAAAATTAAAATAATCTTTAAAAAACTTATTCCAGTGCCCTATCATTAAAAATATAAATATAAATATTAAAATCAATTTAAAACCCCTATAAAATTTAAAATCTAAGCCAGTCCTGCACAGATGAATAAATGTGTCTTGAGCTCGCGACGGAAGGTTCGAAGGTCCGGAAGTTGACGGAGTCCTGGGGGGAGCTCGTTCCAGAGGGCGGGAGCCCCCACAGAGAAGGCCCTTCCCCTGGGCGTCGCCAGACGACACTGCCTAGCTGACGGCACCCTGAGGAGTCACTCCCTGTGAGAGCGCACGGGTCGGTGAGAGGTATCTGGTCGCAGTAGGCGGTCCCGTAGATAACCCGGCCCTATGCCATGGAGCGCTTTAAAGGTGGTCACCAAAACCTTGAAGCGCACCCGGAAGGCCACAGGTAGCCAGTGCAGCCTGCGCAGGATGGGTGTTATGCGGGAGCCACGAGGGGCTCCATCTATCACCCGCGCAGCCGCATTCTGGACTAACTGTAGCCTCCGGATGCCCTTCAAGGGGAGCCCCATGTAGAGAGCGTTGCAGTAATCCAGGCGAGACGTCACGAGGGCGTGAGTGACCGTGCATAGGGCCTCCCGGTCCAGAAAGGGGCGTAACTGGCGCACCAGGCGAACCTGGTAGAACGCTCTCCTGGAGACGGCCGTCAAATGATCTTCTAGAGACAGCCGTTCATCCAGGAGGACGCCTAAGTTGCGCACCCTCTCCATCGGGGCCAGTGACTCGCCACCGATGGTCAGCCGCGGATTTAGCTGACTGTACCGGGATGCCGGCATCCACAGCCAAATAAGAATGATTCATATTGCTGCTGTTGTTAGTCGTGACCCGACCCATTGCGACCCCGTGGACAACGTTCCTCCAGCCTGTCCTATCCCCCAGAGTCCATTTAAGCTCATGCCAGCTGCTTCAGTGACTCCACCCAGCCACTTCTGTTGTGCCCCCCTCCCCATTTCACAGAGAAGACGCAGAGAAAAGCGTCCCACAGTCCTTTATGTTTGCAACAGACCTGATTTTCTGTAGTGAAAGCAAGACTTGTCAGGTATAGTGCAACGGCCTGCCAAGTTCCGAGTTCTTTATCTCTTACGGAGACAGAAGCCCACGTGTCCAAGATCCGTTGCCAAGAGCTCACAAGAAAAAAGCCTTTGCACAATCCAGGCCTTTAACTTCCAAACAACCGATCTTCAGTTCGCATTCGGTAGCTTTTGTCCGTCACTGTGGGGTGTGGCTCAGTGACTCAGCACTCTCTGGGCCTGCCACACTTCTTCCTCTGGGCTGCGCACGCCTCTTCCTGGCCTTCTGCTGGCACTTGAGGCGTTGCCAGGAAGGAAGGACCTGGAGAGGGAGGCCTTGTCGGCTCCTCTCCCTCACTCTCCGAGGCATCCTCCTCCATGAGGACAGGCTCGGGGGGCTGGAGTCACAACAACCTCATTCTCCATAGTGGTGGAGACAGCAGCCAGGCATAGGTTGTACTCGTCTGTTCAGATTGAAGGACTGAGTCTGTCAGAGTTGTTAAGTCCCACCCTTGTAGCTAGGGGCTCCCAGCTTTTGACTCAGTCCTTCAGACTGAACGGACGTGCCGGACTGTGTCTCTTGCCTCATTTCTACTTGCTGTTTCTTCCTTCATCGAGAATTCTATACTTTTACATCTTAATTGTGAGTGCTAGGGCTGATCCAACAACTTGGTTGATCATGCCCTTCCCTGGCAACTAGCTTTGGCTTGCCTGCATCACTGGGGTATCCCAGCCCCTTTTTTCATTCTTATTACATCGTTGTTTTAAGGCTCCATTGAACAGCAGGCATTCCGGAGCACTGCAGAGCTTGGGGGTTGATCTCCTTTAGGGCTGACCAGTTTGATTGCCTTGCAGTCCAAGGGGCTTGCAGGAGTCTTCTCCAGCACCATAGTTCAAAGGCCTCAATTCTTTGGCGCTCAGCCTTCCTTCTTGTCCAGCTTTCACAGCCATACATTGCAACTGGAAAAACCATAGCCTTGACTCTACGCACTTTTGTTGGCAGGTTGATGTCTTTGCTTTTTAGTATGCTGGACAATGCTAGTTTTTCCATAGCTTTCTTCCCCAGGAGCAAGCACCTTTTAATTTCTTGGCTATAGTCCCCAGGTGCAGTAATCTTGGAGCCCAGGAAAATAAAATATTTTAATATTAAATGCAGATTCATATTAAATTCATATTAAACTAAATTTCTGTCCACCCATAATATGAACATATTTATAATGCAGATACATGACATTGGAACAACAAAAATCGTATATGACCCCTCCATTCACTGTAGTTTTTGGTTTTCTGTTTCCTTTTCGGATGTTGGTGCATGCTACAGGTACTCCTCGACTTACGACTATTTGTTCAGTGACCATTTGAAATTATGGTGCTGAACAAAGAGACTTAGGACCCCTGCCAGAAGTTGCTACAGTGACCTGTGGTCACATCAATAAAATTCTGGTGCTTGGCAATCCACCTGACCTTATAACCAATCACAGGGGCCTCCCATTTGTGTTTTCCCATTCTGCCTAGCTGGGTCTCCATGGGCCTTTGGACATGCATCCCACCCCACTGGGCTCCACCCCCTTTTTCCTTTCCTCCATCATGGTTCCTCCATTTACCTTTTCTACAGTTCTTTCTCTTCTCTTCTTCTGCCCAGTATCTTGTCTTTCATGTCAACAGTTAAGTCTGGGTGTTCGATAGCAGGTGCTTGTCTGTTTGAAATCTAAAGTTCCAGAGCACTTTACCTTCTTCATTTTCTATTACTTTGCCTATTTTATGGTCCCACCAGTTGTTGCTTGCAGGCAAATGACATTTCTTAACAGATCTTTCAGTGCATTATTGTTGCTACTTTGTCATAGTGTTGCTTGTAGTTAGTCTGTATGATCTATATGATTATATTATTATATTAAATATCTTCTTCCAGCAACTAATTACTGTAGATTGTCTACTGTTTTGTCAGCATTTTTTCAGAGGCATCTATTGTGGTCTTCTCAATTCTTATTCTATGTGCTTTTCTCCTTAGGACTTGCTCTTGTGCAGCCATAATTTGTCCCTTTCTCTTCCTCCAACTTTCTCGCTCTTAGCCAATGCCAGATTTATTGTTGCATGCGGCTAAGAAGAAGTTGTGGGGCTTTTTAAATAGTTTTTTAAATAAGGGTTTTTTAAGGGGGGGGAGGGATGTGGCGGGTGGGGGTGAGAACCCGTCGGGGAGGGATCCAGCCCCTGTGCTAGTTCGCGACACTATCCCATCTAGTCTGAATGCAGGGGGGGAGGACGTTCCAGGTTTAGTGGGTTGTCCGATCTGTACGGTAAGTGGGAGAGGCAGATATGGCGGGGAGGGCCGTGCGAGTTGAGGGAGCACGCGTTCGATGTCTGCGAGCGATCGCGTGCTCCGGCCCCTCAGTCCCGACCCGTTCCCCGGGTGGCCATGATCCTCAGAGCTTGGATCTTGGCTGATGTTATGTAATGCTCGGTCCGTGGTTAATAAGGCCCCCTGATTTGTGATCTTATTCAGGGGAGTCCATGGACCTTATGGGCATCACGGAGACCTGGTTGGGCCCAGAGGGGGTCACCCTTGTCGAGATGTGCCTCCAGGTTTCGAGCATTTCATCAGCCGAGGGTCCAAGGTAGGGGTGGGGGTGGCGGTTGTCATTAAGGAGGATCTAGAGCCGAGGAGACCACTGTTCCTCAGATTGCCGGCTGTGAATCCTCTATGTGCGGTGGGGCTATAGGAATCAGTTGGGCTTGGTGATCGCGTACCTGGCTCCTTGCTGCGTGACCACAGCCCTGCCTGAGCTGTTGGAGGTACTCGCTGCTGTGGCGGTTGAGACCCCCAGACTTATAGTCATGGGGGATTTTAACCTGCCATCAGTTGGCTTGTTATCAACGGCAGCTCGGGAGTTCCAGGCTTCCATGACGGCCTTGGACCTGATTCGAGTAAATGATGGCCCTACGCACACGGGGGGAGGCACGCTGGATCTGATTTATATCTCTGGACAGTGGCTTAATGATCTGGTGTTAGATGATTTAGTAACAGAACCAATGTCATGGTCGGATCATTTTCTCCTTCGCCTAGATTTCCGGACCGCCATTCACCACCGCAGGGAGACGGAACCTATACGGTGGTTCCGTCCCAGGCGCCTGATGGACCCTGAGAGGTTCCTGACGGAGCTTGGGCCATTCCCTGAGGATCTGGCCCACGGCACGGCTGAGGAACTGGTCGTGGCCTGGGAACAGGCCGCGGCCGGGGCCTTGGACCGTGTCGTGGCTTTGCGACCTCTGACCCGGCGAGATCTCGTCCGCCCTTGGTACTCCGAGGGGCTGAGGGAGATGAAACGCCAAGAAGACGCCTGGAGAGCACCTGGAGGTCCAGTCGCTCGAGCTGATCGGACACTAGTTGGGTCCTATTCTAGGACCTACCTAGTGGCAATGAGGGAAGCGAGGCGTTCCTACGCCTCCACCCTCATTGCGTCGGCAGATAACCGCCCGGCCGCCCTGTTTCGGGTGACCCGTTCTCTCCTACATCAGGAGGTACGGGATGACCCCTTGCAGGGACGAGCCGAGGAGTTTAGCGGTTATCTATACGATAAAATCGCTCAGCTGAGGGACGGTCTGGACCGAATTTGGGATGATCCAAGCGAGGGAGAGGAGGCACGTCTTGTTGAGCTCATTTGGGATGAGTTTGACCCTGTGGCTCCCGAGGACGTCGACAGGTTGTTGGGGAGGCTGCACGGCACGACATGTTTACTGGACCCGTGTCCTTCCTGGCTGGTACTGGCCACTCAGGCGGTGACACGAGGCTGGCTCCAGAGGATTATCAACGCTTTATTGGAAGGGGTTTTCCCTGCCGCCTTGAAAGAGGCGGTGGTGAGACCCCTCCTTAAGAAGCCCTCCCTGGACCCAGCTATTTTGGGTAACTATCGTCCAGTCTCCAACCTTCGCTTTGTTGCGAAGGTTGTAGAGAGTGCCGTGGCGCGACAGCTACCCCAATACCTGGATGAAGATGTCTATCTAGACCCGTTCCAGTCCGGCTTCCGACGCGGATACAGCACGGAGACAGCTTTGGTCGCATTGGTTGATGATCTCTGGAGGGCCAGGGACAGGGGTTATTCCTCTGCCCTGGTCCTATTAGATCTCTCGGCGGCGTTTGATACCATCGACCATGGTATCCTGCTGCGCCGGCTGGGGATTGGGAGTGGAGGCACCGATATCGGTGGTTCTCCTCCTATCTCTCCGACCGGACGAGACGGTGTTGACGGGGGCAGAGGTCGACCGCGAGGGACCTCACTTGTGGGGTCCCACAGGGGTCGATCCTCTCGCCCCTGTTGTTCAACATCTACATGAAGCCGTTGGGCGAGATCATCAGTGGTTTCGGGGTGAGATACCAGCAGTACGCTGACGATACCCAGCTGTACTTTTCCACCCCGGGCCACCCCAATGAAGTTGTTGGAGTGCTGTCCCGGTGTTTGGAAGCCGACGGGTCTGGATGGGGAGAAACAGGCTCAAGCTTAATCCTCCAAGACGGAGTGGCTGTGGATGCCGGCATCCCGATTCAGTCAGCTGCAGCCGCAGCTGGCTGTCGGAGGCAGTTATTGGCCCCAAAGGATAGGGTGCGCAACTTAGGTGTCCTCCTGGATGATCGGCTGTCGCTTGAAGATCATTTGACGGCCGCTCCAGGGGGCCTTCCACCAGGTTCGCCTGGTTCGCAGTTGCGCCTTCCTTGATCGGGATGCCTTATGCACGGTCACTCATGCGCTCGTTACCTCTCGCTTGGATTATTGTAATGCTCTCACATGGGGCTCCTTGAAGTGCACTCGGAGGCTTCAGTTAGTCCAGAATGCAGCTGCGCGGGTGATAGAGGGAGCTACGCGTAGCTCCCATGTAACACCGCTCCTGCGCAGACTGCACTGGCTGCCCGTGGCCTTTCGAGTGCGCTTTAAGGTGTTGGTGACGACCTTTAAAGCGCTCCATGGCTTAGGACCTGGGTACTTACGGGACCGCCTGCTGTTACCACACGCCTCCCACCGACCCGTACGCTCCCATAGAGAGGGACTTCTCAGGGTGCCGTCCGCCAAACAATGTCGGCTGGCGGCCCCCAGGGGAAGGGCCTTCTCTGTGGGGGCTCCCACACTCTGGAACGAGCTTCCCCCGGGTTTACGTCAAATCCCTGACCTTCGGACATTTCGTCGCGAACTGAAGACCCATCTTTTTATTTGCGCGGGGCTGGCTTAAATTTGGATTTTAATAAGGGGAATTTTATTAATTTTAAATGGGGTTTTAACTGATGGCAATTTTTTAACTTTGGGCTATTTTAAATAAGTTTTTTAAAGGGTATTTTAACTTGTATATTTGTATTGTTGGTTTTTATCTTGCCTGTACACCGCCCTGAGTCCTTCGGGAGAAGGGCGGTATAAAAATTAAATTAAATAAAATAAATAAATAAATAAACTGCTATTTTTTTTAGTATACTGGCCATTTATTATAATATTTTGCCTTGCCATTTATTTTTCTCTCCTTTATTTGGTTTTTCTTGTAGGGCAGTTTGGTCTATCCAGTACTATGTAAGACTTCATGTTAAATTAGTTTCAGTGCATCATCTTCAGTGTTCATCAGATATTCTTCCAATGCTCTTTTCTTCTTCTTCAACAGTCTGGTGTACTTTCAACATTCCACTCCCACCTGTTTTTTGGATAAGTAGAGTCAAAAATCACTGAGTGGATGAAGGGTGTGATTCATTGTCATTATTTTTTGGAGCTTTCTATAGAGGGCTCTTAGTTCTACTTGAGACCAGTTCACTATTCCAGCTGTCTATTTAATGACTGTAATTCCCATATGTTAATTGCCTTGATAGATGAAAATCCACTGAGCTTGAAATTTAAGATCTTCTTCACTCTTATGATATATTCACTTCTAACCTTCTTGACTTCAGTGTGCTTGATGTTGTCAGTTTGAAGGATGCCCAGGTATTTGTACTGTACTGATGGTCTTCATCCATATTCTGATGATATTTCCATAAAGGCATCTTAATTCCTTCAATTTTCACTATTTTTCCTCTGTCGATGGTAAGGATGGCACATTTGTCCACCCCAAAATCCATTGCTATATCATTGCAATATATGGACAGCGTTGAGCAGAGATTCTTTTTCAAATGGTGTTTTTCCATACAGCTTCATATTGTACATATATTATTTTATGGAAACATTAAATGCAACAGTTGGACTCCTTCTTCCATCTTTAGGCTTTTTGTATGTTCATTACTTAGGCAGCAAGGACTGATTTCAAAGGAGTTCAACACCCACAGTTGAAGGTCAGAATTTCAAAAGGTCTTGGATAGATCAAAGAGAATAGGCCAAACTTCAAAGAAACTCAGTATTTATTTATGGGTCAGGAGCATATCTAGTAATCTGCTCTTCATTTAGGGATTTACTTTAGCAGTTCATTCTTGGTAAGGTTACATTCTACCTTTAGGAGCTGATTTGAAAGAGAATGAGAAATTTGGGGTTTTGATACAGCTTCCTGGCCACATGTGATTTGCATTGTGTATTGGCTTTGACTTAGTATTTTTTGAACATACTTTTTCCAAAACATATTTTGAGATCTTTTCCCAAATAGTGGACTTTCAAATAAAGTCCCAAGATATTCTTAACACAGAATTCCTTATAAAATTGCAGCCTGATCTCCAGTGGTTTTTATAAAGCAAATTTACTAATACTATTTGTAGTTGTGCCAAGATACCTTTTGTTCATAAAAAATTTACTAGTTACATAACAAGAGACTGAGCATGCCTAGCTATATGTTCTCAAACATTTAGAAAGTTTAATAGATTATAGTGAAACTATTAGCATTTTGTAGTATCTTCATTCATTCTTTCCTATTACAGGTTTTAATACAAAGATGTTGAGGCATAGATTGTAAGGGTTTGCTTTTATTATACTGTTTCTTTAGTTTGACCTTAAAACAAAATAATTTAGTATTATTTTGTAGTATTTTTCTTTAAAGTTGATATTTTGATGGTGGTAACTGCTTCTTTGCTTTCTTTCTATTCCATTAGTGGTATATACAAAATGGAAAATAAAAAATGTGAATAATAGAATCATGATCATGCAGAAAAAAGTAGATGAAACACTGCATTAGATTTTTCAAGTTCAAATAATTGTAGTTATATTGCTTAAAAATACCTCTTTGGTTGTTCTTAGAAAAGTGGTATAAATTACTTTAAATTTAATTTAGTTTAATTTTATGTGAATAAATTCTGCTTTTTATAAATCTTAACAGAAATGTTACACATTTACGAATTGCAACAGTTACAACAAATTGTTGGAAAGTTATGTTGGAATGTTGTACAATTGTTGCTTGTTTTACTCCTATGCTATCTTTCTGATTCTGGAAAAGAAGAACATTGGTGGTAGAAGATAGTGGTTAATGTTCATTCTCAAGGGATTGTCAATCTTCATCATTTTAACCAAGAAATGGTAAAATCCTAATGGAATTTATAAATGATAGAGTCCCTGTTTTTACACAGTGCCTAAAACTGTTGATTTAACAGAGTGTCACAACATATATAATTTTAAAAATATTTTCTGATAGATGATGAGACCCTATGATTCTCAAGAATAGTCAACATATCTAGGCTTCAAAAATGGGCAGTCAATAGAAGTAATTCTGTGGTCAGTAACCAGCAACACGACAAAGGGGGTTTTGCTTCAGATTTGATAGGGAATTTAGGAATGATAATTTGTTGAAGGAGACTTTTTTTATTTTCCCCCCCAAAATTAAAGGCCAGCAAGCAGAGAAAAATTGTTGAAATTCTGAATGAATAAGAATGTTCCAATAAGGAATACACGACTGCTTTTTAAAAGAGTATAAGGGACTATACTCTCTTTCAAAAGTTGTTTATTACCTATTAACAAGTCTTCTAATCTCCTCTGAATTTTTATCATGATGAGCTAAGATACAGGGAACAGATGAGTGGGTATCAACCTTCATATGTGTTTTTTCTCATGCCATAAAATATTAATTATCTGCTGTGTTTTGAGATCTTTCTCTTAAATAGTAATGGGATGCTTAAATAACAAGGCCTTTTCTGCTGTGGGCCAAGTATTAGAATAATTCTCAATAGTTCTATATGTATTAGTTTAATATTTAAATGGACATTGCATATTATAACTAAGACCAGGAGATCAGCTTTCCCAAATACTTACCTTAAATTGTAGTATATTATTTTGAGAAGAGGCTTAGAATATTTTAAATAAATAGAAGGATTTTAAACTTGTTAGTCTGAACAACAACTGAACAATAATAATCTCAATCTGTAGCTATAATATAAGAATAAGAATAAGAATAATTTAATTTCTATACCGCCCTTCTCCTGAAGGACTCAGGGCGGTTTACAGCCAGGTAAAAACACAACAAAGCATATAATATACAGTTAAAAAACCTGTTAAAAAACCTATTCAATTTGGCCCATTAATTAAAATACACATTAAAACCATAAAAAACCATGAAAAACCCAGTTAAAATTACTAATCATTTTATGCCAGCCCTGCGCAGAAGAATAAATACGTCTTCAGCTTGCGGCGAAAGGTCCGGAGGTCAGGAAGCTGTCAAAGTCCTGGGGGAAACTCATTCCAGAGGGTAGGTGCCCCCACAGAGAAGGCTCTCCCCCTGGGGGTCGCCAGCCGACATTGTTTGTCTGACGGCACCCTGAGGAAGCCGTCCCTATGGGAGCGCACAGGTCGATGGGAGGCAAATGGTGGCAGCAGGTGGTCCCGTAAATAACCCAGTCCTGAGCCATGGAGTGCTTTAAAGATGGTAATTAACACTTTGAATTGCACCCGGAAGACCACAGGCAGCAGTGCAGCTTGTGCAGGAGAGGTGTTATACAGGACCCACGAGTGGCTCCCTCTATCACCCGCGCAGCTGCATTCTGGACCAACTGGTGCCTCCGGGTGCTCTTCAAGGGAAGCCCCATGTAGAGAGCATTGCAGTAGTCCAGGCGAGACGTGACGAGGGCATGAGTGACTGTGCATAGGGCATCCCGATCTAGGAAGGGGCGCAACTGGCGAACCAGGCGTACCTGGTAAAAAGCTCTCCTGGAGATGGTCGTCAGGTGTTCCTCAAAAGACAACCGCCCATCCAGGAGAACGCCTAAATTGTGCACCCTTTCCATTGGGGCCAGTGACTCGCCCCCAACAGTCAGCAGCGGTTGCAACTGACTGTACCGGGATGCCGGCATCCACAGCCACTCCCTCTTGGAGGGGTTGAGCTTGAGCCTGTTCTTCCCCATCCAGACCCGCACGTCCTCCAGACTCGCACGCCCTCCAGACACCGAGACAACACTTCGACAGCTTCATTGGGGTGGTTAGGAGTGGAAATGTACAGCTGAGTGTCATCAGCCTACAGCTGGTACCTCACCCCATAACCATGGATGATCTCGCCCAGCAGCTTCATATAGACGTTGAACAGGAGAGGCGAGAGAACCGACCCTCTAATATCCTTGGATTTTAAGCTGCAAGGACTATGTACTTGGACAAGCTGTAATAATGTCTGTATTATGTGAATATAATATTATATGAATTGGTTGCCATGTTGAAAATGGACATAACTAGATGAGAGAAAAAAATTGATGGGCTATATGGAACATATTTAAGGGATGCAGTGGCTCAGTGGCTAAGATGTTGAGCTTGTCGATCAAAAGGTCAGCAGTTCAGCGGTTTGAATTCCTAGTGCTGCGTAACGGGGTGAGCTCCTGTTACTTGTCCCAGCTTCTGCCAACCTAGCAGATTGAAAGCACATAAAAAATGCAAATAGAAAAATAAGGACCACCTTTGGTGGGAAGGTAACAGCATTCCGTGCGCCTTTGGCATTGAGTCATGCCGGCCACATGACCACAGAGACGTCTTCGGACAGTGCTGGCTCTTCGGCTTTGAAACAGAGATGAGGACCACCCCCTAGAGTCGGGAACGATTAGCACATAAGTGCAAGGGGAACCTTTACCTTTACTATGGAACATATTTACAGATCTTCTCATTAGAAGACGATGGAAATTCATATTCATTGTGATGCTATTCTTCTATTCAGATATGTGCCTGTGTATGCACACACACAAACACCATATAAATTTCTTTTGGGAAAACTATGGAACTTAAATAATATTTCTGAGCTGTGTTCCTTGTGCACTACTTCATGCTTAGTAAATCTTGTTTATTGACAATTCAGCAACTTTTTATGAAAAAGTTCTGAAACAGCAATCTTTCAAATGTATTTTCTTCTGAATGTGCTGCCCTTTTGAAATGTGTATCAGAAAGAATACTTGATAGAAATCACTGATATTAGATTTTCTTAAAACCCAGCTACTTTTAGTTCATCTGACTCACAAACAGCTAGTGGATAACAATGCCTTGCACTTTCTAGAAGCCTTAATATGGTTTCTTGATATTTCAAAGATACGAACACGGCTACAACCTGGCTACTTTTTCATTAATGTCATTCACAGTTTGGAGTGGACTAGCTTATTCATTGTACTGTACTTTAATTGGAAATGTGGCTTTAAAAAAGCAGAACTAAGACTAATCTGTCACCTCTTGGCAGCTGTTCATTAATTTGTATTTGTGTAGCTTTGGCCAGGTCAGTCTGCTTTGTGTACAAAAGCTAAGCTTTCTTATCTTTTTCTAAAGAAATACCTTTCAGATCAGCAGGATTGTGTTTGCCCAGCACTTCGTATTTGTTTTCATCTATTCTTTTGAATTACCCCATGTATAATTCTCATGTTCATCAGTTTTATTTTATAAAACTCATTAAATAAAAATGAAGGTAAAAAAAAGGAAACCTTTAAGGTACAAGAAATATCTCATTTTTAAATGAAAAAAAATTATCTGCCATTAGTTTAGAGAAGTCTGTGTTTTAAAATAATGCTCCTTTAAATGGATAAGATTGAATGGAAGCCTTATTCTGATCGAATATGAGCAAGCAGTGCATTTTCTTATTATAAATATTTAGTATAATTTTTATCCAGTGACTCCTTCCACCATCCTTCCTTCAGTGGCTCAGTATTTCTATTTAATAGCCGGATGGATTGTTGGCAACTGATATGCTCAAATCAGAATACTTATGACAGTGCAAATAACATAAGTTTGTTACATTTGGTGGTTTGTAATTTATAACTCCAGTACTTACTGAGGTGAAAATTCTACAGGTAATCTTTGACTTAATAACTGCATATTTAGTGATCATTCAAAATTACAGTGATTGAAAAATGTGATTTTCAACATTCCTCACACTTATGATCATCACAGCATCCCCTCCAGTTACACATGAAAAGGTGGGCACTTGGCTACCAGCATGTATTCACAATGATTGCAGCATCTTGGAGTAATGTGATTGCCATTTGCATCCTTTCCAGAAAGCTTCCAACAAGCAAAGTTGATGCTGAATGTAACATACCTTGATATCAGAAACATACCATGATGTCAGAGGTTTTCTCAACTCTTTGAAACAGAGAATAAGATTCTTGTAAAGTCCTTTATAATTAGAAGAGGGATTAGTGTTCAGAAATCTCAGCAATTGAATACTTTCACTTTAACACCCAATTTATTTTTAGGTTATTAGGGCAGGGACTTCTTCATTCTCTCGGTAAAACTATTTGAAGAACAAGAGAACTGACTAATGGTTTTTGTAATACTGGAGGAATGTGCAGGTGTTCTGAGCTAGTATTATTTTGCAAATGATTATTTACTTTCTGAGATTCTGAATAGTCTCTGATAGATACATTTGACAGAATATTCTGCAGCATTTTAATAAGCAAACTAATTAATTAAATGTGAACTGGTAATGGGTTAAGTAGTTATATAGTAGCTGGCTGATACAATTGAAGTTTCAAGAATTCCACAAGATTTAATCCTTGACACACCTTAACATTTGTATCTATTGGGATATAAAGGGTAGTAAATGCTTATTTTTTTTTGAGATAGTAATATTGTTTAATGATAATTAAATTCAAACCGATAGCATAGAGTAATATATTGAAAATAACAGTGAAAATTGACAGAAACAGATGCAAAGATGTTTACTTAGAAAGCAAATAGTGCACAAAAAATAGAATAGGTGAAATCTGATTTGAATTTCTTAACTTTGAGGAATGAGATGGATGCAGTGGTCTCAATGGTCCGTTTCAGTTGCATGATTATATAAAAACTAATTTCACATTTGTTTCAGTTATTATTATATTTTTAGCCAAATCTGCCATGTAGCTTGTTTTTAATTTTGGAAAGAAAAGATTTTGCATAACTTGCTAATAAATTATTGTTCATGTGCAATAATTTGTAAATGATTGAAAATAATACAAAGTAAACACTAATTGTATATAGTATGCAGAATAATTATTTTTATATTTATTTATTTGTTAAATTTGTCATTTATCTCACTATGGGCTACTATAGGTAGCTTACAATAATAAAAAGGAAGAAGAATGAAAAGGTATGTAAACAGAACAGAATATTGAAAACATATCCTTTGTTTTCTCCAGCTAAAATTGCAACTGTTACAGAAATAATGATGTTACACTATGCTGTGAATGTTATGGTAATACTGATTCGGACTCCATTAAAATAAAACCAATTATATGAATCTGATTTGCCAGACTCTTAATGTAATCTTCTGTGGTTCAAAGACAGATTTTTTTTTTTTAAAAAAAATCTTCAACACATTTCTTAAATACCTTTCCCATTTTTGGTTGTGTTATCTGCATTCATCAAAATGTTTTTGTTTCTATTTTCAGATTATAGGTTGCCAAATTAAGAGAGAACCAGCAGAAGCTACTGAGCGCTATACTAGGTGGATCAATAATTTAACACATGATCAGCTTCTTACTCAGGTATTTGAGTGTATTTGTACAACTGAAAATTAGAGTGTATTTTCCCATTTATATTGTACATAATTTGCTTTGCTTTGTCTGCTTTCAACATGGAAGCAGGATATTTAAAACCATCTGAAAATAAGACATAATCACATTCTGCTCAGACAGTGTTTCTTTCTGTATATCCATCTTCAAAATATGCACTGTACATCTCCAGGATAGATTTGGATGAGTGGGGTAGGTGAAAAAAAAGAAATGATCAACCGATGGAATTCTGTCAGCAGAAACTCTAAGCTCGATTCTGCTTAGAATAATACAAAGACATATATAAGTGGATTAAAGCAGCATTTCAGAAAGTGAGGAATAGCCAAATATGAATTAAAATTGCTAATAAAAAGTATAAATACTGAAGAGTTTTTTTATTATCTTTTATTATCTTTATTATCTTTTTTATTAGCTTTATTTAAAATCGTGTGCAACCAGAATTAAGATTTTAACCAGGGGTGAAATGCTCCCGGTTTGGACTGGATTGCCCGATCCAGTAGCGATGGTGGCAGGTGGTTCGGAGAACTGATAGCAAAAATCCCTGCCCCCCCCCATTCCCAGCTGAGCCACGCAATCATCAGAGGTTGTTTTTTTTTACTTTTAAAAGCATTTTTTCTTCTCCGAAAAAATGCTTTGAAAAGTAAAAAAAAAAAGCTTCTGATGATTGTGCAGCTCAGGCCTTTAAAAGCATTTTTTTTACAACCTCTTCAGCCAAAATGGCTGTAAAAAATGCTTTTAAAAGGTTTTGGCGATCAGGCAACTCAGCTGGGATCGTCAGAACCCTTTAAAAGCATTTTTTCTACAACCTCTTCGGCTGAAGCGATTGTTGAAAAAATGCTTTTAAAAGGCTCCTCTGGCGATCCCAGCTGAATTGCCTAATCATCAGAGGCTTTTTTTTCTTTTAAAGGCAAAAAAAAATGTTTTTAAAAGAAAAGAAAAGCCTCTGACAACCAGACAACTCAGCTGGGATCATCAGAGGAGTCTTTTAAAAGCATTTTTTCTTTGGCCGAAGTGGTTGTAGAAAAAATGCTTTTAAAAGTAAAAAAAAATGGCCACGCCCACCCAGTCACATTACCCCCTGCCAAGCCATGCCCATAGAACCAGTAGTAACAAATTTTACATTTCACCCCTGATTTTAACATAATTAAAATTGCATAACTTTGCATTTTCTTAGATCTTATGGGGAAGCCAATTTGTAGTAGAAAAATTGGCCATAATTTTTGTAATTCTGCATCGGTTATTCTTCTGTGACTTTGGAATTTTCATGCTAAGGATGGATCTGTCGATGTATGTAACATATTGCTGGCTATTTTTAATTTGCTTTAGGATATGAGAATGCAAAATAGAATTGTGGTTGGTAAATTCAAAGAGCGAAAGGGTGAGAAAGAAGGCGGGGAGATCCTCTTTTTGAGGTTGCTTCCAATAGAACTGATGTTTTATTTATCTCAGTGTTACCTTATTGTCTCTAAACTTTTTGTCACCAAAGTCAAACACAAATCCTACTATAAAAGTACAGAAAACACAATTTACAAATCTAAGGACATCAATGTCCACTTACTCAAGTTTATTTAGATATTTACCGTTTCCCCCAAAATAAGACATCCCCTGATAATAAGCCCAATTGGGCTTTTGAATGCATGGCAATAAGGCCAAGTGCTTATTTCAGGGTTCAAAAAAATATAAGACAGGGTCTGATTTTCAGGGAAACACGGTATTATGTAGAAGTGTGAAATAATTTATAAAATAATCTCTTTAAGTTTTATGAAAATGAAATAACACAAAATAACAAAAATCCAGAATGGCAGAAAAATAGCGAATTTTCAAATAAACAATTGTATGGAAAAATAAGTGATGTTACTAATAGCAGCATCTTTTTACTAATTGTTTGACTTGTTAAAATAATAACCGCTTTGTACCATTCCCCTTTAGTATTTATTTAGAAAGTTTATATGGCTGCCAACTCACTAGCAGTGACGCCATGTGGCTTACAGAAATAAAATCCCAATACGAAACTCAATTAACCCCCTGTCCCCAGTCAACCCAACTTGATGTCTCTCTTGTCACATATTTTACTTGCATAATATTCTGGAAACTTCTGTACTTCGCTGAAAGATGTTTCATCTAGTAAATGTAATCTATCAAATAACCTAGTTCCCCCATAGTGTTTATTTTGATCTTAGCTTTCCTCCCTCCTCCCTCCTTACCTCCTTTCCTTTGTCCCCAAAATAATTCTTGTTTGTAACCTAAATTTCTTTTATTACTTATCTCTATCTCATTTTCTTCCTTGAGGCCTATGGCCCTAAGCATATTATTTTCAAAATGTTCTGACAGTGAGAACAGGCAGGCAGTCAAAACTATTTGTTCAGCCATAAGTACCAGTCCTCTCACCTCTCTACCTCCCTCAGGGGCCACAAGAGCAGCTAACATAACCTTCACTTTCAAGTGAAATAGAACTCCTTTCTACTATACCATTGTTATCCAGGAAGTTGAAGCACTGAAAGCCTAATTTGATCCTTTCTCCTCAGGGTAACAGTTGTTCTCTATCTTGATTGCAGTTCCCTTCTGCTTAAGAGCTTCCAATATTGACCACACCAAATCAAATCTCATCATAGCCTTTGATATTAATAAACTATAGATTAAATGCTGAGAAGACAATTAAGGACTTTACCTGACATTGGGTTCATTGCCATGTGATGTAAATCATTTGGGAGTTGGGGATTCAGTTTGGGATTGTTACTGTTGAGATGTTTTTATAAAACAATGTCTGGATAAAGTTTTTTGGGTGCGGGTATGGGTAATGACCTTATTCGATATCAGGAAAGAGTTAATTATCTCAAACAGTATAATAACCACTTACCTAGATGGATATCCAGGTAATTCAGTCTGAGAACTGAAGCTTTTTGGATGAGAAGCGAAACGTTTTGGAAAAAGCACCTTTAGGACTTCGATTGATATCATTCTACAGGTGGAGAATTCAATCTAATTCTGATACTAATGTAGCAATTTCTGATCTACTTGCTTGTGATATATTTTTTATTTTTTTTTATTTTTATAACATTAAAAATAAGATTTGTCCTTTAAGGGACAACTGTAATATTTTTATTTATTTATTTATTAGATTTATCTGCCATCCATCTTGCCTCAAGGCTACTCATAGCACTTAAGCTGCTATTTAGATGTTTAAAAATTATTAATCAGTTACTGGTTCATAGGAAACTTTTCTTAGTTTCTGAATTTGCACCAAAGCACAGAACTATGTATGATACTGTGGTTTTAAAATATTTGGAGCCAACTATCTTCTGTAGCACATTATATGTTTATAATCTGCTTTCTTTGCTTATTAATCAGTGGTTATTCTAAAAGTACAGTTTGTTCAGCTACCTCACAGTTTGAAAAGTAATATATTCACAAAGGCAGGGAGGAAGGGCATACATGGCTTCTGTGGTAAGGCAAAATGTTAGCCGTGCCCTAGCCCCAAAGGAAATGTGAGCGGTTGTAAGGCATCCGGAATATGAAGGAGGAAGTGGTCTGCTTCAGGCCTCTGTGGAGCTGTTGGGCATTGCCCTGTGGATGAACTGGGTTCTCTGATGTGGACAAGTGCGATCTGATCTTGCAGAAAAACAAGCAGCATGCACATTTCAAAATCTACTGTTATATGCACATGGCTAACAAACAAAGCAAAACGAAATGCCATGTAGGAGTTGCTGCTGTCTTAAAAGAGCTTATTGAAACAGAAACCCTGTAAAATGGTTAGTTTTTGTTATTTATGGGGAATTTTCTTCAATTTTTCATGCTAGCCCACATTTAAATTTCTTCACACTTATAACCAGCACCTGTTATCAGAAGGAATTCATGCATATAAAGCACTTTTGAAATCTATACATTCAGAGTTGTATTTCTGCTGGTAGTAAAGTAAAGTTTATTTTAGGAGATAATATTTTAGTGGCAATGAAATTAAAAACAAAACAAAACATCCAACCCTAACCACCAACCAACCAAACCAAGGTGAAAGTATCCTCTCTTTTGTTTGCTACTAGATTTGCTGTTAAATATTTATGTATCTAAATAAAATTCCTTCTTTTCATTCTCTTTCTTTAAAATAATGTTCCTGATGATTCAACATGCCAGTTCTTCGAAATTCTTTCCTACATTACCCAAAACCGCTTATCAGAAAGTCTTTATTTAACTATTCCTATTGTGATTTGATAATGCATTAATGTGTTGTTACCCAAGGGAACAAATTACCTAATTTTTAGGTTTGTGAAGCACTGCCATATATAGACTATGACTCAGCTGAAATATTGTATTTCTTTTCTTATTTTGTTACTGTACTTTTATATATTGTTCTGTTTTAAATAATTGTGCAACACATAGTTCATAGGCAATTTCATAAACATTTGCCCCCCAAGAGGATTTTCCCATGTATTTTCCCAGGAAACGTAGATATGGCTGGCTCAAAAACTCAGCACCTTCCTAAGCATAATCAAGCATTGTGAATCCATAGGCGGTGTCCATTTGGTTTCCGAATTCATGGAGACCTAACCTTAACTCCAGACGCATTTTCCCTCCAACAGGATTTTCCCTATGTATTTTCCAGGAAATGTAGATAAGGCAGGCCCTATACTATATACTGTAGATGAAGCACTAGTAGCGGCCTGTAGATGAAGAACTAGTCGTGGCCTGGGAACAGGCCGTGCCTGGGGCTTTGGACCGTGTCGTGCCTTTGCGGCCTCTGACCCGGCGTAGGTCTCAACCAGCTCCTTGGTTCTCCGAGGAGCTGAGGGAGATGAAACGCCGGAGAAGACGCCTAGAGAGTGCTTGGAGATCCAGCCATTCAGAAGCTGACCGGACACTAGTTAGGTCATATAGTAGGACCTACCTAGTGTCACTGAGGGAAGCGAAGCGTTCCTACGTTTCCTCTCTCATTGCGTCGGCAGATAACCGCCCGGCCCCCCTCTTTCGGGTGACCCGTTCTCTCCTTCAACAGGAGGTGCGGGATGACCCATTACAAGGGCGGGCCGAGGAGTTTAATGGTTATCTATACGATAAAATCGTTCAGCTTCGGGATGGATTGGATCAAAATTGGGTAGATCCAGGCGAAACTCGTCTTGTTGAGACTGTTTGGGATAGTTTTGACCCTGTGATTCCCGAGGACATGGACAGGTTGTTGGGGAGGTTGAATGCCACCACATGTTTACTGGACCTGTGCCCCTCCTGGTTGGTGCTGGCCACGCAGGAGGTGACACGAGGCTGGCTCTGGGAGATTATAAATGCTTCTTTGTTGGAGGGGGCTTTTCCGTCTGCCTTGAAGGAGGCGGTGGTAAGACCCCTTCTCAAGAAGCCTTCCCTGGACCTGGCTGTTTCAGGAAATTATCGTCCAGTCTCCAACCTTCGCTTTGTGGCGAAGGTTGTAGAGAGTGTGGTGGCACATCAATTACCCCAATACCTGGATGAAACTGTCTCTCTAGACCTGTTCCAGTCCAGCTTTCGACCCGGATACAGTACGGAGATGGCTTTGGTCGCGTTGGTTGATGATCTATGGAGGGCCAGGGACAGGGGTTATTCCTCTGCCCTGGTCCTATTAGACCTCTCAGCGACTTTCGATACCATCGACCATGGAATCCTGGTGCACCGACTGGGGAGTTTGGGAGTGGGAGGCACCGTTTATCCGTGGTTCTCCTCCTATCTCTCTGACTGGTCGCAGACGGTGTTGGCAGGGGGGCAGAGATTGACCCCGAGGCGCCTCACATGTGGGGTGCCGCAGGGGTCGATTCTCTCGCCTCTCCTGTTCAACATCTATATGAAGCCGCTGGGTGAGATCATCAGTGGTTTTGGAGTGAGGTACCAACTGTACACTGATGATACACAGCTGTACTTTTCCACCCCAGGCCACCCCAACGAAGCTATCGAAGTACTGTCCCGGTGTCTAGAAGCCGTACGGGTCTGGATGGGGAGAAACAGGCTCAAGCTTAATCTCTCCAAGACGGAGTGGCTGTGGATGCCGGCACCCTGGTACAGTCAGCTGCAGCAGTGGCTGACTGTTGGGGTCGAGTCATTGGCCCCGATGGAAAGGGTGCGCAACTTGGGCGTTCTCCTGGATGGGCGGTTGTCTTTTGAAGATCACTTGACGGCTGCCTCCAGGAGAGCTTTTTATCAGGTCCGCCTGATTCACCAGTTGCACCCCTTCCTGGACCGGGATGCCCTATGCACGGTCACTCATGCTCTTGTTACCTCTCGCTTGGATTACTGCAATGCTCTCTACATGGGGCTCCCCTTGAAGAGCACCCGGAGGCTCCAGTTAGTCCAGAATGCAGCTGCGCGGGTGATAGAGGGAGTGGTTCAGAGCTCCCATGTAACACCTATCCTGCGCAGACTGCACTGGCTGCCTGTTGCCTTCCGGGTGCGCTTCAAGGTATTGGTTACCACCTTTAAAGCGCTCCATGGCTTAGGACCAGGATATTTACGGGACCGTTTACTGCCGTCTGGTACCTCCCACCGACCTGTGCGTTCTCACAGAGAGGGACTCCTTAGGGTGCCGTCAGCCAAACAGTGTCAGCTGGCGGCCCCCAGGGGAAGGGCCTTCTCTGTGGCAGCTCCTACCCTGTGGAACGAACTTCCCCCTGGATTTCGACAACTACCTGACCTTCGGACCTTTCTCCGCGAACTTAAGACTTATCTATTCCGTCTTGCTGGACTGGCTTGAATTTTAATTTTTTAGTTGATTTGATGGGTTTTAATTTTATTAATTTTTATCGGGATTGATTGTATTTTAAAAATTGGGCCAAATTTAATAAGTTTTTTAATGTATGTTTTTAGTATTGTATTTGTCTTTACTGTTTTTATCTTGGCTGTAAACCGCCCTGAGTCCTTCAGGAGAAGGACGGTATACAAATTAAAATATTATTATTATCATTATCATTATCATCATCATCATCATCATCATCATCATCATTATTATTATTATTATTATTATTATTATTATTATTATTATTATACTGTATACATGTACTGCATTTTTCCATCTATAACAGGGGTGTCAAACTCAAGACCCGGGCCTAGATCTGGCCCATAGGCTGCCCTGGAAACAATGAAGGACCGGCCCGCAGTGCCTCTGACAGCAAAAATTGAGCTCGGGAGGGCCGTGTGCTCCATTTTTGCTGACAGAAAATTGCAGGAGGCCATCCTAGTTGAAAACAGAGCTTGCAAGGGCCACACACGCCCTCCCCCGAGCTCTGTTTTCACTGGCAGAAGTTTGCGGGAGGCCATCCCAGCCAAAAATGGAGCTTGGAAGCCAGTTTTCACTTGCACAGGCACCCCGACACAAGTGATGTCAAACTGGCCATGTCCCCTGGCCACACACACCCGGAGGTCAAACATAAGGGCCGTGATAGCTCAGGCTGTTAGAAGCCTGTTATTAGAACACAGCAGCCTGCAATTACTGCAGGTTCAAGCCCGGCTCGAAGTTGACTCAGCCTTCCATCCTTTATAAGGTAGGTAAAATGAGGACCCAGATTGCTGGGGGGGCAATAAGTTGACTTTGTAAATATACAAATAGAATGAGACTATTGCCATATACACTGTAAGCCGCCCTGAGTCTTCGGAGAAGGGCGGGATATAAATGTAAATTAAAAAAAAAAAATAACCCTGTTTTCACTGATGCAGCCCTCAATGAAATCGAGTGTGACACCCGTGGTCTATAAGATGCCCCCATGTATAAGACACCCCCATGTTTTATGTAGTTTCTTGTAGTAACCACATACAGAAAACAACTACAATAGACAGGAATGATAGAGCTGCATATAAAATAACCACACATTCAGCATGTGTGGCTTTCTCCTCTCTGCCTTCTGTGTATAAGACACCCCTCCATTTTCAAGTAAATATTTTAAAGAAAAAATAGTGTCCTATGGAGGAGAAATACTAGAAATATAGATAAACCTGGCTTGAAAATTTGGCACCCTCCTAAGCGTAATAAAGCCCTCCAAATTTCTTGGCAATGTCCATTTTACTGTCCGAATTCACGGACACCTAACCTTTGGTGGAAATTGTCCTCAAGGCGATTTTCCCATGTATTTTTCCAGGAACCTATATAAGGCTGGCTCGAAAATTTGGCACCCTTTTAAGCATAATCAAGTGAATAAATTAACTCCCATGTTTCCCCGAAAATACGACCTATTCAAAAGTAAGGCCTATCCTGATTTTTCGGGGTAGACCCTAACCCTAACTCTACCCCAAAAATAAGCCCTATTGAAGTGGATAGGTGTGGCCAGCACAGTCATCTCAGAACAGCTTGCCCCCTTAATTGGAACCTGCAGATCAGCTGAGCCGCTCCTGCCGCTGCCTCCAGTAAGTGTGGCAGCTTTTGCAGCCAATTGCAGCCACAAAAGAAACCGGAGGCCAAGCGACGCACCCCACATGCCTCATGCCCTCCTTACCTAACAGTAACAGTCACAGCAGGCCATTCCATCCACAGAACAGCTGCCTCGTGGGTGCCGTTCAGGCCACCGCCTCCAGCAAGCATGGTCAGGCAGAAAAAGGAGTACAGGCAGGAAAATCCTCCTCACAATTTTCCTGCCGATCACTGCAAAGGCTCCCTCCCAAGCCTTCAGTGTATCCTAGGATTGCAAAGCAATTGTGAGGGCAATTTTCCTGCCTGTAATCCTTTTCCTGCCTTTACTCCCGAAGCCTCCCCACTGTTTGGTTTGAGGCAGACAGCTGCGCGGCTTGCTTGAGTTGCCAAAAAGGCTCCATACCGAGCCTTCAGCATTGCAATCCTGGGGTACCCTCAGCTTCCTGGTGCTAATCTGGGGCCTGCACAGCACCGGTGGTGGGGAGGCCATCGGAGGAACCCTGCGTGGCCCTCTGCCTGTTTTTGCTTTCCCTTTGCCAGGGCGGCAGGTGCTAGAAGAGTGCTCAGCTGGGCAGTCCCAAGCATCATCCTAAAGCCTCCCCGCTGCTTGGTTTGGGATGAACGACTGTGTGTTTTACTTAAGTTGCAAACAACCCAGAGATTTGGGTGGCCTTTACATGGCCAGTAAATGTGCAAAATCCTTGGTTTCTGATGCTGGCGAGGCTCAGTGTTTGGGCTCTGGCCACTCTCCTCCTCCTGGGTAGTGGCTGCACATGTGCAGCACCTCCAGCTCATTTGATTTGATTGCTTGAAAGGGACAGGCTGCACTTTGCTTCTACCATAAGGCTCCCCCACTCCATGCACCTCACACCGGCCTTCCAAAGGGTACTGTAATAGTAACTATCTACAATTTCTTTACCGTTATTTCGTCATGATCCACGTGGCCCAGTACGGTGTTAAAAGTTCACATTTCTGAAATGTTACTGTAGCTATGGAGGAAAGGATGATATGCAGGAAATCTGCCCTCCCCGTCTACAGATTGTTCTTTCAAAGAGGAGCCCTGCATAGATGCACATCCAAAAATGCTCCCTCCATGGCTTCTGAGCCTCCAGTCTTGCAATCTTGTGCAGGGAAGGCAGAGGTTTGCTCCGAAGGTGTGGGAGTAGACCGTTTCAGAAGGAGATCTCTGCAGCTACGGTAACATTTCTGAATGTTAACTTTTAACACTGTACTGGGCCACATGGGTTGGGATGAAATAACAGTAAAAAAATTATGAATAGCTGCTGCTACAGTACCCTTCGGAAGGCCGGCGTGAGTTACGTGGGATGCATCGCTTGGCCTCCTGCTGCTTTTGCTGCCCCAATTGATGGCAAAAGTGGCCATGCTTGCTGGAGGCAGTGGCCAGAGCGACACCCACAAGGCAGCTGTTCCATGGATGGAATTGCCTGCTGTGACCATCACCGTTAGGTAAGGAGAATGCGAGGCGTATGGAGCACGTCGCTTGGCCTCTTGCTTCTTTTGTGGCTGGGGCCACGCTTGCTGGAGGCAGCTGCCTGAGCGGCACCCGCAAATCAGCTGTCTCATGAATGGTGCGATCCTTCGGGAAGCTGGCACAAGGGGCCTCTTGCCCTGCTCCTACCTCATATTGGTACGTGGGGGGGGGGAGAAAGAAACACCCCCCTCCAGAAAATAAGGCCTAGTTTTTGGGGGGTCAAAAGACAATAAGACCCGGTCTTATTTTCGGGGAAATGCGGTACTATTTTCAGTATAATATGTAACAGTCCTGAGGCCTTATGGAAAGGGTAGGTTCTAATTTTATATATAAATTGAAATACTTCTTTGTCTGAATTTTATCTTCAAGTAGTATTTACAACTTCCTTAGTATGGTCAGGAAGGCCTGAAATGTTCTAACCTTAATTTCAAAACTACAGTGTACCTTTTTACATTGCTTTGATAAATGTGTGCCTAGTATGTTGTCATGGGGGAGTGGATTTCTTGGAACACTATGGTCTGTGCTTTTGTCCATTGCATAGTCTTCATAAAATAATCCCTGCTGTTGAAATTTAACAGATTGTACATTTTTTTTTCTTTCAAACTCATTTGTACTTTGCAGTATTATTTTTCTTGAATTTAACCTTCAGTACCAGAGACCGGGTGATTTAAAATTAATGGTAACTAAATTTAATCTCAAACTGCAAGGGTTGTATTGTTAATTTTAGTCCCTAGATATGAAAGCCTGTTGGGTGACTTTTGAGACACTCTTTCTCTCTCAGGCCAACATACCTGACAAAATTGTTGTTGAGGGGAAAATAGGAGGTGGAAAGAGCATATCCACCACTTTGAGTTATTTATAAAAATAATAAAGACAGGATATAAATAAAATAAAAATGAAATAGTACCTATTGCTTAAGTAAAATAGTTCATGTTTTTTACTGAATCCATTTTATATAACTCTTTGGTATATTGTATATCAATATCCTTTACATAAAGATAAGTTCCTATTATGGAACACTAAACTCCTTTGAAATATTCCATTTAAAACTAAAAAAGTAATATTATTATAGAGATTGATATTTTTGGTATAATGGCACCAGACTGGTATTATTGCTGGTAAGCAACAGCCAGGGGTAATTTACTTAAATTAGGATATCCTCATTAGGTCACTCTTTTTACGGGACATTCTGCAAGTGAATACATGATTGAGTTTCAAAGATGATTTTGCTGTGCACAATTGTGGGTTGCTGAATTATCAATCAACAATAAATAAATAATTTCTGTTTTATTTTGTCATTGTTGAAATATTACAAATTGAAAAGCTATGCCTTCATTCATATTTCAGGATTTTGATAAACATTCCACATTTCAAAATCATGTACAGTAGCAATTCAAGGTTATTCACCCTCTAAAACAGTGACGGTGAACCTCTGGCACGCGTGCCACAGGTGGCACGCAGCGCCCTCTCTGATGGCACACAAGCTGTCACCACAGTTTAGGTCCGCTGCGCATGTGTGCGTGCCTCCCACCGGCCAGCTGGTCTTCAGTTCTCTGCTGTGCATGTCCGTGGGGCGCATCCGGGGTTCCATGTGCGCATGCACAGGGGGTGGGGTGCATGCAGAAGGCCGCATGCACATGCACGGGGGCAGGTCGCATGCACGGGCCATGCGCCCATTGCATTTTGTGGGTTCGGATGGCATGCATTCACATACACACGCGCTTTGGGCACTCGATCTGGAAAAGGTTAGCCATCACTGCTCTAAAACATTCTAACCTATCTTTCCATTTTATGGTATTTAAAAAACCTTCATCAATGAGCAATATAAAACTCTTAAGTAAAATCTGCTTTGGATTACCGTATGTATATTTTCAAAACATAACATACTTTGGTTTGGAGAAGGTAGGAGAGAGCTTTGGGTTATAAAATTATGCATGAATCTGCCCAGCAGATGTTGGCAATTGCAAAAGGGAACAGAGGCCATTCTGTGGTCAGCCAGCATGCTTCATTTCACGTGGGCAGATCAAGGCTCAAAGCTGCAACTATTTCCTCTTAGCACGCTGGGTGACAGTGTGAGCAGCCTGTGTGGGCAACAGCCCAGTTAACTCATACAACCTCATTTTCGTAATGAATCTCTCTTTTTCTTTTTTCTTTTAAATTAAAAATTCCTGTCTCCTGTTCAGTAAAAATGTGATTTTAACAAACAAGCAAAATACTACATTTGTAAAGTGATTTTTCTGCCAATGAAACAAAAGCATTCTTTTAACATGGAATAATAATTGGCTGTATGAGGCAAATGTTCATGTTTTGAATAGAACTGGAATTTGAAAGAGCAACAGTTTAATTCTTGAAATGTTTTCTTAAACACAAACCCATGGAGTTAAATGTGATGCATAGAAAATCTTTCTAGAATTGGCCTATAAAATTATTTTTAAATTCTTAAACGTTTATAGTATAGTTTATAGTGATGGGAGTTCAGAGATTATAAATTGGGACTGAGTGAATTGTTTGGCTGAAAATTTTTTAGATGAACAAATACACTGAAGTGACGTAGTGTATGATTTTCTTAATCCATATTTTTAAGGATTCTACAAATGATTATAGTTATCTCATTTAATAACATAAAGTGTTTTCAATAACATAATTTGTTGTAATCAAAAGTAAACTAAATGAAGAGAAATGTGCAAATTTTGTTGCAAGTTTTTGGCTGTGGTAATTGCTCATAGCTTATTGTTGCTTATTATATGTTTGAATATTCCTCCATATGACACTTGCTATTAATAGAAAACTACTGAGAAACCAAGAATAAAGATTTTCTGTGCCATGTTCTCGTTACAGGAAGGTGCTTTACTAAGGGAAGGGAAATATTCTAAAATTTGACCACCATATGCTAAATTACCTTACTGGACTATTTTCAGAATGTATTCTTATCAATATGTCTAATGTTAACTCTGAATTATCTAGGACCTTATGAATGGTTGTAATCTTTCCTGAATATTGTATGACATAACTCTGTGAGGGCACATATTCATTGAAAGATACAGGCTAGTAATTCCATTGTTTTCTGATACAGATAGTAACTGCTCCTGCAGTAGCTATTCATTTCTGTTTATCATATTATTTCATTTGTGATCATGATCCTCAGCTTAACATTAGGGCTCACCTGTTGGATATAACTGTTTATGAAGTAATTATTATGTAAACAGAAGCATATATAAAATGCAAACATTTTGTTACAATTTAAGTTAAATGTTTTGATATTTACTTAAGTAAATGATCTTACCTAATGCTCTATGCAGACTTGCATAGTCTTTCTTTGTAGATGGGTTTGTGGCTGAAATGAATGCTCTTAATGTGTTGTTCTGGACTTTTCAGATATTTTCTCTTCCAATAGATTCTTCTAATATAGAATTCATGCTTTCTGGGTATTTCCGTCAAGAACATTTTATATGACATGAAACATTAGTATTGAAATATATAGTTCCTGAATATCAAGACATGCCAGCTTAAATTGATTATTGTTAGAATAGCAACATTTCTGTTCTGTTACCAAGCATGATTATATTAGTGTTTTTAAAAACCACTAGAAATTCTTCAAATATTGTTGGAATATTTTCAGTAGCATTTGTAAAACGGCTTTGTTGAAAGGCTATGTAAGTAGCTAAAAAATGTACACATGCCTTGGGACTTCACAGTAAATTTTTGGAATTAGAAAATCAAATTGATAAAGGTAGTCCTTGATTTACAACCACATGGTAACCAAAATTTCCATTGCTAAGTGAGACAGTTGTTAAGTGAGGTCTGTGTTGTGGTCCACCAGCGGCCAGTGGAGCTGGCAGCAGAGTCAGACAGTGAGGAGATTGGGGAGGAACTTGGGCCAGTCCTGGGGGCTGGGGAAAGCTCGGACGAGGGCTCTGCATCGGAGGCAGAGAGAGGGACAAGGCCATCTGATAGTTATGTGCTGCCTCCAGAGTCTCCGGAATCTGACATCAGCAAGACAGAAGAACAGGGAGCTTGTTCCCAGTGTGTGCATGCGCAGAGTTGCCAGAAGACAAGAACAATTAAGAAAACAGGGTCGACTTAGAAGTAAGTCTTGGAGATGATTGGCTTCTACCATAAGGGGCCGGTTTAGCTCAGGCTGGTAAGGCCTGTTATTAAGAACACAAAGCCTGCAATTACTGCAGGTTCGAGCCCGGCCCAAGGTTGACTCAGCCTTCCATCCTTTATAAGGTAGGTAAAATGAGGACCCAGATTGTTGGGGGGGCAATAAGTTGACTTTGTAAAAATATACAAATAGAATGAGACTATTGCCTTATACACTGTAAGCCGCCCTGAGTCTTCGGAGAAGGGCGGGGTATAAATGTAAACAAAAAAAAAAAAAGACATAAAAGAGGAGTGAACAGGACGTGAGCTTTTGTAGGAAGCAATTAGTTCATCTGGTCGATTGAAGCTTTGAAAAGTTCTGTTTGACTCTGTGCCAAGTTTGGCCCTGCATTTAGTTAGTTCTCTGGCAGCATTCCAAGGGAGATAAGGTGGGTGTTTATAAACATTCCCCTGAAAAACTGTTTGTGAAGCCTTGTGGACTGAATGACAATAATTCACAGCCATGTAAATAAAAGAGGTTTTGCCGGGACTAAGATTGTGCTTTATACTTTCTAAGGAAGCCTAGGTCAGAACAGTCTGCCTCATTTTACAAACTTTTTTGTCACAGTTGTTTAGCCTATCATGTTGTTACAACTGGCTTCCCACATTGACTGTGCTTGCTGAAAGCTGGCTGGGAACGATACAAATGGATTTTGGGACGGTCAAAAATACATGTCAGTTACCAAACACCCATGATCACATGACCATGGAGATGCTGCAATGGGCATAGGTGTAAAAACCAGTCGTAAGGCACTTTTTTCAGTGGTGTTGTAACTTTGAACAGTTACTAAATGAATGATTGTTAGTTGAGGATCACTTGTATTATGGTATATACATTGAAGAGAAGAGAATGGATTTTAGAATAACAGAGTTGGAAGGGTGCTTGGAGGTCTTCTAGTCCAACCCCCTGCTTAGGCAGGATACCCTACACCAGGAATGTCAAACTAGATTTCATTGAGGCTGCATCAGGGTTCTGTTTGACCTCGGGGGTCAGGGGTGGGCATGGCCAGCTCAACATCACTCACGTCAGGACCTGTGGTGGCCTGAGCACTCTGCCAGTAAAAACAGTACCCAAACTCCGTTTTCGGCTGCGACAGCTTCCTGCAACCCTCTGCCAGCGAAAACGGAGCTTGAAAGGGCTGCGGGCAGCCCTCGAAAGCTCCGTTTTCAGTTGTGACAGCCTTCAGCAACTCTCTGTCAACAAAATCAGAGCTCAGGAAGGCCACATGTTGCCCTCCCGAGCTCCTTTTTCGCTGACAGTGGTACCAGGGGCTGGTCCTCCACTGTTTCCAGGGCGGCCCTGCTGGCCAGATCTAAGCACCCAGCGGGCCAGCTCTGGCTCCCAGACCTTGAGTTTGACACCCCTGCCTTATACCACTTCAGACAAATGGTTATCCAATCTCTCTTTAAAAACTTTCAATGTTGGAGCATTTACAACTTCTGAGGACAAGTTGTTCCACAGATACAAATTACAAAAAAACAGGCTAGGAACACAAGTTAAAATAGGGAAGAAAATGGTAAGTGAGCACCTGTCTACCCTAGATGAGTTCAAATCACCAAGGCCAAATCGATTACACCCCAAGGTTCTGAAGGAACTGACAGACGAGATCTCAGAACCACTGAACTATATCTTTCAAAGATCCCGGACCACCGGGGAACGTCCAGAGGACTGGAAAAGAGCTGATGTAGTCCCCATCTTCAAAAAAGGGGTAAAAAAAGGGGGTAAAAAACACCTAGAAGCAAAAAGTAATAACAAAAAGCAACATGGGTTTGTGAAAAACAGATCATGCCAGATTTATTTATTTATTTATTTATTTATTTATTTATTTATTTATTTATTTATTTATTTATTTATTTATTTATTTATTGTTCAAATTTCTATACCGCCCTTCTCCGAAGACTCAGGGCGGTGTACAGCATATATAAAACAAATTTACAAAAGAATTAAAATACAATATATATTTAAAAATCTAATTCCATGAGCCGAAAATTTAAAATAGGAAAATAAAATTATAAAATAAAATAACCCCGCTAAAACCCCGCTAAAAACCCTCAATTTAAATTAAAATTTAATTTAATAAGATTAATCTTATTGCATTCTTTGACAAAGTGACAAAATCAGTGTACCAGAGGAATGCTGTCAATATAATCTGTTTGAACTTCAGTAAGGCATTTGACAAAGTAGACCATAACCTACTATTTGAGAAAATAGAAAAATGTGGGTTAGACAGCATCACCACCAGATTGATTCTTAACTGGCTGACCAACTGCACTCAACGTGTAGTGCTCAATGAAACTGCATCTGCATGGAGAAAAATATGCAGTGGAGTACCCCAAGGCTCTGTTTTAGGCCCAGTACTTTTCAACATCTTCATCAATGACTTGGATGAGGGGATAAATGGGAAACTCATCAAATTTGCAGACAACACCAAGCTAGCAGGAATAGCCAACACTCTGGAAGATAGGCTTAAGATGCAGAAGGATATTGACAGACTTGAACATTGGACGATATCTAACAAAATGAAATTCAATGGTAAAAAAGTAAGGTTCTACATTTAGGCAAGAAAAACAAAATGCACAGGTACCGTATATATGGCACCTCGCTCAATAGTAGTAACTGTGAGCGGGATCTTGGAATCCTAGTGGACAACCATTTGGATATGAGCCAGCAGTGTGCAGCAGCTGCCAAAAAAGCGAACACATTTCTAGGCTGCATAAACAGAGGGATAGAATCAAGATCACATGAAGTGTTAATACCACTTTATAATGCCTTGGTAAGGCCACACTTGGAATACTGCATTTAGTTTCGGTCGCAACAATATAAAAAAGATGTAGAGACTCTAGAAAGAGTGCAGAGAAAAGCAACAAAGATGATTAGGTGACTGGAGGCTAAAACATGAAGAACAGATGCAGGAACTGGGTATGTCTAGTTTAATGAAAAGAAGGACTAGGTGTGATATGATAGCAGTGTTCCAATATCTCAGGGGTTGCCACAAAGAAGAGGGAGTCAAGCTAGTCTCCAAAGCTTCTGAGGGCAGGACAAGCATAGGGCTGGGTTATCTACGGGACCGCCTACTGCGACCAGATACCTCTCACCGACCCGTGTGCTCTCACAGAGAGGGACTCCTCAGGGTGCCGTCAGCTAGGCAGTGTCGTCTGGCGACGCCCAGGGGAAGGGCCTTCTCTGTGGGGGCTCCCGCCCTCTGGAACGAACTCCCCCCAGGACTCCGTCAACTTCTGGACCTCCGAACCTTCCGTCGCGAGCTCAAGACACATTTATTCATCTGTGCAGGACTGGCTTAGATTTTAAATTTATAGGGGTTTTAAATTGGTTTTAATATTTATATTTCTTTTTTAATAATTGGGCATTAGAATAAGTTTTTTAATGATTATTTTAATTTGTATATTGATGTTTTATATGCCTGTGAACCGCCCTGAGTCCTTTGGGAGATAGGGCGGTATACAAATTTGAATAATAAATAAATAAATAAATAAATAAATAAATAAGAAGCAATGGGTGGAAACTAATCAAGGAGAGAAGCAACCTAGAACTAAGGAGAAATTTCCTGAAAGAACAATTAATCAGTGGAACAACTTGCCTCCAGAAGTTGTGGATGCTCCAATACTGGAAGTTTTTAGGAGGATGTTGGATAACCATTTGCCTGAAGTGGTATAGGGTTTCCTGCATAGGCAGAGGGTCTCTCTGTAAAGAGAGGTGCTTTACAGCCCTCTCTAAGTGGTTTACAGAGTGAGCATCTTGCCCCCAACAATTTGGCTCCTCATTTTACCAACTTTGGAAGGATGGAAGGCTAAGTCAACCTTGAGCCTGGTGAGATTTGAACTGCAAAATTGCAAGCAGTCAGCAGAAGTAGCCTGCAGTACTGCACTCTAACCACTGCACCATTGTGGCTCATAGTAATCGATAATTAACTTTTCTTCTGCACTTTTTCTAACAAAGGATTTAAGATTGCTGTGAGAATCTCCAAAATAAGTATTTGTATTATAAGAAATCACTTCCAATAGTAAATAGAGAACTATTTCCCAATGCAGTTTTTTTTAATTTTTTTTCTTTTTTGTCAGCTACAATCAGAAGGCATATTCTGGTAACATTTTGCGTTTGACATTATATAATAATAAAGGTAGATCATCTTTAATTTGGAATTGATTTAAAAAAGTCAGGCTAAAAGGAATGAAAAGTACTATGTGAAATTATTTTGAACAGGAGGCCTAATACTGACATTAGAAGGCTTATTTTTTCAGTTCCTTGAAACAACTTAAGTGAGATATATGATCTTTATCCAACACCTGTAAAAATACTTCATAATTTTTTCTCCTCCTTTTTCCAACTGAAAAAGAGGTAGCAAAATATCTCCCTATAGAAATGCCATGATAATGCTAAAAAAATCAGTGAAATTCCCAATACTTTATTAGAAGAAATATTATATCAGGGCAATAGTGTACATAGTTTTGCTGCTGAACAACTTCCTTAGAAAACTTAGAGCATTGGGGCGTGGCCATGACCGTGGTGGGGTAAGGACCTTTCCTTCACTTCACAGGGCTTATTAATGAAGATTTATGAGAATTTATGCCGTTTGGAATGCACTGTTATGGATGAAAGTTAATAAATCATGAACTGAAAGTGTTAACAGCCCAGCAGATTGAATTTAAAACTGGTAGGTCATCTGAAACGGCTTGAATTAAGGAGTTTCTACAGCGTGGGTTGACCGAGCCGGCAGACAAGATAAGTTGGAATAAATTGCTGTGTTTTGTTTTTCCAAAATTAACTATCGTGTTCTGTGTTAAAAAATTTTTTTCTATTGCTGAGGCTAAGGAGTGAATATTAAGGACTGAATTTGATAATGAGAAGAATTTTTTTTTTTTTGAGCCTTCCGGAAGTTCAGCCAAGAAGAATTTAATTGAAGAGAAGAGAAACTGACTTTTTATTGGATTGTTTGGCAGTAAGAGGATCTTACTGAGCTAATTTTTTCTTTATTTTTTTTTCTCTTGAGAGCAAATTAATAGCTTGTTTATATTACAGGAAAAAAAAAAAAGGATTTTGCTTCGTTTAAGTTGGTTTGTCTTCCTTTCTGCTTTGCTGACGTGGAGGAAAAATGGCGCTGATTAATGTTAGCTGTGAAGTTTTGTGTTTCTTTGTGGAGTATCCTTGAACTTGAGAGATAACAGTGCAAATAAGCCGCTTCGCTTCAATTAAAAGATAGTCGTCCTTTGATCTTCACTAAGACCCTCTGTAAAATTGGTTTGGAATCCTAGTTTGGGAAAAAATTTTGGTTTTTTTCAAAATGACTCAACAACTTTCAGAAACGCAGCAACTTGCTGCAGCTTTAAATAAAATTGGGGAAAAAATAGCAGGACTATCAGAGCGTATAGATAATTTGACATTGAAACTGACATCTGAAATGCAGAATTTAAAGCAAGAGATGAATGAAAACTTTGCAAAACAAAAAGAGGAAATGATAATGATTAAAGATGAAATGGAGCAGATGCATGTGCATGAGGTAAAAGTAGATCGGCAAATTGGTAAAATATTTTATAAAAATGAGCAGCAAGATAAGAGAATCTGTCTTTTGGAAGAAGAGATGAGGAAATATAATTTGGTTATCAGAGGAATCTCGGAAGAAAAGGAGGATAAATTGAAACAGCGGGTTCTGAAATGAATTAATGATTTGGATACGCAACTTACGTTCACAATAGCAGACCTGGCAAGTGTTTTTAGAATTGGATATAGAAGGCAAAATGGTTCTAACAGGAATGTGCTTGTCAGGTTCGCAAATCTTGGTGATAAGTTGGAAGTTATGGCCAAGGTGAGAGAGTTGGGAGATGCTTTGAAGTTTGAAGGGAAGACTATTCAAGTCTTCCCGGATATATCAAGAGAAGAAAGGGCATGGAGATTTTTTTTAAAACCAATCACAAAAGTTTTGAGGGATAATGGAATTAAATACAATTGAGGCCACCACAACAATTGAAATTTTTTATAAAGGAAGGATGCGTACAATCACCCCAGATATAGATGCATTATTATATTTACGGAGCTTGGACTGATTGAGATGGAGGATTTAATGGAGATAAAAGATCAAATGCTTCAGATGGGTGGAACATACGGAAACATCAATCCCAGAAGAAGAAAAAGGGGCTATTGGAGGGCAAGACTCCAAAGGGTTAAAGAGGAAAGAAATATCACCTGTGTTGGTTGAACAGAAGAAGAGTCGTGAGGATACAGTAAGAGAAGAAGCAGATAAGAGTCTTGGAAAATACGAAGCTGAATGCGGGTCATCGCTATCTTTTTTTTTGAGTGATGAATTTAAATAGACAGCCCGAAAGAAGTGGCCCGGGCATTGGCACGTCCCCTCTCCCCCATTCTCTTTATAGAGGCGAAACCGATGAGGATGTGGGGGAAGAAGATTGTTTGTACTTTATTGTTTTTTGTTTTTTTTCTGTTTTCTTATTGTTGTTTATATGTTAAATATGGTAGTTTAATGTCGGGTGGTGGTCACAGAAAGGAAGATGCGGGGATAGGATTAAAAAATTTATATTTTAAATGGGAGTTATAAAAATAATGTCATGGAATGTGAAGGGTACAGGGAATCAGATTAAAAGAAGAAGATTGGAGTTTAAGATTAAAAGGGATTTGCCAGACATTTTATTTTTACAAGAAACCCATCAGAAATCTGAAGATTCAAATAGAATGTATATAAAAGGTATGCAAATATATGAAAAAGCATTTGGAACTTCAAAAGCTAGAGGAGTTGCAACACTGATATCAGATAGGGTGTACTTTGCAAAACATCACGTAATTTTGGCTGAAGATGGAAGATATGTAATAATTGTTGGAAATCTTAATGAGGAAAAAGTGACACTTGTTAATTTATATTTACCGAATGAAAACAAAGAGAATTTCTTGAAAAATAACAAAAATTTTGGAGAATGAAAGTGTAGGAAAGTAATTGTGGCTGGGGATTTTAATTTAATCAGAGATAAAATAGACAGTACTAATCCCACCCGCTGTGGAGGAGCAAATAAAATGGGGATTTTAAATATGTGGATGCTTCGAAACGGCGTGGTCGATGTGTGGAGAGAGGTTAAAGGAATTGAGAGAGTATACACTTTTTTCTCTAAGATATATAATACATATTCTAGAATTGATTATATTTTTCTTTCTAAAGATTTGTTGAATAATGTGGATAAGGTAGATGTGGGCATTTAAAGATTCTGATCATGCAGAAGTTATGGTGGACTTAGATTTTAATTTTGAGAAAAAGAAGCTATTGGAGATATGACGAGAAATTGTATAAAATGAAAAGGATAAAAATGGATACTTAAAAAATTGGAGGAAAGTTGGAGATTAAATGATAACGGGGAGGTTAAATTTGAAATTGTTTGGGATGCGATGAAAGCGGTGTTTAGAGGGGAGAGTATTAAATTATCAAGTAGGAAATATAAAAATTATAAAATTAAAATGGAAAGAGATAAAAATCAGATTAAAGAATTGGAAAATCAATTTTTGCTTACTAAAGAAAAAAAATTCTTCAGGAGCTTAATATGTTAAGAAATAAAATGATAGAAGAAGATACAGAGTTAGTAAAAAGAAATTTGAGATTTTTAAATAGGAATTTTTTTGAATTTAGTAATAGAAATTCTAAATTATTGGCAAAGATGGCGAAAGATAAAAGAGAGAAGAGAGAAATTGGAGTTTTGATAGATGATAGAGGTATAAGATGTTATAAAAAATTAGAGAAATGTGAAGTGGTTAGAAATTTTTTTCAGAATCTATATTCAAAGAAACCAATTAATCGGGGAAAATTGCAAAGCTATTTAGAAAAGTATGTGGTGAAAATTGATCAAACATATAAGGAATTGATGGAAGAAGATATAACACAAGATGAGATTAATGGAATAATACAAAAATTAAAATTAGGGAAAGCTCCAGGTGAGGATGGATTACCTGTTGAGTTTTATAAAGAATTTAAAGAATTAATAATACCAAGATTGCAAAAATTATTCAATGGAATATTACATGGTGGGAAGTACCTTCGTCATGGAATAGAACGGTGATATCCCTAATTCCTAAACCAGATAAAGATTTAGAAAGGATTGAGTCCTATCGGCCCATTTCTTTAATTAATCAGGATGCAAAGATATTTACTGCTATTATAAGTAATAGATTAAATAGATTTATAGATAGATATATAAGTTATAATCAAGTAGGTTTTGTGAAGGGTAGATACATGAGTGATATTGTTAGAAGAGTATTAAATATTATAGATGTAGCTGAATATAATGGTGATAAAATTGGTATAGTATCATTGGATATTTTAAAGCTTTTGATTCTGTACAATGGGAAACTATTAAAGTAATTGTGGTTGCTTTAGGCTTTGGTAATAAGTTTATACATGTTATTTCAAAATTGTACCAAAAGAGCAGTGCAAGAGTGAAGGTGAATGGAATATTAACTGAAGAGATAAAATTAGAAGCTGGTACGAGACAAGGATGTCCCTGTCCCCAACATTATTTTTATTGGCTATGGAAATATTGACAAAATGATAGAAAAGATGAAGAATTAGAAGGATATAAGGGTATAAGATAAATTTGTATGGATGATACTTTAATTATTTTGAAAATGTAGAGAAAGATCTGAAAAAGATATATAAGCATTTGATAGAATTTGAGGAAATGACAGGATTGAAAGTAAATTGGTCAAAGTCAGAATTATTGATGGATAGTAATGGTAATGAGTCTGAGAATATGCAAGAGCAATTTGGGATAAGGATTAAAACACATTGAAATATTTGGGTATAGTGCTTTCACTTAAGGTTAAAGAATTGAAAAAACTTAATTATGATGTGGTGATTAACGAAATTGAGAAGAAGATAGATAAATATAAAATTTTAAAGTTGTCTTGGTTTGGTAGAATTGCAATGTGTAAGATGATGTTGCTGCCCAAGTTCAACTTTTTATTCGAGATGCTACCACTAAATTTGACAGAGAAAGATATTGAAGGATATCAGAAAAAACTGGATAAATTTTGCAACGGTGGCAAAAGACCTAGATTAGTGAAGAAAATGTGGTATCAAAATCAAAAGGAAGGTGGATTAGGAATCCCCAAATTATTTAATTATTACTGTGCGTATGGTATCCGGATAGTGGTAAAAATACTTAAAGGTGAAGATAACTATTGAGAGACTTAGAGTTAAGGGATATAGAAATTTGGATCAAGGTGGTTTTTAGATAAAGCAAATTTAAAATGTGTAAGTAGAAGTTATTGGTTAAAGGGATTAAGTAAAATGTGGAACAAATTTGTTAAAATTTTAATTCCGGATATAATCTTTTTGGGGGAGACAACTGGAATTTGGCCGATTAAAAATAATATAAAACGTAATGAAGTGATTAAAGAGGAAAATATAGAAATTATTAGAGATTGGATAAAAGTTATGGGAAATGAAAGGAGGAATAAAGAAATTATTGAAAAATTAGGGTTAAGTTGGTTTGAAAAAATACAGATAGAAAAATGGACAAAAAAACTAAAGGAAAATTATTCGATAAATAGATGTGAAACTGAATTTGAATATTTAGTATCTCGGATTATGAAAGATGAAATTGGGCTAAAGGGACTCGTTAGTAGGGTTTATAAGATTATAAATTCTGATGAAAAATTACAAAGAGTGATGAGGACAAATTGGGAAAAAGATCTTAATATTGAAATACCAGAGTCAGATTGGAATGTGAATTGGAAGAGTAGAATTATGAGAACTTTATCTATAAGGATTAAAGAGCACAATTATAAAGTTGTTTGGAAATGGTATTTGACTCAGTAAGATTGTCACAAATGGATAAAAAATTAGTAAAAATGTTGGAGATGTGAGATGGAATTGGGGACTTATGAACATATGTGGTATAATTGTGATAAGGTTAAAAGTTTTGGCAACAATTGGAGAAAATGATATTTGAAATGATGGGGAAAGTAATAACATTGAGAGTGGAAACTATATTATTGTTGGTAATTAAGGAAATAGAATTAACAAAATATGAAAAAGAATTGATTAGAATTATGATTATAATAGGTAGAATTATAATAGCTAGATATTGGAAACTAGATGTGATTTTTAGAATAGAAGAGTGGAATTCTGAAATGTGGAAATTAGCTTTAAATGATAAAATGACATGTGATATTAAAATTAGAAGTGGTGTGTATAAAGAAGATATTTTCTGGAAGACTTGGAAACCATTTGTGGACTTTGCGCTTGGAACATTGGACGCTTCAGTACCTGTACCTCGAGAACGTGGATTTTGGCAATCATGAGGATATATCCGAAGACCCAAATCTTCCTTTTATGTATAGCACAAGGGTGTAATAATGTATTTTTGTTTGTTTGTTTGTTGTAAAAAAAGTAATAATAATAAAAAAAGAAAACTTAGAGCATTTACCCTAAAGTTCTCCTTTATGTTGTTAGCTGTATTATTTTGAGGCATTTGCACCCTGCTCTTTTGCTTTATTACTGTTATTTACAGAACAAATTACAATGGTAGTTTAAGATGATCAGTCGTACAGGAGGTGCAGGATACACCATTTCTCAGTGAAACATTTCATCGATAAACTGATAAATATGAAGAGAACAAGAAACAGAATGTACTGTATACAGTACTGATGTTATTAATATTACAATTAGAGGAGAAAAAATCCTTAACAAGAGAAGAGAAAGGGTTTTTTTTAATATGCAAGTGAACAGTAGTACTGACCAGTGTGGATAAGGAGTTTATATTTTACTTATTGAATTTAAACTGTATTCTGTCATCTGAAATCACAGAGCAGAGATTTGCTAAGGATATGCATATTGGTACTTGAGTAGTAATGGATAACCAATCACTTGGAATAGTAATGGATAAGAATGCATCTAATTTTCTGAAATGGTTTTGCCCATTTACCCATAAGTAGTTTGTACGTATCCACCTTTGAATCTCATAAGACGATATCACTACTATACTTCATGTCTCTTAACTATGGTTAAAAAGACATGCTGTGGAATTGTGTGCCACTTTGACATGTTTCTTATTTCATCATGACCTTTTGCTTTTCTTCAGCTGACAATATTAATTGGATTTAATTACTTTACCCATAGCTAGTAAAAGTTTGCAGATCTGAACATTATACATGGTTAATTTTCCTGATGAAAAGGGGACTAAATATTTTTTAAATGTTTTATATCTTGAAGGTTTTTCTTTTTTTTCTTTTTTTTTAAACAACCACTTCGACAGGTATCTAACTGCTGCCTTTTTGATTTTGAGAAATTCTAAACAATATCTATTTCCTTGTTTTTACTTGCAATTTTTGCTGATCCTTTCATTTGTCAATGTTAGTTTTGTTTTTAACTGGCTGTTTTCCCTAACTCCGTGATGGCGAAGCTATGGCACGCGTGCCAGAGGTGGCATGCAGAGCCCTCTCTGTGTGTATGGGGCTGTCACGAGCTGCTCTTCTGATTTCTGGCGTGATCATGTGTGCCGGCCAGCTGGTCTTCGTGCGTGCTGGGCTCCAGCGCACACACATTTCAGTTTTGGGACTTGGTGCCGAAAAGGTTCGCTGTCACTGCCCCTAACTTCTACTTTCACTCTAGATTTTTCTTAGCTATGTTGTTATTGTTGGTGATTTGTTCAATGTTTGAACAATTTGGCTATTAGTAATTTTACATTTCACAGATGTTGTAGTTAGTGCCTCATTAAAAAAAACACCAAAGTGAACCAAACGATGGAAACTATGCTTTCTGACTGTAATCTCATTGCAATTTTGTTTCTGTGAATACATTAATTATAAATATATACTGACTTAGTAGAACTAAACAGAACATCTAAACTGGAAACAGTTATACCTTATTTCCTCTGTTATCCTTCACATTGCAAGGTTTTCCTGTTCAAAATTAATTTATTAAGATTCAGATGGGGAACATTTGGATGCTTGTTATAGAACTAGAGCTAATGATATTTTTTTTTTTAAAAAAAGGACACAGTATGCCCATCAGACAGTGGAGAGACTGCCTGACGCCAGGATGAGATAATAAATAGTGAAAGGCGTCTACTGAAGATTTTGCAGGAGTGAACAATGTGCGTGACATATTTAAGAGTGATAATATGGTGGTGATCTTATATTTGGGATTTTTTATAGGTTAGAAATGGTTGGAGTTTGTACAACCCTTCAGATAACTTTTATGTCCCTTGACATTCTTAGTAATGAAGAGTTTGTACATTCATACATTGCGCATGTGTTTATTTACCAAGAGGTTCAATTTTGCTGGCCCAAGAATAAAGAGAAGAGTAAAAGGGCTCTACCTTATCAGATTTAGAATTCAGTTTTTCATAACCTAATAAACAGAGCTTGCGGATATGAAAGTATTCTTGGTATTTCAGAGCAGTGTACAATTAAGATCAGATTTACCTTGTGTGCTTGCCAATATTATTTATCTAGTCTATTAAAGTGGGGAAGAGGACATGACTTACAATCCATCCACTTAAAACTGCTGTATAACCTCAGCCATAGCAATAAAGAAGAAAATACATAACATCAAGGGGAAATGGTCATCTACTAGTCAGCAAATAGAATAGTGATCAATCATTGATTCAGAGTTGGATTCAAAACTGATTGAGGTTCTATTCTTTATCTTTGCCTATTCCGTTTCCTTCATGTGTTTCTGTCTGCTTTTTTGAGGCAGAGAATAATCAAATTCGTTCCTGGATATGTAACAAAGGAATCTCTCTGTCCTCTAGCATTACTGTCATTAATTTCCTTTGCTCAGATAGATGGACAAAATACACATACAAAATCTACTCAAAAGAAATGTACACCCAGGATATTTTCATGAAGGTAGGACCAGGGGTGAAATCCAGCAGGTTCTGACAGATTCTGGAGAACTGGTAGCGGAAATTTTGAGCAGTTTGGAGAACTGGAAAATACCACCTCTGGCTGGTCCCAGAGTGGGGTAGGAATGGAGATTTTGTAATATCCTTCCCCCAGGAGTGGGGAGGGAATGGGGATTTTGTAGTATCCTTCCCCTGGAGTGGGGTGGGAATGGAGATTTTGCAGTATCCTTTCTCTGCTACGCCCAGCAAGCCACACCATACCCACCAAGCCGTGCCCACAGAACCAGTAGTAAAAAAAAATCGGGTTTCACCACTGGTGTAGGACCCTTACTTAGTTTTAAGTACAAAAGTCATATAGGTTGCCAAATGAGAGATGGATAAATGGATGGCTTTTCCAGTTTCTTTTTAGTATTCTCTTAAGAAGCTAGTCAATTTTTTTTTCCTGGGCTTATATTTTAGACAGATACATTTCCTCTAAAAAGTCAGCTGTGCAGTTTGGGTACGTTCTTGGCACAGTGCTGTCCTTGTATGTTTAATTGATGGCTTGTACTTTTTCCCATTTAGGTAAGTACACTAACTGCTTCCTCATTCTTGATGAGGATGATGATAAAAAACTATTGCCATCTAGCCACAGATTTGCAAACTTTAGTCATATCAAGATTTTCATTTGAATTGCTTGTCACATTCCAGATTAAAACAGCCACTACTACAATAGTGTTAGAAAGAATTGTAATGTTGGTCCAGGACAGGATTCAAATTCAAATTCATGCCTGATTGTAAACGCCACTGGGTGATTTCATGCTAGTCTTCATGTAATCTATTTCAAAGAATGGTTGTTTTGTCCAAATATATGGAAAAGTAGAAGCAAATTTTGTACATTATCTTGGGGTTTTGGGGGAAGGGTATAAATAATTTAGCCTAATTAGTTTTATTTTATATGCCAGTGTAATTTCCACTAGTAATTATTTAATTAATTCTGATAATTACTCTAGTATTTATAATTATAATATATATTTTATTATTAGATAAAATATTTACATATTTAATAATATTTTTTTGCATTGCTGTAGCCATTATTGCCTTTCAGGTTATTCAATTTTAAGAACCTAGATAGGCTTTCCAGTTTGCTTTTACTGAACAGTCCTACTAAAACTTTAGCTTTATGATGTTAAAATATTTCTGTAGATTGAACTGCTAAATAATAATGAAATCTAGTACTTTATTTTTTCTTGGCCTTCCTCCTGTTGCCAGAATGCTTAACGGAGAATATATGTCATTGGCAAAGGACATGTTTTCCCATTTGGAGCTCATAAAAGACAGATAATTTTAAAGTCTGAAAAATAGCTCAGAGTTGGAAGTTAAAACAAACTATTTCCTCCAAAAACAACTAAACCTTTCTTTTTAGGAATGTTTTTTTTTATAGAATAAGTGAAAAGGCCATCACCCTTTGAGTCTTTCCTGAACAAACTATAAAAGTTGCTTATAAAATATTTTAGATCAATTATAGCAAACCTTTGAGTAATATTTACGGATAATTAACAAATATGATAATAACGGGTTTTACTAGTGAAAATTGAAGGCTGGAATGTGAGGAGATCAATGCACATTTCCTATAACAGTTTCACATCTCTTTCTGCATTAAACAGTCCTTCCCCTGATAGGTTTCTCTGTTCTTCCAAGAACTCACTGAAACAGGAAAGAAAAGAAAAGAAAGGATCTATTGAATCACCCATAAGTGCTCTTCAGGGGTTAAGCACTGGAAGTGGCATTATGGATCTGCAAACCATTGTTACCTCTTGCAAAGTCATACAGAATGAGATCTAGTTTAAACAATGTAATTAGCATATGATCCAAAATGTATATGTGATGTTGACTTTCTGTGTGCTGCTCTTTTTTCAGTTCTACCAGGATACAAAAGTTTGAATGGACAGGAATGCTGACAAAACTTTCCCTTGTTAAAGTGTTGATGCATTAGATAATTTATTTATTTATTTATTTATTTATTCGTATTTATATACCGCCCTATCTCCCTAGGGACTCAGGGCGGTTTACAGGCAGATAAAAAAACATATAGATACAAAATAAAACATCTATTTAAAAAACTTATTCCAAATAGTCAAATAATTAAAAATAACAGTATACATAATAAAACCCATTAAAACCAATTTAAATTTAAAATCTAAAATCTAGTCCAGTCCTGCGCAGATGAATAGGTGAAGCCATTTTTGGTGGCTTCTAAAAGAAGATATATGAGGAAATTAGTTCGGTTAAGGTTAGGATTTCACATTGCAAACTTTGCAATGTGTTGCTGAATAAAATCACCATTATTAAGTTTGTTATCATAACTGGCTAATATAGAAAGATAATAGAATGACAGTGATATAACATTTCTCAACAGTTCTGCACATGTAGCCAGGTGGATTTCTGTTTGAATGATCCAAAGCAAATCATTAAAAGAAATTGCTCTTATATAAAATTAGGAAATTGAGAAAAACCGATTTCCCTAAAACTTTCCATTTCCCACTATCCTGTCAGAGCTGAAGCAGCTTCTTGGATGAGAAGCAAAATGTCTTCTAAGAAAAAACAAAGTCCAGTTGCCTCCTAAAAAAGTACCTTTGTGACACTTTGAGGATGTACTTTACAACCTTTACAAAATATGATGCTGTACAGAGGAGTAAGATCCAGAGAGTTACAGAGATGCCAGAGAGCTGGAGAGAAGCTAATACAGCATTATATTGTCAGGTGGTTTGAGAGATCATCCAGTTGGTTTAATTAATACCCAAGGAGAGAAAAGATTTGACAAGAAACTATAAGCTGATACCATTATTAAATAAAAATTACAAGTTCTTTACAAAAATTTTGACTGAGATATTGAAAACAAGTTTGCAGGAATTTATTCATGAGGATCAATGTTGGTTTTTACCTAACAGATAGTTAAAGTTTAATACTGTATAAAAAATGTTCTACATTTTGGAACATTTGGAGCAATACAATGAAAAACAAGCTGCATTGATTTTCTTAAACATAGAGAACACCTTTTACAATTTGAATGGACCTTTCTAGTTACAGTTTGGAAAATATGAATTTTAGAGAGAATTTTATTAAATTAGTAAGATTGATTTACACTTCCCAAAACACAAAAATAATTGTCAAATGGAAATCTAACAAAAGCCTATGAGATACAAAAAAGGATATGACAAGTATACTTATTGTCTCTTCTCCTGTTTATTTTACTTCTTCAAATTTTAAATAGAGATATGAAACAAGATTAGAATTAGAGTAAAGATTTTAAAAAGAAACTTATAGACTAATGGCATTTGCTAATGATTTTTAAAGTATTTATTGATTGCTTTGTCTATGCCACCCAAAGTCATGTGTTTGTGAAATGGACAGCTATATAAATTGGATGAAAAAATAAGTATCTTCTTTTATTGTTCCAAAGATGCTTTCCCAAAAGGCAGCTGGACTTCCTTGTTGTTGTTTTTTTAATGCTTCTCACCCAAGAAGCTTTTTCGATTCATCATCAACTGAAAAAGTTTCTTGGATAAGAAGTGAAACATTTTCAAAGAAAAAAAACACCAAGAAAATCCTTTTTCCTTTTGGAAAAGCACCTTTGGGACAACCATGACCTGGATGATTAAGAATCTCCATAGATGTCTTCTTTTATTGCTGACTATAAACAGCTTATGATCTATTTTCTTTATAATTAGGTGAGAGAAGAATCATGATGTAACTTTAGAGAAAGAATGTAAATTTAGAAAGTCTAAAATAGTATTTTTAACTGCTGTAAAGAAGAGTGGAAGTCACTTCCTCCTATCTTTTCTATTTTTCTCCTACCTTTTTTCTTTTCTTTTTTTACTTTAGTTTGTTTCTTCTTTTATTTCTTTCTTGTTTCTCTTTTACCCTTTTTTAGTTTGTATTAATTTTTATTCTTGCTTTTAAAACTTTAAATAAAATTTATATTTTAAAAAATGGGAAATTGAGAAAAACTGAATCCTGAAGAGTGTGAGAACTGCTTAGCAAGTGGCTCTGTGAGATTATGCATGAATGAGAAAGACAGAAGAAGAAACCCTCCCAGAGTCAGTTTATTGTAATACCTACATTTTATTCTTGGTTTTTATGTAGAGTTTAATGCATTTGTTACATGAATATAATAAATCTGTTGAAGATTAAAAGGGTTAGTTCCGTTGGGAAAATGCATCTGAGAACATCACTTACAAATAAGACTCCCTGTACTTTAATATCTCTAGATTTTCCAAGACAAAATATCTCTAGATTTTCCAAGACAAAAATGGAATCCAGTGTAAGCAAGCACTTGTGATCTTCCTGCTCAGTGCTGTGGGGTGTCACACTCTGCATGTAATAATGTTTGTTCGTTTTTCTGCCAGCTGCAGAGAATTCAAGGCCAACTTCTGGCTACAATGAATTTTAAGACAGTGGGGGATTGTTCCATTTTGTGATACAGTTGTTTGGGGAAGTCGGCATGCTGCTTAATTCCTCTTCCACTGGCAGTTAAGGAACAAAATAGAACAGTTTGTATTAACTCAGAATTCAACTCTTGGATTCATGCACAGTACTTACTGTGAGGTAGATTAATTAAGATTTTGTGTCTGGCACAGGCATCAAGCCAATTACTGTACTCTCTCTAATAAATTCAGAGATACACAAAAATATTTCCTGCCTTTGGTTCACCTGCCACAAATCCAATATGGTCATGGATCTTGTTATGAGAGTGTATTAAGAAGCTACCAAGAAAGAATGCCTGCATAGATTCGTGTTTACAGAAAATCTAGCAATGAGCAATGTGTAATAAACTTCTAATCCTGTTTGAAGTTGACTTTGTCTTTGATAAGGAGGTAAAAGCAGAGGGAAGCCTACATCTAGAAAGGCAGGAGATAACATTCTAATGTTTTGTTAGGATGTCTAATGTAATTTTGTTTTAGCTCCCAAGTAGCAGCCTTTTGTCAATGTAAAATTGGGTACTGTATAATTTCTCAAATCAGTGAACTTTCAAATATATATTTCTGAGTCTCAAACTGCCTAATATTGTGATAAAAAAAATATGTGTTATTTTAAGTTATGGTTTGCCAACATCCTGTTTCTGATGGTTTTGATTTCTGTTATGCTTATTTGCCAAGAAACTGCAGAGTACATACCATATTATAAGCAAAACATCTCTCCTTCCATCCGCCTAATTTTTTTCTCCTGGGTTTGCTTAGATTGGATAATGAATAGGCACGTCTAATATGTCTGTATCTCCCACCCTCTCAGAAAGCGTCTCCATTCCTAAATCGGACATGGCGGTTTATGTTATGTATTAACAGTTGTGCCTTTAAATATTTGAGCGGGAAATCAGCACGTTGCTGATTGGACGAAGCCTCCAGCAGAACTGTATAAAAGGAGAGGTTTTAGCCCCAGCCTGTTGCTGGGTTCACCCTATATTAAAGAGCTGTTGTCACTACCCTGGTCTCCAGCCTCGTTACTTCCCGAACATAACATTGGCGACGAAGGTGGGATGTCGAGGCTAAAGGAGAACCAGAACCGAGCTGAAGCACGCTAGTTCCGAACCCAGCAAACTCAGGGCAGAAACGCGGAAATGGCAAACACGCCACCCGCACCGTACAACCCGGGCAAGGAGAAATGGGGAACATATATGACCCGTTTCGAAAGCTTTCTAGAAGCCAACGAACTACAGGGGATCCCTGATAACCGCAAGCGGGCTTACTTCCTAAGCCATTGCGGGCCGGAGGTAATCGAGATTGCGGAAGCCCTGGCAGAGCCAACGCCGATACAATCGGTATCGTGGCCGACTCTGCAGACTTTGCTGAAGAACCATTTCGCACCGACGCCGTCCAAATACGTGCAGCGGTTTGAATTGGAGAACGAGACAGATGGAGGGCGAGTCCATCGGTGACTACATGGCCGCTAAGAAGAGCGCCCAAGGACTGCGGATACCGAGACTTAGGCGAGGTGCTACTCGAGCAACTCATCCGAGGGGTCAAGGACATCCGCCACGGCGACCACTGCTAGCCAGGAGCAACCTCACACTAGCCACCGCTCTGGACGAGGCCAGAGCACACGAAATGTCTACTAAAGCAGCAGAGACTCTGCAAAGCCTCTTCAATCCAAGGCGAAGCGGCCAACGCCAGTACACCAGGAGGAGATTCAGTCCGAATCCGAAGGTGAGGCGAGGATGAGGAAGGGTCTGCCGGACCGAGAAACGCGACACTGAGGACCGTGAGTGCGGAAGCTGCGGAGGGCAGCATCAGCGCCAACGCTGCAGGTTTAAAGACGCAACATGCCGGCGGTGTGGGAAGAAAGGACACTTAGCTCAGGTTTGCAGAGCGCCCAACCTTCCCGCCGAAAATTCAAATCGGCCAATCAAAGCGGAACCGGAAAGGCGGCCCGCGATTGGTTCAAACAAGAAAGGCGCCAAGTCTAACCAAACGACTGTCATTATAGGCGCGCCTCAACCAAAGTGGAAAGAAGATTTTCACAAAGCCCAAGATCGAGGGAGTACGGTGCAGGCTTGAAGTGGACACGGGATCAGCGATCACCATCATGTCCTGGGACACCCTGGCGAAGTCGCTGCCGTCCGTCAAGCGCCATCTGCAAGCACAGCGGCTACGAGTGCACGACTACCAGGGAATCGCATCCCTGTTCGAGGGACCACCTCCGTCCGAGTCGAGTACGGCCCTCACAAAAGACCCTGCCCATCACGATCGTCGAAGGAACTCTGCCCAGTCTGTTGGGACTAGACTGGTTTCGTGCCCTGGGCATGGGAGTGACTGGCATCTACAGAAGTGACTGCAATTTGAAAGACATTCTCTTTAACGAGTTCAAGATGTCTTCAAGGACTGCCTGGGCAAGTACAAGGGGACCCCTATTTCCTTCAACTTAGACCCCAGGTAGCCCCCATTAGGCTTAAGGCGAGGAGAGTCCTTTGCCCTAAAACCAAAATTGATAAGGAGCTGGACAAGCTCATAAATCAGGGATTTTGGTGCCAGTCGATCACGCAAAGTGGGAGACGCCAATCGTCACCCCATCAAATCGGACGGGTCAATTAGAATTTGCGCTGACTACAAGGCGACGCTTAACAAAGCCTTACAGAAAAGCGCGTACCGGTTCCCGTGGTGCAACATTTATTGCACTCCTTGGGGCAAGGGCAAGTCTTTGCAAAGTTAGACTTGGCCCAAGCCTACCAACAACTGCCAGTAGACGCCCGCACAGCCAAGCCCAAACGATTGTGACGCACAGGGGGCATTCAAGTGCACCCGATTGCAATTTGGGGTTAGTGTGGCACCAGGGCTGTTCCAAAACCTGATGGAACGACTACTGCAAGGGCTCCCAGGGTAGTTCCTACTTCGATGATGTCCTAATTTCAGGGGAAAACATGGAGGAATTGGGGGAGCGGTTAAGAAAGGTCTTGAGCATTTTCCGGACAGCCGGATTAAAAGTCAAGACAAATAAATGTCAGATAGGGGTCGAATCGGTCGATTTCTTGGGCTACCGGATAGACAAGAAAGGAATTCACCCTACTGAGAGCAAAGTTAAGGCAATTAGGAAGGCTCCAGCGCCCAAAAACAAAGCAGAGCTGCAGGCATTCCTGGGATTGGTTAATTTTTACGCGGTCTTTTTAAAGAACAAAGCAACCGTTGCGGAACCGCTGCATAGGCTCTTAGGGAAAAATACTGTTTGGTCTTGGGGAAAGTCAGAAAATAGGGCTTTTGAAGCAGTCAAGAACCTGCTCTCAAGTGATAGCCTGCTTATCCAATATCACGACTCACTACCCCTAGTGCTGGTTTGCGATCGTCCCCTTATGGGGTGGGGCTGTACTCAGCCATAGACTTCAACCGGCACAGAAGCCCCTATAGCGTTCTACTCTAGAACGATGTCCTCCCCAGAGAGGAACTACAGCCAATTAGACAAAGAAGCATTAGCCATTGTATCAGGGGTCAAAAAATTCCATGAGTATGTCTTTGGGCGGAATTTTGAAATCGTGACTGACCACAGACCGTTACTGGGATTACTGGCTGGCGACCGGCCAACGCCTGTGGCACTTTCGCCACGCTTGACTCGATGGACTATAGTGTTAGCCGCTTACTCATACAAGCTGCAGCATCGACCGGGAAAGAAGTGGGGCACGCAGTCGCTTTGAGCCGATGCCCACTGCCAGGGGCGACCGAAGACCCCACTCCGGGGACACCCATCCTCCTTATTGACTCGTTGGACTCTGGCCCAGTCACATCAAAGGAAGTGGCTCGGGCATCATACCGGGACATTGTGTTAAGGACTGTACTCGGTTGGGTACAGAGAGGGTGGCCCGCTGCGCCGGGCGAACGGTTCAAAGAATTTGTTAAGAAACGTGATGAGCTCTCGGCTCAAGGGGGGTGCCTGTTATGGGGTGATCGTGTAATAATTCCTGTTAAGTTAAGGGCAAGGTATTGGACCTCCTCCACGAGGTCACCCAGGCATCGTAAGGATGAAGGGGTTAGCTAGAAGCTATGTATGGTGGCCACTCATGGACGCAGAGATTGCTGAGAGGGTAGGGAAATGCCAAGCTTGCCAAGAGTCCAGACCGCTACCCCAACAGCCCCAGTCAGAGAATGGGAAAAGCCCCAAGGGCCTTGGTCAAGAATCCACATTGACTTTGCTGGCCCTTTCACGGCCAAACATTCCTAGTGGTGGTGGACGCATTTTCCAAATGGTTAGAGATCATACTTATGAAGTCCACCACAGCCGAAGCAGTAATCGCAACCCCGCGCCACCTATTCGCAACTCACGGGTTGCGGACACTCTGGTGTCCGACAATGGGCCCCAATTCACGGCAGCCCAGTTTGAAGAGTACCTGGCAGAGGAAGGCATCCGACATGCCCTCTCTGCACCTTTCCACCCTCGTCGAATGGCCTTGCAGAGCGTTCCGTCCGGGCGCTAAGGAGGCATTGTCCAGGCTCAAGCCAGGTGACTGGCAAACAAAATAGACTTTCCTAGCCGTCCAGCACAGAACCCCAAGCACAGCCACGGGAAAAGCCCAGCCGAATTGCTAATGGGACGAAACTCCGGTGCCCACTTGACCGTTTGAACCCCATTACACACCCGAGGGTTACAAGGGGAGCTAGAAAAACAAGGAAATGAGCATAGGCGACGGGTGTGGGCCCGAAACTATGGGGACGGCCCTAGTTGGTCGCAGGACAAGTAACAAAAGTAACAGGGCCAAAATCGACGTGGTAGAGCTACCAGACAACCGAGCGTGGCGGCGCCACATAGATCAGTTAAGGAAACGAATAACTGACCAAACCAAACCAACAGAGACAGGTAATGACCAATACCACTTTGAATCCACAGCTGACAATGACCCGGGGGAGGCGCAAGACTTAGCTGAGGTCCCAGAGTTCCAGCGACGCCATCAGGTCCCCGAGGGAAACAGCAAGGAAAATTCCAAAATTAATCCAAGGCCGGATGGCCAAGAAAAAGAGTCGGCCAATAATCCAGAGCCCGATGGCCTAGAGAAAGAGCTGGGAGGAGAAAACAGCCCCTCCGACCAGCTCGAAACACCACCCAGAACTGAACCGCGCAGGTCAGAAAGAACTAGGAGACGCCCAGGTTATTTGCGTGACTACGTCGAAAAATAACATGTAAATAAATATGTAAATAAGACCAAGTGTTTTCTGGGAGGGGAGGAGTGTTATGTATTAACAGTTGTGCCTTTAAATATTTGAGCGGGAAATCAGCACGTTGCTGATTGGACGAAGCCTCCAGCAGAACTGTATAAAAGGAGAGGTTTTTCCCCCAGCCTGTTGCTGGGTTCACCCTATATTAAAGAGCTGTTGTCACTACCCTGGTCTCCAGCCTCGTTACTTCCCGAACATAACAGTTTAATTATTGACATATATAATCTATTTACATATTAAGCAGGGAGGGGTAATATTTTTATGTTAAAAAAGGAGAATCAGAGAAATATGTTTTTTTCTAATTCTCCAGAGTCTTACATCTCTGCAGATAGTTGTTTTAGTTTCCAACAGTGGCAGTGAGCCAGGAAAGGAGAAAAGTGATGAAAGCAGATTTTTTTTTACAATTAATCTTTGAATTATCTCTTATATGTGTGTGTGTGTGTGTGTGTGTGTGTGTGTGTGTGTTTTCTGAGGTTTTCGCGGGTGTTTGTATGTAGGTCTTTGGTTATTCGGGTTTTCCAGTTATTTGGTTATTTGGTTATTTGGTTATTCGTGCTTCCCAGAAGCACGAAGCTGAAGCCTGAAGATGACGAATGAGACTTCGTCAAAACGTCGCCAAGACACTTCCAATTTTACGCGGGAGAAAACCCGAATAACCAAAGACAGACCGACCGACCTACATACATACGTACATACATACATACATACATACATATGTAGGTCTTTGGTTATTCGGGTTTTCCAGTTATTTGGTTATTTGGTTATTTGGTTATTCGGGTTTTCCAGTTATTTGGTTATTCGGGTTTTCCAGTTATTTGGTTATTCGGGTTTTCCAGTTATTTGGTTATTCGTGCTTCCCAGAAGCACGAAGCTGAAGCCTGAAGATGACGAATGAGACTTCGTCGAAACGTCGCCAAGATACTTCCAATTTTACGCAGGAGAAAACCCGAATAACCAAAGACCTACATACAAACACCCGCGAAAACCTCAGAAAACAAATACATACATACATACATACATACATACATATATATATATATATATATATATATATATATATATATATATATATGGATAAATTGATACAATGTAATTTATCATGTTTCATTTTTTACTTTATTAAATAGTGTGTGTTAATTTGTTATATTTGCCAACAAGTGAAATAATTAGCGGGTCATTCCATGTCAAGTGGTCTGATTTCAGGAAAGTGCCCAGGTCGACCATCACGGATTTTGATTAAATTTGATGTGAACTTGGGACTTGGGAACTTGGGCTTGGGATCCCACTCAGGGCTGGTATTGCATAGCTAACAGGTGTGCCCCCTATGGCGATGGGGTTGCTGGGTCAAGTGCCTGAACTGGTAGTGACAATGTCACCATGGGCCAATGCAATGTAATAGTAGTAATGATGTCTATATAAAACAAACAAGATGAAATAATAATAGAATGGATGTGACGTTGCCATACAATATCCTCCACTTTGTCCCTATTTTTAGGGCTTTATATGTCAGCGATGTAACACCAACTCTACTTTTTTAGGGGGTTTGAAACATGCTCTTTCTAATGAGAATGATTTAACAGAGTTTCCAGAAGGTCTTTTTTTTTTTTTTTTGGTAAAAGTGGGCTGAAAATACCTTATTTTTGGCATTTTTACAAAAACCATCACTTTTACACTGAATTTGTGAACTATTGAAAAGCAGTAGGAGAATGAAATTTTATATTCGACAACCCTGTGTTGCTAAGTTATTACACACAATGTTTGACATTTCTCATATCTTTCCTTCCAGAGATATAAGAAGCCAAACTTTACCTTTTTTTTGACGCTGCAGTCATTTTCGGTGAAGTTTGCTCCCAATTATCTAGATGAAGATCGCTTATGAGAGTGTTTTTATTATTTTGTCTAATAGAGCACAAGTTGTACAAGATGGCCAAGTTTTGTTTCTTTCAACAAAATATTGCCAGATATATTACGTCTCAAAGTTGCTGAAATCTCAGAGTCATACAGTTGAGGGCTGCTGTATGGGGTCATACAAATGACTATATCTCTGCAAGTATTGCATCGGCAAACATAACACTTTGAGGACGTGTGTGTATGTTCACACCAAATTTCATCAAAATCTGTGATGGTCGACCTGGGAGCCCCAGACCACTTGACATGGAATGAATGTAGCATCAGAATTACATGTAGCAGGTCAGTATATGGATAAGGATGGAATTTTATCTTTTTTTTTAGTTCTTTCTGTTTTTTTCAAGCAATATTTTTAGACTTAGCTACAATTTGTGTACGCTTTCTCTCCTGGAATGATGGAAAATCACACCACCAATTTTTGGCAATTGCAATTGAATAGAGTTTCATGAGCCATAGGAAGAAGCTCAGAGCCACAAGCTGTTTACCTCTCTTTTCACAGTGGATAGGTGGATAGTTAATCAGTGCGAATAAATGAGCAGACGTTCTGTAGCCAGAGAAAAAGAGATACATTGATGCTCTTTTAATCACAACAATGTATTCTAATCCCTTGTTGTGTACTATAGCAATAGAATTCGTAGGTAAAAATTATAGAAGCAGTTACCTCTATTCATGAAAAAAGAATTGGAAAAGAGAGACTGGGGTAGCTGCTTAGTTTCATAACAAAGGCAGGCAATTAATATTTAGTTATTTAGATATTCACTGATTTCTCTGAATATTTTTAGTATTTTCAGATGTCTTCTATTTTTCCCTAGTTGATAACAGTTATAATTTGCTATTTGCAGCTGAGATTCTTAAATTATCAAAATAATTTGAGTTGTCATCTTATTTTCTTAATTATATTTATTCCCAAGTAATGTTCAAATTTCAAATTAAAATTTCATGAATGGTAAACATTTTCTTATTGATTTTATGGCAAGAGGCTTCTGTTTTAGTCTGCTTCCTACCTAAAGTCAATTTTGTCTTTTTTTAAAAAAATTCCATCATAAGAAAAGTGTGTGTATGTTCCATCAGCAAAGACTATTAAAGAAATAATTCGAAATTAAAATTTTAGTTTTACAAATAAATGCAAGTTTAGATATAAGCTAGTGTTATCTAAACATATGCTGGCAGATGTTAATAACTAATTCAATTGTTTTAATAATATTTATAAATTGTTTTTATTGCATGACGTTCAGAGTCATCTTGAGATGGGTAGCCATATTAATTTGATAAACGAATAAATAAATATAGGCTGTTATTCACATATTCCCTGATCATGTGTAGCCAAGATAAAAAAAATATTTAGGAAAAGTCAATGTATAATTTACTAAAATAGTAGAGATTTTAGATCATTATAAAAGATTATAATGTATTTTTGGTTGACCTAGAGTGATTCATTATTAATTTTACTGATGGAAGTTTAGATACAGAAGAAAAAAACCCACCCTCGGGCAGCATAGTAAATCACTGGAAACAATACCAACATGTTCAATTCAGGATGACAAACTAACTAAAGGAGGTAGAATTATAAACTTTTTAAAGTATGTTTTTGCCTCCTTTGGAGGCAAGTGCAACAAACTTTGAACCAAAAGACCTAGGTTTGCAGTTTAGTGTCATATTTGTCTGCCTTTGTATCTTTATACTTTCACTGGTTAATAAACTACAAAAAATTGGTCCAACATAATTTTGAAAGTACGTCGGGTTCATTACAAACTTGAGTTTTATATTTGCCATATCCATAAAGCATGTGCTTACCATCTTAATCATTAAGGAGCTAGCAACTGGTTTACTGCCATCTCATAACACTGTAAATCGGTTGAGTATGTAGCTGCAGTTGAATCAATCTGCATAGCCTAAACAATAGGGAATAATTGTCAGTTGTTTATAGTGAAAGTCATTGAAAATGTAGTCATTGAAAAGCTCAACTGATTGGCATTCACTGAAAACCTTTGGCCTAAAGGCAATAATTATATGGTTTAATCTGGGAAAGAAAGCAGCACCTGCTTTATATTCTCTTATATAAATTAATAGTAATCATTTACTTTTGTTGTTAAAAGTGTGGGGGCTTGTTACTCATAATGCCAGTAATACTGAGGAAGAAGTATCCTCCCCCATTAATAAAAATAGATCTTTTCCCCCAGCTGACTTGTTTTCCTGAGCAGCGTGATTTATACTATTTTCCATTGACTTACAAAGCTTCTACTTCTGTAGCAGGAAATGAACACAGTATACTATAGTTTAATAAACTAAGTATTGAAATATATTAGCATATGAGTATGTTATTAGCTAAGTATGCTAAGATGTAGCATACATTTTAGAACAACATTTGAGATGTCCAAGTTCTGCCTTAGTTGCTGCAATAATACTGCTTGGCATTTTTAATAAGTAGCATTTTCTTAATGAAATTGGATTTTATATTTTGATTACACAAAAAAGTGAAATGTAGTGAATTATTGACCTATGTTCTATCACTTAGTTTAGAATTCAGAATTTTAGAATTGTCAAAAGTATGTAAAGATTGGCTTCACACTATGTTATGTAATAGTTTATTTAATCATGGTCAGCGTAAACTTAGATTTCAAGTTGTAATGGTTTGGCTCACATAGAATGTTAAACTAAACTAAACAAACCACATTTAATGCTCAGAGTACTCTGTGAATCAATCATTTTAAGGTGTTCATGGGATAGATTATCTCCCCATAGTTTTTCTGCGAACATAAATTAATGTATGGGATATGATTCAAAAAGCTATAGCCTGACATAGAAAACATTGCACATGTTGATAAGGCCTACATTAGCAGTGTTTTAAAACCTGCAGATGAGAAAGAAAGATGGGGAGGGAGGGGGGAGGAGAGAGAGAGAGAGAGAGAGAGAGAGAGAGAGAGAGAGAGAGAGAGAGAGAGAAACATATTCTCAATTTTAAATTATCCTTTGTTAGATGTTGTAGAACAGGGGTGTCCAAAGTTTTTTGAGTGAGGGCCAAATACAGAAAAATAAGCAAAGGCCCGGGCCACGGGGGGGGGGGGGGAATTTTTGTACCAGTTCTGTGGGCGTGGCTTATTTTGGGGTGTGGCTTGGTGGTCATGTGACTGGTGGGCGTGGCTAACTCCTCATGTGACTGAGTGGATGTGGCTATGGGCATAGAAACCTAAATACATAGAGACCTAAATACTGACAGCGGCTACCAGTAATCCTCGGCTTGCAACCACTCATTTAGCGACCAATACAACAGCACTGAAAAAAGTGACTTACCACCAGTCTTTGCATTTATGACCTTCGCAGCATCCCCAGTTACATCAAAAGTCAAGCTTTTGGCAACCAGCATGTATTTACTGGGGATTTTCCGCCGTCCGTCGCGAACTCTCTTCCCACTGAGGGAGACACAGCAGCCAATGGAGGGACTCCGGGGAGGCCCAGGCGAGGCCCGCACCGCTTCCTCGCAGCCACTCAGGTGTGCCACGCGGCTCCCACCCAGGCCAGAAAGGGACGGGGCTAACTAGGGGCGAGTGGGCGGGCACCGCCCCTCCTCGAACGCCGAGTGGCGGCGGCGCGGAGCGGCAGGTGCGGCGGCCAATGGGAGCGGGCGAGCTCGGCCGCGTCACGGGCCGGCACACGGGCCCGCGGCTGAGGTAAAGCGGAGCGTGTGGCGGGGCACTGCGGCGGCTGCTTCGGCGGCGCATGGAGGCGATGCCTTGCCGCGACCGGCTCGTGGTGGGCCCGGCGGGGGCAGAGGCCGGGATGCCGGCGGCGGCGGCGGGCCTCGGCAGCTGCGCCGCCGACCCGGCCGGGCAGCGGTGACAGCCTGAGCCCGGACAGCAGCAGCAGCAGCGCCGACGGCAGCCGATGCTGCTGCGCTGGCGGGAACGGCTGCTGTGCGGGCGTCGGGGGCGCCGAGGAGGCCACGGCCACGTCGGCGGCGGCGACGCGTCACGACTGGGCGGGATGGCGGTCCAGCTCAAACTCCTGCCCATGAACGACCAGATCCGGGAGCTGCAGACCATCATCCGCGACAAGTAAGCGCCCCCTGAGTGCGTGCAGAGCGCCGCGCCCGGAGAGGATCTCGCGCGGGGCTGGGAAGCAGAGCGCCTCGCCCGCCTGGCTTCCGGGGCTGCAGCCCCGCGTGGGGACGATGGGCGTCGCCGCCCGCCCGCCTCTTCCTCTGTCTGGTGGGCCGGGCTGGAGCCATGGGCGTCCTGGGCGCCCCCTACAGCCCAGTGGCGGAATGGCCGGCCCGCAGCCCCAGGTGGGCGGGGATCGCCTCAGCGGAGCCACTCCGCATCTGCAACCGGGCGAGCGGCGGCTTCCTTGGGGGCCAGGACGGGGGCCGCACCCCACTGTCCACCGAGAATTTGCTGCGGGCCAATAAAAACTGACCCGCGGGCCGCAGTTGGCCCGCGGGCCGTAGTTTGGACACCCCTGTTGTAGAATCTCTGAGCTCAACGCTTGATATCTTTCTGGATGCATGTATGGGAATGATTTGCTGGAATATTCTTCCAAATTCCTAATCTAACCTATAGCTTGATATTTCTTAGTTTATTTCTGTTGAGTGAGTGTGATCCTGCTTAGTGTTTGGAAATGTGTCAAACTTAGCTATGAACGGCTATGTACTTGAACTAATTTTGCATTACTTGTTTCATCTGTGAACTGAAGATAAAATACTTATTTCTAAACATTAAAATTATTTGAATGTAATCATCATTCATAAATCAAATTAATAATTTGTTCTATAAAATTATAGAACAAATTATTTATGTTCTATAAATGCAATTAAAAAAATTAATTAAAATAGAAAATAAATGAATAAAAGAACCCTAATATTAAATCCACTAGCACAGCAAGTGGAGAATAGCATAATGGTTTGCATGGTCAGCATATATTTAATGGTCAGCATATTTTCTGTGAGTTCTAATGGATCTATGGAAATTTATAAAAAATTGGGCCTATTTTTGGTGCTTGATTCTTTTAAATAGAAAAATGCATTAAAAAATGGAAGGCTCTCTGCTACCCCCTTTCCCCAGGCTAAGAAACTGGGCTATTAACTCTTCAGTATTTTTATCCATTCTCAGCTCTCTTATCAAGACATGATAATAAACAAAAATATTTACATATTCTCTCAGCTACAGAAGATGTTAATGCTTCCTTGGGCCACATTACTAAAGTCTTTGAAGTCTCTTCCAATGACAATATCTTCTATATTTTGCTACTATGTCTGCTTTCCTCTTCATGATAATAAGTTATTTTGTTTTGAGTTTCAAATAGGACATCAGATTAGAGACTATCGGGTGTTTTAAAATATTTTTTCTGACTAGCTTGTGAAAGAACAATAGGATACATTGCAGTGAATTTGACTGTAAATAACCTAGAAATGTAAATCCTATGTAGTTATGATTAATGATTTGCTTGTTCTGGGCTTGGAAGTTTCTAACTCACTAAATCTAAATTAATTTAGATTTAGTTAAACTAAATTAAATTTTGTGCTGGATTAGAAAGTTGTTGACCATGTTTTTTAGTCCTCTTTAGTCCCCTCAGTCACAGAACCTGACTGGCTATCATTAGGTCACTCGGTCACTATTGGCCCAAACCCCTTTATTATTGGTTATTTTTATATAGTTTTTATTATTATACAATGAAATCTTATAGACATCCCTGTTATGAAGTCTGAGTGACCTCATATTTTATAAATAGTACAAAACTGAATATTTGTAAAATATTCTTACTGAGAAAGTGATATAAATGCAGATACTCCTTGCTTACCGACCATATTTGAGATTGGTAACTAAGGTGGAAAATGCAGTGTCCACTAAGCAAAAAATCATCTTGACTATGCATGATTTGGAACATCACTTCTGTTTTCAACACGACTGCAACTTGCAACTTCACTTTTTAGTCCTCCATCAAGCCTGCTTGTTGGAAGGCCGTTCTGAAACTAGCAAATGGTGATCATGTGACTTCTGGATCCTGCTGTGGTTATAAATGTGCATTGGTTGTGAAGTACCCACGATGTTGTGATGGCTATAAAAGTAAGAACTGGTTGCAAAACTTTGTTTTAAACTGTCCTAACTGGAACAATCACTAAACAAAACAGTTGGTAAGCAAGGACAACCTATATAGTGGCATGACAGCAACATAGTTTATCATCAGTAATGATTTAAATCAGGGTTCTCCAACCTTGGTCCCGTTAAGACTTGTGGTCTTCAACTTCCAGAGTTCCTCAGCCAGCTTTGTCCACAAGTCTTAAAGGGACCAAGGTTGGAGACCCCTGATTTAAAAATCTGGCAATAGATAAGAAAATTCAATTAACACTTTATTTCATAAGTGTTGCAGACATGTATTATTGGATGATATAATGCTGATTAAACTATCAAGGGAAGGCAGGTGTTAAGGGTAATCTGGGTTCACAACCAAGGTTGTGGACTGTTGAGCAGAGTACCCTACGCATGAAAACGACTGAGACTGGTTGTTTTACAATAACAGTCACTTGCAGACAAACTGGTGTTTGATATTCCTTTACTTTTAGGGAAAAGGCAAAGTCATAGTCCAAAAACAATTCCAGGTCATACACATATAAAGCCGGTCAGGGATGTTACAGATATCAAGTCTTCTTACCAACGTAGACTTCCACAACAAACAAGGTCTTCTTTCAGTTCGGCAAAACACAGTTCAATTCACAACAGTCAGTATCTTGAGGAATCAGTAACTAGCTATGATCAAGCAACGATCATAAAGCTCAAATATACAATTGCAGCATGTCATCAGGTTACAATGCTGTAGCGTCCCTGTAGATTCCCCACAAGCCATAATTTAGTAGTCCTTTTATACATTGGCTACAGAGCTCAACCAATCAGGATGCTTGCATGATGTAGCACAGCCTTAAAGCAATATCATGCCTTTCTACAAACATACATAGTTAGTTTATATATTGCCTGGCCAACTAGTTAGGCAAATAATAATTTCCTGACGGCAGGGAACCTGTAAATTATTCACATGTCTGCTCCCCAACCCCTCCTCCCAGATAAAATTAAATGGCAAGTTTATACTTTATTCTTGTTAAAGTTAATGTTTGCAGGCAGTCCTATTTATTTTCATTTTCAAAAAAAGTAAGGCACGTGCAGAAAAGTGATTGATGAGGAAGAGCTAGTGATTTGGACAGACCCATGCATTTCATCTGACCTAGAAGTTAAAAGCCTTAGAGCAGACAAAGAAGACACTCTCTTCTTGTTACAAACCAGGGCATCCCAATATTCAGGTGGGCATAAATGATTGTTGGGTGATGACAGAAGTTGTATGGAAGACTTGTCTGAACAAGTAATAATTGTGTAATTAAAGGCTTTTAATCTAGTCAAGGAATTCACCATTCATTCTTGGCCTTCATTTTGCTGAAAGTTAACGTCATGCTTATTGAATGAACTCTATCAACAGTCCTTTATTCTCCAAACTCTTTGTAAGTGCTACTGATACAGTCATGGTTATTTGCTTAGAATGAAGCAGACAGGTGGTAAAACCTGTATTGTATCATGAATAAATATGGATGGTCAAAGAAAGGCAGCATCACAGGTAGGCAGCCATAGCTTTTGGGAAACCTTAATTCAGAGGTGTTCTCCAAAGTAAAAACAAGTAGTTCTAATTTTGTAAATACAGAATAAGGAAGCAAGCAGATATGATGGTACTTCCCTAAAGCTTATGGTAGTGTTACACACTCTGATCATGATGATCAATGAAAATGCTGGCAAAAAAACCCAGTTTCTTTTTATAGTTCTGACTATAGTAAAGTTATGACTTGAAGAACAAGATGAGACAGTTTATCTTCCCTATGAGATTATAACCTTTATTCTCGTCTATGGGACTCAGTGATAGTCACGGAAAAATGACCTGTCTTGATTTGCATGTGGTTGCTAAGTTGATGGTACTTAATCAGTCAAACGCTGATTTTCATAGCAATGCTTTTTAATGGGTTTCTAAGATGCGTGACCCCAGTAATTTACTCAAGCATGAGGCTCTGCAATAATATTTCATTTTGCTGTTTGGTTTGAAAAATTCAACTTCAGTATAAATATTTGTACAAATTCAGGCCAGAAGTAAGTAGGATATTTTTTTTTCTGCTCCAGCCCAAATCCTTCATTTTATTTGATTTCTGAGTAATCTATTTTTATTTATAATTTATTTATTTATAAAATTTACTTGCCTCCCATTTCATATCCAACATCTATGTGTTTTTTCTCCCTTTTCTGTTCCTTCCTTCTCCCTTTCCCTGATTTGATCACTGTGCTATACTGGAAAGTGGCATAATTTGTAACAGGGAGAAATTGTTGTAAAACTTGGGTGTCCAATATTTAAGTTTTATATAAAGTAGAGGTAAAGGTTCCCCTTGCACATATGTGCTAGTCATTTCCAATTCTAGGGCGCAGTGCTCATCTGCGTTTCAAAGCTGAAGAGCCAGCACTGTCCGAAGATGTCTCCGTGGTCATGTGGCCGGCATGACTAAATGCCAAAGGCGCATGGAACCCGGTTACCTTCCCTCCAAAGGTGGTCCCTATCTTCCTACTTGCATTTTTAATGTGCTTTCAAACTGCTAGGTTGGCAGAAGCTGGGACAAGTAATATAGTTAATATATATACATTTCAATATCATGTTAAAAGTTTATGAACTTGTGGGGGCATATTACTAGCTTTCAGGGCTCATGAGCCACAGGTTTGACAAGCCTAGTGTAAAGAGTAAGCATATATATTACTTTCAGGAGACCTGCTGAAATAAATGTGAAAGAAAATGCTTGCAACAGTATTTAGCAGAGCTATGTACTAGGCTAGTATTCATGCTAAATACAGAATAGTAATGATTACTTAAAAGAAAAAAATACTCTTTTTAGAGTCAAATTTAATTTTTTTCATTTTTTTTGCAAAAGATCTTTAGAGGGAATTAAATAAAATACAAGTAGTAAATATCTCCCATATTTATCAGACAAACCTAGTTTTATTGAAATCTGATGTTTCAGCTTACTTTGAGTTAAAATCAGTAAATATTTATTTTAGAATTTAGCAAAAATTGTAATTCAAACAAACAAGAATATTGATATACTATGTTTGATTGCTATTTTTTAAATAAACTTTTTATTGTTAAAAGATTTGCAGAAAATACAGCATTCTGAAAATAATATGTATATAATTTGTTTTCAAGGCACAGGATATTTTCATGGCACAATGTTTGCTGAATAAGAAATAGAGGATTGAAATAGGAGATTATATTCCAATAGAACGATCAGGTTCTTTTGAAAAGTTTATTGAATTGGTAGTGAAATAGAACATGATTTTAAACAGAGTTTACAAGAAGATAAATAAGATTTTTAAAATTTTTCTTTAAAGAATAATCTTTATTTATTTATTTTATTTATTAAATTTTTATACCGCCCTTCTCCCGAAGGACTCAGGGCGGTGTACAGCAATAATAATAATAATAGTAATAATTCTTACTATTGATAGTCTGTGATTTACAAACACAATTGAGATCAGAATACCAGTTTTTTCGCAAGGTGGTTAAGTGAGTCACCCAGATTTTAAATACTAGAATTTAATCTGTTAATTGATTTTATATCTAATGTTTCTAATTATGCATTTTCTTGGATTTCATTTGTGAATATGAGTTTTTTTTCTTCACTACCTTTCTCCCTTTGAACTAAGTATGAATTATGTAGCAGTAACTCCCATTGGATTATACCAGAGATTCAGTTTTCATGTCTGTTGGCTCTACAGACATATCCAACTGCAGTGCATATATCTCACACATTGCCATCTTGATAAAAAAATTTAAGATGCCCAATTTTTGGTAAAGTTTTCTGCCTCCCTTTTTATTTTAAGATGTTTATTTTTTATATTTATTGTGGATGTCTAGTTGTTCGTTTAGTATTCTGAATTCCCTTTTTCCATGAACAGTACTATCTCTATATAAACAGAGCTTAGTTAAATTAAATGTTAGAAACTGAAAGGAGTTTATCCTGGATGAATAAATGTTTTTTTGAATAAAATCTAAATTATAATAGCAGATTTAGTGAGACCAGAGCATTATATGAACTGGACATGATCTCTGTGAATGAATCTTGATAAAATTACTGACAATGTCTGAAAGATAAGAGGTGTTATATAAAGTTCTGTGTTGGCATAATTCCATGAAAAATATACCACATAATTTATACACCACATAATTTTAGTTGTTTTACCTTTTTTACCAAATAATTAAAATGCAGTATATTACTTTGCCAGTAAATATTTTACTTATTTTTTCAATGAGAAACAATTATTCTATGTACTCATTATTTTTCTAATCTTTTAAGATTCTGTACTAGAATTGTATTACTAGTAAAGTAGATTATAAAATTGCATAGAATTATAATTTGTAGGGTTTATTCACTTAGACACAGCAATTCACTTAGACTCTGCACTTAGACCCTGCAATAGCTTGAGTTCTAAAGAACCTAATAGAATTAGAATTCTTTATTGGCCAAGTGTGGTTGGTGCATAAGCTCTCAGTGTACATACAAGCAACAGGTGATAAATCATGATCATAATAATCATAAAATACATCATAAAGCATAAGATACAACTCTTGATGATATTCATAGGGTATTAAATAAACAATCAATATAAATCATACTAGGATACTAAATAAAACAATAGAAATTGTAAAATACAAGCAAGTTACATCCTTACTAGGTAGTTTGACAGTGTTGTGGGAATTAGTTGTTTAGCAGAGTGATGGCATGGGGGAAAAACTGTCCGTGTGCCTAGTTATTTTGGCGTGCAATGCACAATGGGGCCTCTGGTGGCTCAGCAGACTAAGTCTGTCTGTTATTAACACAGCTGCTTGCAATTACTGCAAGTTCAAGTCCCACCAGGCCCAAGGTTGACTCAGCCTTCCATCCTTTATAAGGTAGGTAAAATGAGGACCCAGATTGTTGGGGGCAATAAAAGTTGACTTTGTATATAATATACAAATGGATGAAGACTATTGCTTAACACATTGTAAGCCGCCCTGAGTCTTCGGAGAAGGGCGGGATATAAATTCAAATAAAAAAAAAAGTCCTTTTGAGGGAAGAAGTTGAAACAGTTTATGTCCATATTTTCTCACATATTTTCATAGTCCTCTTTTTGGCTCATGCAGTATACAGCTTCTCAATAGAAGATAGGCTGGTAACAATAGTTTTTTCTGCAGTTCTAACTATCTGTTGAAGTCTGACTGTCTTGTGTGGTTGCAGTGTCAAACCAGACAGTTATAGAAGTGCAAAAGACAGATTCAATAATTCCTTGGTAGAATTGTATCAACAGCTCTTTGGGCAGTCTGAGCTTTCTGAGTTGGCGCATAAAGAACATTCTTTGTTGTGCTTTTTTGATGACGTTTTTGAAGTTTTAAGTCTTGAGATATGATAGAACCTAGAAACTTGGAAGTCTTTACTGTTGATACCAAGTTGACTAGTATTGTAAGAGGTGGTAGTATAGGAAGGTTTTTCCTAAAATCTACCACCATTTCTACGGTTTCGAGTGTATTTACTTCAAGATTGTTCTGGTTGCACCACAAGGCTAGTTGTTAAACTACCCATCTGTATGCAGATTCATCGTTATCTCGAATGAGACAAATCACTGTTGTATCATCTGCAAACTTAACTACTTTAACAGAGGGATCCTTTGAGATGCAATTATTGGTATATAGAGAAAGAAGTGGAGAGAGCACACAACCCTGGGGGCTCCAGGTGCTAATTGTACAGGTTTCGGATGTGATTTTGCCTAGCTCCAGCTGCTGCTTCTTGTCTGTTAGGAAGCTTATGATCCACTTACAAGTGTGGTTAGGCATGGCTAGCTGAATCAGTTTACTTAGAAGAATATCTGGAATGATGTTATTGAATGTTGAGCAGAAATCTACAAAAAGGAGCCTTGCATAGGTCCTAAGAGATTCAAGATGTTGTAGGATGTAGTGCAAATTACACTCAGTAAGCAAATTGCAGCGGATCTGTGATGATTTTCAGGTGGGCCAGCACTAACCTTTCAAAGGTTTTTATAACTATGGATTTCAGAGCAATTTATCTGTAGTCATTCAGCTCCTTGATGGAGGGTTTCTTCAGCACTTGGATGATAGTAGAGCATTCAAAGCAAGAAGGAATTGTAGGAGGCTGTTGTTGGTGTATCTGTGATGGAGATGGTGGCAATAGTTGGCAGTGGTTTTCTCTCAAACCTACCATTTAGGTCATTTGCCAGTTGTTGATTTTCTTCAGCATGGAAAGAGGTTTGCTGTAACCAGTGATATTTTTAAGAGTTTTCCACTCATTTTCTAGTTCATTTGTTGAGAGCTGATTCCTCAGCTTTTCAGAGTAGTAACTGATATAACTTTAGCAGATCATGAGAATGAAGAATATGAAGCCATTTTTCCTTCAACTAAAACAGTTTACAACAGGGGTGTCCAAACTTGGCAACTTTAAGACTTGGGGACTTCAGCACCCAGAATTCATTGCTGGCTGACGATTTCTGGAAATTGAAGTCCACAAGTCTTAAAGTTGCCAAGTTTGGACACCACTGGTTTATAACAATGGGATTCTGAATGTTCACCATCTACATATCTGTTCTGAAATAAGCACGGTTTAGTGAACACTAAGACTTAGTTCAGACACACTTCCTGGCTTCACTGCCAAAATGGCAGAGCTACCAAAACACATTTCTGTGGTTTGTTTATAACTGTTTCAGCTGAACATAGGATGCTGGCTAATTCTGTCTGGAACAAACTACTGCACCTTGTCACCAATTTCTGTTTTTCAGTCTTAAATTTCTAGCTAAGTTGAAATATGTATGTTGTAGATCTGCTTACTTTCTTGGGTGGGCTAAATAGGCAGATCCGTTCTGTACAGATTTGTTTGTGGACTTAAGCTCTCTTGGTGTCTTTACAACAAAAAGCACAAAAGCTTTCTGGTCCTTTGCAAACAGTGACTATTACATTATTTACATCTCTGTTGACAGATATGTTTATATGAAGCAAAAGTGGATATTTTAAACCAAATACTATTTTCCTCAGGCAATGACCTTAAGAGAAATTGATATATTTTTTTCTAAACATCAACCAAATCTTCAAATATTGATACTGGAAAACTTTATAGGCCTTTGTAGCTAACTGAGTCAAGTTTTAGTTTTAGATAAAACAAAGCAAAATTTTAAAAAAATAGAAAGATAAATTCTATTTCTATGTCACTTTGATAATAATAGTTTCAGCGTCACATCAACAAATTTTCAATCCGTTAATATTATCAAATTGATATTTTCAAATTTGGGACAATTTATTCTTATTGGCCATTTGCAAGAAATATGCTAGTAGTAAAATAATTGCAATGTGATTGAAATAATTGAAATAAATTTGCTGTTTTTATCTATTATAGTACACTTCATAATCAAAGGAAAGATCTAACATGAAAGTAGGCAACTTATCTAATATCTACTCCATGCATTACAAAATGATATTTAATACATTTTATATAAACATTTCCTCTTGCTTCTTAAAAATGAAGATCCTTAAAAATATGTGAAATTGGAAAACCTATTGTGACATGTTTTGATAGAAAGATAGAGAAATCTGGTCTGAGGCTTCTGGAAGTATATTAAAGGAACTTCTAATCCCATATTCTATCTCATATTGGAATTGTCTAACTGAGTTACAAGGCAGAATTCATGCCCATGTTTTAAATGAGGGAGATGAAAAAGTTCTGCTTTATAACCATAATTTTATTCAGAATCTGCCTTCTGTTATTTTGGGATCGGTAGACTGCAGCCTTAAATCACATGATCCTCATACCAATTTCTGAAGGCCTTTACTTATGATAAATTCAACTTCTGGGAAATTTATTTAACTTTTCCACATTTGCAGAGAGACAAAGAATATCAGAAAGAGAGTGTAGCTACATTCAGTTATGACTTTCATTGTCCTTATTAAATAGGACTCTACACGGAAGACTGCCCATCCTTCTATTATTTGCATATTTCTTCAGATTTAATTAGTCCGCAAAATAACATAATTGTCACACTCAGAATGTATGGTATGAATCTAGTATATCTGGTTTCTGCAGTGGGATTAAAATTTTCAAAATGTAGTTTAGAGCATATGAAGCATAGATTTTAGATTGGATTGATTTAATATACTCTAGCATGAACAAAAATATTACAGTGAGCATATCTGGAAAAGTTTCACGGTCACTCCTTTTTAGATAGCCAGTCACACCTTTCATTTTATTGATCAAAATGTCAAGTCTGAAGCTGCATTTCTTAAATTTTGGAAAATAATGTAAAATTTGTACCGACTGCCTTTCAGTTAATAAAAATGGAGCAATGCCATTTCTGTTGTCTAAGGAATCATTTTTATTTCAGGTGGTATATGACAGCACTACCTTCTTAAACTCTCTTTATGCTTGTTGTTATAATGTTTGTTGCAGACTTTGAACATTCACACAAATTGTTATTACAATCATTTGTAGCATTTTGTTATGCCTTTATGAGAGCATTGACTATGCTATTATGGCCACCACAGTATCTTTTTAAAATCATCCCTAAAGTTTACATTATTTAATCCTAATGTAAGGTAGTCTCGTATTTCAGTGATCTGCAGAATTAGTGATCTGTACACAGGTAGTTCTGTTGTGTAAATCCATTGTGTCTTCAGTGGACCAAAAGCTGTATTTGTGCTTCTGCTGGATTTATTTGGAAGTATAGTTTTCTGCTAGTTTTATGTTGATGAACATACCTGAACATTTTTATCATCGTTGTGAGAGCTGAAAAGTGTTTCACTGTGCTTTTGACCAATGTCAGTTAATAAATCTAGGGCAGTGATGGGAAGTACAAAGTGAAAAGTGAGTACTGGTAGTGAAAACAAATGTTACTAGTAACTTTAAAAATCAAGCCCTTTTTATTCTGTGCTAGATTGCCTTTTCAATTTTTGGTTTTTGAAACATTTTGGTAGATAAAAAACCAAAATAAAAACTTTTCAGCCATATATATAAAAGCTGATCCAGGAAAATGTTGATGCCTTTTTTTCTTCCTCTCAGCCTTTGCTTTTCTTATTCCATTGCAAACTAATGGGTACTTTATATTTATTTCCTGTTCATTCAGAGCCATGGAAAAAGACTTGTAAAGATTCACCTCTTGCCCCATTGCAGAACAAGTTTTTGTAACAGATCAGCATGATCTTGGCATAAATTATGGCTTCTCTGCATTTACAAAAAATCCTCTTTGTTACCCTGTTTGGTTTTCTTGTGAAGATTATATACAGAGAATTTCAAATGATATTCTTTATATATAATTTTAGAAAATCTAGTTTGGTAATCAGAAGAAAATTGTTGCTTTCACAATAATGGCTGTTTCACATTGACCTATTACTTTGACAATTATTTACCCCTTTACTTTTCTTACTATATCGCCTAGCTGCTTAAAAAATAAAACAAAGTATATAACAATTTAGTGCAGCTGTGGGGAACTTGTGGGCGGGCACTATAGCAAAATTTAGGAAAATAAAATGAAACTACTACTAATGCAATGTTTTAAATTCTATTTTAATAAGTTCTTTTTTTAAAAAAATAGTATTCTACATGTAATATTGCATATATTATAGAAACATTATTTCTGTAATACATGTAGGCTTTCAAATTTCTTCCCTTTTTATTTCTTATAGCAGTCCTCAAAGACCAGGCATATAATTATTTTTTTAGAACTGTACACACTTTAAAAATGATTTGGAAGAAGTGTTTTAGTTCCATGGTGATGCAGAAGTTCTGCTGTTTTTTTCAAATGCAAGCCTAAGAATCAAAAAGCTTTTGCTTTTAGTAATGTTGGTCCTAAAGCAGTGACAACCTGTAAAAAAGTCTTAAAAAGTCTGGGTATTTTAATAAATAACAGAAATCTTACTACCAGCTCCAAAACACCAGCGTTTGTATCATATTCAAAGCATGTATAGCTGGGACTTAAAATGAGCTACTTGGAAATTCTAAGACAGAAGCTATATTCTGTCAAGGATGTGCTGTTTATCCATTATATTAGTTGTCAAACAAACCCTTCATAGATGCAAGACTTTCTTATTTCCTGTAGCCAGCTAAGAATATATCTATTCTTGCTTTAGGAATTCTTTCCTTGCAAAAACTTTCAATCTGAGGAATATAGAATCACAGGGCTAGAAGGGTCTTGGGTATCTTTTAGTCCAACCTAGTGGTGAAATCCAAATATTTTTACTACCGGTTCTCTGGGCATGACTTAGTGGGCATGGTGTGGCTTGGTGGGCGTGGCTTGGTGGGCATGGCAGGGGAAGAATACTGCAAAATCTCCATTCCCACCCCACTCCAGGGGAAGGATATTGCAAAATCTCCATTCCCATCTCACAACTTACAACTCTGAGAGGCAAACTATTCCACTGACTAATCGTTCTCACTCTCAGGAAATTTCTCCTTAGTTCTATGATGGATTTCCCTCTGAGCTTCCACCCATTGATCCTTGTCTTGGACTTAGGTGCTATGGAGAATAAATCAACCCCCTTTTCTCTCTTCCCTGTAACAGTTCTTCAAGAATTGGAATACACTGCCATGTCATCCATAAAATGTTCTCTTTGTTAGGCTAAACATACCTAATTTCCTTAGACATTCATCATACGGTTTAGCCTCCAGACTCTGTATCTTTGTCGCTCTTCTATGTACTATTTCTAGGCCTCAGCATCCTATTGGTATGGTGAAAGGAACTGGATTCAGCATTATGAGTATGAACTTACCACTTGGAATGATGCTATAACTTCTTGTGAACTTGATGCTGTTCTTGTGTTAATGCAGCCTGGGATTGCATAATTTTTTTTGGCAGCTGCAATACATTGCTGGTTCATACTTAAGTGATGGTTCACCTCTTTCATAGGTACTACTATTGAGCCAAGTACTGCCTATTCTGTACTTACTTACTTACATATTTGATTTTTCCTGCCTAAGTGCAGGAACTTAACTTCTTGCACCACTGCTGCATCTTGTTGAATATGCCCCAATGCTCAAATCTGTAAGACCCTTCTGAATCTTGAGTCCATTTCCCCCAACCTGCAAATTAAAGGAGACCCTTCAGTCTCCTTATCTAGATCATCATCTGTGGGGGCTCCCGCTCTCTGGAACGAACTCCCCCCAGGACTTCGTCAACTCCCGGACCTCCGAACCTTTCGTCGCGAGCTTAAGACACACTTATTCATCTGCGCAGGACTGGATTAGGATTAGTTTTTAAATTTGTGGGTTTTTTAATGGGTTTTTATCATTTATTCTAAATTTTTAATCTCGGCCAATTGAATAAGTTTTTTAATTGTATTTTAATAGTATTTATATTGTAATATTATTGTTTATTTTATCTGGCTGTGAACCGCCCTGAGTCCTTCGGGAGAAGGGCGGTATACAAATTTAAATAATAAATAATAAATAAATAAAATAAATAAATTTGCTTTTTTCCATATAGATGTAGTTGAGGACCACATGTTGAGTGCAGCTGGTCAAAAGTCAACTGCAAATATTTCTTGCGGTGGTACTGTCTATTCCACATTGTTCTATCTTACCAAGAAATTGTCAACTTTGTCGAATGCCTTACTGAAGTCTAAGTATGCTATATCCAAAGTGTCACCTTATCCTAATTAGTCACCTTATCAAAGCAGGCAATAAGATTTGTTTAACATGTTCTGCTTTTACCTAAACCATGCTGGCTTCTAGTAATCACCTTGCTTATTTCCTGGTGCTCACAAATCCACTGCTTGATTATCTTTTCCAGGGTTTCCCTTTTTCCTAGTATTGATGTCAAACCGATTAATCTGTAGTTTCCTGGATCCAATTTTTTCCCTTTTTGAAGATTGGAACTACATCAGCTCTTCTTTATATTTGGGCTTGGTATTCTGCTCTAGTTATGTGTCCTGGTTGCAGTTTTTTATAGTTGTTCTTAAGTCTTTGACTTTGTTAGAGAGTTCTTTGTACAGCCATGCTGCTTTCATTTGGCGCGTCTTGTTTTTCTTTCTCTGTAGTATTGCTTTTGTTTGGGCCTTTATTATCTTGTTTTTCAGTTTTTCACAACATTTTTCCCTCTAGGATTTCCATCCAAGGAAACCTTACTAATCTCTCAGCTTGTTGAAATTATCTCTCTTAAAATCTGAAACATAGTCTGACTTTGTTCAGTTACCTATGCCTACATTATGGTGAATTCTGATATAATATGGTGATTCTCCACCAAATTTCCTACAGTTTACACTCCCTCAACCATTTCATCCCTATTAGTAAGAATTAAGCCCAGTATAGCTGACCAGTAGTGGGTTGCTCCAGGTTTGCTCCAGTTCTGTAGAGCCGGTAGTAAAAATCTTCTGGCGTTCGGAGAACTGGTAGTAATGGCTGGCTGGCCACGCCCCCGAACCGGTTCCCCGATCATCAGAAGTTTTTTTTTTTGTTTACTTTTAAAAGCCTCTTTTCTTCAGCCGAAAAAAGGCTTTTAAAAGTAAAAAAAACCATCTGATGATCGCGTGGCTGAGCAGGGATCATCAGAACCATTTAAAAGTTTTTTTTTAACAATCTCTTTGGCCGAAGAGGTTGTTAAAACAAAAGGTTTTAAAAGGCTCCTCTGGCAATCTCAGCTGAGTTAAGAGGTTCTGGGCTGCTATTAGGCAACTTCAGCTGGGATTGTCAGAGGACCTCATTACAGCTTCTTTCGGACTGGCAAAGCCATGCTTTACATCAGTTGCATCAGCTAGCAACTGAATTTGCCTGCCTGGAATGCTTTGCTGGCTGAGGAACTCTGGGAATTGAAGTCCACAAACCTTAAAGTTACAGTTGGAGACCCCGATCTAAAAAATATAAATAAAATAAAATAATAAAATAAAATATTTGTGCAGCTTTCTGAGATTTGGTGTGTTTCTATAGTGTTTCACTCTAACTACACAAACACACAAAATCTCACAAAGCTGTATGTGGCATTTTGTGTGTGTGTGAGAGTCAGTTGTGTTGTGTGTGTGTAAAGTGTGAAAGTTGGTTTTTGAGCTTTTTGTGGCTGTGTGAGGTTCCTGCTTGTTGCAGGGGCCATTTTGGGTGAAGTGTAGCTGCTTTTACATTGTGTGTGAGTCAGTTGTGTTGGGTTGTGTGTGTGTGTGTCCCTTCACAAGGACTTGGAGGCAGCTCCTCTGAGGAAAAGAGGAGGCGGCGAAGCTCTGGCTGTCCCCTGGGAGAAATCACCCTGTCCTGCAGCATTGGTCATGTGACTGAGTGGGCGTGGCCAACTTGATGTCACTCACAGCAAGGTTCCACCCCACCTTGCCCTGAGTGACTTCAAGTTGGCCACGCCAACTCAGTCACATGACCACCAAACCACGCCCACCAAATAAGCTACACCCACAGAACCGCTAGTAAAGAATTTTGGAACCCACCCCTGTAGCTGACCTTCTAGTTCCATCCTCCATCTTTTAGATGGAAAAGTTGTCAGGAATGGCAGGAACCTGTTTAATTTTCCACTCGCTGCAGGATTTGTTTCCCAGTTGATGTCCAGGTAATTAAAGTTCCTCATTACTACATTGTGTGTGAGTCAGTTGTGTTGGGTTGTGTGTGTGTGTGTGTGTGTGTGTCCCTTCACAAGGACTTGGAGGCAGCTCCTCTGAGGAAAAGAGGAGGCGGCGAAGCTCTGGCTGTCCCCTGGGAGAAATCACCCTGTCCTGCAGCATTGGTCATGTGACTGAGTGGGCGTGGCCAACTTGATGTCACTCACAGCAAGGTTCCACCCCACCTTGCCCTGAGTGACTTCAAGTTGGCCACGCCAACTCAGTCACATGACCACCAAACCACGCCCACCAAATAAGCTACACCCACAGAACCGCTAGTAAAGAATTTTGGAACCCAGTTGATGTCCAGGTAATTAAAGTTCCTCATTACTACAGTGGTGTGTTTCTTGCACATCCCAGCTAACTGATTAGCAAAAATATAATTAGGTCTGCTTGTTTGAGATTTCCACCAGAGTTTTAATAATAAGTTCTAAGGACTGAAGGCCAATCTAAAACCTTTGTTTCTTTCCTATAAGTACCTTATGGCTGCTTTGGAGGCACTGTTTTCTTATTGAAGTATTGCATCTCTTTTCAGCTTCAATTTCTTTGTTGACTGGAATATTAGTTTCTAAGAGAGTTAGTTTAATCCTTTTTCTTTTTCATCCAGAGAATATAAACTGTGCTACCTATTGTCGCACATCCACAAAGCATGCCGTTATCCCTGTAGATAATAGTTGCCAAAACATTATTTTCTTCAAATGCTTCTCTTTTTCTTTTTTCTCCAAATGCCACATTGTTGTGGCTGAATAGTGAAATTTTTGTTCAAAACACTTCATTCCAGAAGGTTATAGGCTTATCACATTTTTTGGGGGGGCACATTTCACAGTTACTTTTATGATAAGGTTGAAAGAAACTCTGTAATGCAAAAGTTGGAAGAAATATTTCATTTTGAAAACTCATGTAGTTCTTTATTGTATAAGCAGTGCCATACTGTGGAGAGTTACTCCAACACAAACTTGTAGCAAGTTGTTTGGAATCATCTGTGAGTTCTGATTTGCAAATTGGACCAATTTGGTAGAAATATTAGCAGAGATAGATTTGTTTTTTTTTTGTTAGTTTTCCAATCTTGATTTGACTTCCATAGCCTAGTACAGTTTCAATTTTCCTAACATTTACAGTAAGGAAATTACTAGCAGAAATACAGTTGAAATAACTAGTTAATTTATAGTATGACCATGCAATAGTGGGGATGTTGAATTTATAATTCCAAATAACAGATAATGGTTTGTTGTGAAGTGTTCTGGGATTTGTAGTTCAACTACCTTTGGAGGGTAACCAATTTTATTTCCTCTTTCAGTTAGAATTAAGAAGTGTTATATTCTGCAAATGACTTGTCACATTTTTATAAATTCATTTATTCTAGAATCTATGCAAATCCAAGAAACAGTTATAAGATGCTAACAAATGTGAATGATATTCCATAGAAGGGAATTTACTATAATTTTGTACTGTGGGAGAAAATAGAGATTTCTTCAAAATAGTCTCTTGCTGACAAAAATTTGTGGTCTGAAGTAAATAAAGATTTTGAAGTGTTTCTAAGAAGCTAATAGCAATGCTGCAGTTTGGGGCAGCAGAAAAACAGTGCTTTATTCTTTAGGAATAAAATTTAGTTTAACCACACAAGGAAACACTGAGTCCTGTTGGCTGGGCTTTGCTTAAGAATAACATAGCTGAGGTGGCATATATCCAGATGTTAGTGGCGGAACTTCTAAACTGAGGAATAAATGTCTTAATGTCCATTATATGTTTTTCTATGTGTTTCACACCTAATAAAACATTCAGAGATTGCCATAAATAATATCTAGAAACCTAGGCAGTTACACATGGCAGTATCAGTGACAAAGACATATTTAATCATGCAAAGAAAAAATATATGAGATTGGGATTTAAAATGCTGCTCATATATTCCCGATTGTCCTTTGTTTGAGTGGCTTGAATGATTTTCTCGTTGACGTCTAACATGTGGTTCTCCCCCAGTAAAGGAATGATAAAAGTTTTTTCTCAGTGAGTTACATGCCAAATGTGCTTGTGCTGAAGAAATTTCTCCAAAACTTATGAAAATCCTTTAAGCTACAAAATCAAATTATGGTAACCAGTAGTTTCTTGGGATTGCTGGGTCTTTGGGTACTGCGGCTGCAAAACAAGCCCAAATCATCACTCCTCCACTACCATGCTTGATAGCTGATATGAGGTGTTTGTGCTGATACGCCGTGTTTGGATTTCACCAAACATAGTACTATGCATTATGGCCAGACACCTCCACTTTGGTTATGTCTGTCCAAGGGACAGCGTTCCAGAAATCTTGTGATTTGTTCAGTTGCAACATTGCAAACAGAAGCCGTGGTACCATGTTCTTTTTAAAGAGAGGACGATTTCTCCTTGCAGCCATCCAAACAATTCACACTTGTTCGGTCTTTTTCTAATTGTACTATAATGAACTTTAACTTTTAACATGCTAACTGAGACCTGAAGAGTCTGAAAGGTAATAACCCTTGGATTTTTTTGCAATTTCTCTGCACATTGCACAATCTGACCTTGGGGTGACTTTGCTGGGACTTTCACTCCTGAGAAGATTGGCAACTGTCCTGAATGTTTTCCACTTTTGAATAATCTTCTACACTGTACAATGATGAACTTTAAATTGCTTGGAAATGCGCTTATAACGTTTCCCAGTTTTATGGACAGCAACAATTGCTTTTCTAAGATCATTGCTGATGTCTTTACTCTTTGGCATTGTGTTAACACACATCTCAATGCTGGAGACCAGCAAACTCTTAAAACTTCAGCTTTTGTAGAGATAGTTTCACTCGTTGGTGATTTATTAATCAAAGCCACTTAATTAGCAGCACCTGGCTGCTACTTAGCCTCTTCATACCTATGGAATGGCTTCTACAAGTTGGATTTATTTTCGTACTTTTAAGAAATGCTACGAACCAGATGATTTTTACTATGTCCTGATATGCAAAACCATAGAACTCAAAGAGGGTGTACTTAGTTTTTCTCTAACTTTGCAGCTTCCAAAGCAGATAAATGATTTACACATGATGAAATAAATATGTAATCTTGTGAGGACTAGGCTTTGTTTGGGATTTGACAGCTTGACAGCTTGTATTGTTTCATTTTTTTATTTTACTGTGATTTAAATCCAAAAGAACGAAGAACTTCCTTACTATGGATAAAGAAAGTGAAAGAATAAAAGGTGGCAATGCTAAAAGAGAGTGTTAATGAAGGAGATCTTAATTAAATAATAACTTTTGGGGATAATTTTTAAAAAACAGAAAAATTTGATGACAAAAAATTGGCTGTATGTTCTGTTTAAAGTTTTATCATGATTTCTTTACTTGCTTGATTTAAATGTGTCAGGCTTATTTTTACTATGAGCATAATGTAGTTTCATTCATTTTGTTATCTTTGTACATAAATTCTTTATTGTGCTTTCCCCACTTATCCTTAAAGATTTTATTAAAACATTACCCAATAGTTTATCATGTACTGAAGCCATTTGAATAAATCTATGAAAACTTTATGCTGCCTGTCCTGCTTCAAGTTCACTGCTTATTTTCATTTACCGCATATAGTTTTTTTATCTTCTATTATCATCCATCTCTGCTAATTCTAGCATTGCTTTCTATATAACCCTTTTTCATTTTTCCTTGTAATTATAATAAATGGTCACAGTATTTAAGTGTCTTAAGCCAAACATTTTAGAGTTGTAACCATTATTATAGTTATTTTTATTATGGTAATAGTATGAATTCATCTATAATTCCAACTATGGGATAATTTTGATTTATGAACTTTGAATATCACCAAGTTTTAATTCTCAGAAATGGTATTAACCAATGGCACTAGACCATGCACAGGTTCCAAGTATCAAGGTGTTAACAACTTTTTTTTTGCTTGTAGCAGTGACTTCTACAATAGTCATAATTTTTTCTTGATGCCACTCAAGATAATCTAGCCAAGATCAAGGTGTTCTTATTGTGTTTCACCTTTCTCTCTTCTATAACTTTTCTGCAGCAACCACCAGGCAAGCACATATGAGGCTGTATTTCTGTAAGCTTGGAAAATTGGAGGATCTATTCTAGGCCACAGTCGTAGCTGGTGGATCGCTGTAAACAATACTTTCTCACCAGAAAAAAAATAAATAAATCTCGGATGGAAATTAGAAATTTCATACCTGATTTCTTTAAGAAGTTTTAAATAGACACATGTAATTTTTTTCAAAGTCTGTTAAAATTAGTCTTCACTTACTGATGGTAATTGGGACCAGAATTGCTAAGTGATGCAGTTGTAAAGCACAATATTATGTGACTGCACTATTTAATGATGGCCGTTCCAACACTTCTGGTGCCATTTGCCATTGTTAAGCACTAAGTCACATGGTTGCTATTTAGAATAGAATAGAATAGAATAGAATAGAATAGAATAGAATAGAATAGAATAGAATAATAGAATTGGAAGGGAGGTCTTCTAGTCCAACCCCCTGTTTAGGCAGGAAACCTTATACCACTTCAGCAAGTCTTAAAAACTTCCATTGTTGGAACGTTCACTTCTGGAGGCAAGTTGTTCCACTGATTAATTGTTCTAACTGTCAGGAAATTTCTCCTTAGTTCTAAGTTGCTTCTTTCTTTGATCAGTTTCCACCCATTGCTTCTTATTCTACCCTCAGGTGCTTTGGAGAACAGCCCGACTCCCTCTTCTTTGTGGCAGCCCCTGAGATATTGGAACACAGCTATCATGTCTCCCCTAGTCCTTCTTTTTGTTAAACTAGACATACCCAGTTCCTGCAACCGTTCTTCATATGTTTTATCCTCCAGTCCCCTAATCATCTTTGTTGCTCTTCTCTGCACTCTTTCTAGAGTCTCAACATCTTTTTTACATCGTGGCGACCAAAACTGGATGCAATATTCCAAGTGTGGCCTTACCAAGGCATTATAAAGTGGTACTAACACTTCACGTGATCTTGATTCTATCCCTCTGTTTATGCAGCCCAGAACTGTGTTGGCTTTTTTAACAGCTGCTGCACTGCTGGCTCATATCTAGATGGTTATCCACTAGGACTCCAAGATCCCTCTCACAGGTACTACTATTGAGCAAGGTACCACATATACGGTACTGGTGCATTTTGTTTTTGGCCTAAATGTAGAACCTTACTTTTTCACTGTTGAATTTCATTTTGTTAGATAGCCCAATGTTCAAGTCTGTCAAGATCTTTCTGTAACTTGAGCCTATCTTCTGGAGTGTTGGCTATTCCTGCCAGCTTGGTGTCATCTGCAAATTTGATGAGTTCCCCATCTATCCCCTCGTCCAAGTCATTGATGAAGATGTTGAAGAGTACTGGGCCTAAAACAGAGCCTTGGGGTACTCCACTGCATACTTCCCTCCATGTGGATGTAGTTCCATTGAGGACTACACGTTGAGTGCGGTTGGTCAGCCAATTACGAATCCATCTGGTGGTGGTGCTGTCTAACCCACATTTTTCTACTTTATCTAGTAGTAGGTTATGGTCTACTTTATCAAATGCTTTACTGAAGTCCAAGTAAATTATATCAACAGCATTCCTCTGGTCTACTAATTTTGTCATTTTGTCAAAGAATGCGATAAGATTAGTCTGGCATGATCTGTTTTTGACAAACCCATGTTGGCTTTTGGTTATTACTTTGTTTGCTTCTAGGTGTTCGGTGATTCGTTGCTTGATTATCTTTTCCAGAATCTTCCCCGGTATTGAGGTCAGACTGATAGGTCTGTAGTTTCCTGGATCTGTTTTTCCTTTTTGAAGATGGGAACTACATCAGCTCTTTTCCAGTCCTCTGGCAGCTCCCTGTGCTCCAGGATCTTTGAAAGATATAGTTCAGTGGTTCTGAGATCCGTCTGCCAGTTCCTTCAGAACCTTGGGGTGTAATCCATCCGGTCCTGGTGATTTGAACTCGTCTAGGGTAGACAGGTGTTCACTTACCATTTTCTTCCCTATTTTAACTTGTGTTTCTAATCTGTTTTTGTAGTGCTGTTTTGATAGGTTGGATTGTTTTTCCTTTTGTGTAAAGACAGATGCAAAATATGAGTTAAGTAGATCTGCTTTCTCCCTGTTGCTTGTCATCTTCTTGCCACTTTCTCCCAGCAATGGGCCAATTGTTTCCTTGACTTTTTCTTGTTTTTAACATGTTGGAAGAAGCTTTTTATTATTTTTACTTTTGTCGCTAGCCTTTGTTCATTGTGAGCCTTAGCTTTCCTCACTTCATCTTTACAGGCTCGGGCTGTTGCTGATATTCTGCCTTAGTTATTTGCCCCTCTTTCCACTTTTTATATTTGTCCTTTTTGTCTTTCAATTTGTCAGATAGTTCTTTATGCATCCATGCTGGTTTCTTTTGAGATCTACTATTTTTCTTCTTCACTGGTATTGTGTTAGACTGTGCTTTTATAATCTCACTTTTCAAAATTTCCCAAGCTTCTTGAGTTGTTTTCCCCCTGAGGATTCTCATCCATTGAATCCTTCTCAAGCTCTCTCTAAGTTTATTGAAATTAGCTCTCTTAAAGTCCAAGACTCTAGTTTGACTTTGTTCTACTTGTATTTGCTTAATGTCAAATTCCAATATTGCGTGGTCACTTGCCCCCAAGGTTCCTGTAGCTTCAACACCTTCTATCATTTCATCTCTGTTAGTGAGAATTAAGTGCAATATGGCTGATCCCCTTGTCGCCTTCTCTATTTTTTGGGAAACAAAGTTGTCTGCTAGGTTTGTTAGGAACCTGTTGGATCTTCCACTTGGTGCAGAGTTTGTTTCCCAGTTGATGTCAGGGTAGTTAAAATCCCCCATTACTACTGTGATGTGCTTCCTACATACCTTAGTTAGCTGACTAGCAAAAAGTTCATCTACTTCCTCTGTTTGGTTTGGTGGCCTATAGTATAGACCTATGGCAATATCGTTTTCACCCTTTTATATTGACCCAAATACATTCAAGATGATTTTCATCATTGTTGTGCTCTATTTCTGTAGAGATGTAGTTATTTCTTATATATAGTGCAACTCCACCTCCTCTTTTATTTGGTCTATTTCTTTTAAATAATTTATATCCCTCTAGCTGTATGTTCCATTTGTCAGTTTCATCCCACCAAGTTTCCGTAATGGCAACAATATCATATCTACCCTCATTTACTTGGATTTCTAATTCACCCTGTTTATTCCTCATACTCTGTGCATTGGTGTATAGACATTTGAGTCCATTTGGATTGATCTTGTGTTTACTGTCTACATAACCTGTGTTGACTGCCTCTACTTTCTTGCCACCTGTTGGTTTAGTGCACATGGTACGGCACTCACTGTTAAATGCTTGGTTTTGCTTGATAGCATGGTTGATAGTCTTACCCATACAGACATCTATGTTACATGCACTGATAACCCTTTTAGTTTTCGATTGCTGGGGACAGAAATTTTCTATATCAGTTAATTCTCTGTCCCCACTGTTCAGTTTAAATGTTTATCCAGAAAATCTGTGAATGTATTGCTAAGTAACTCAGTCCCTTTCTTTGATGGATGCAATCCATCTCTTTTGTACAATTTTTCATTGGACCAGTTGCAGACATCATGACTAATAAAACCAAACTTCATGTGATCTTGAATCTATCCCTGTATTTATGCAGCCTAGAACTGTGTTGGCTTTTTTAGCAGCTGCTGCACACTGCTGGCTCATATTTAAATGTTGTTCATTAGGACTCCAAGATCCCTCTCACAGTAATTACTGTTGAGTGAGATACCACATATACTGTGCATTTTGTTTTTCTTGCCTAAATGTAGAACCTTACTTTTTTCACCATTGAATTTCATTTTGTTAGATAGCGCCCAATGTTCAAGCCTGTCTTTTGCAACTTCCTGCTGACTTTACCATTGATTCTGTGGGAAACTAGCAGTGAGGAACACAAACAGAGATCACATGGTTGTGGGAATGATGGAACTCTAAGTATGAGGACTGGTTCATTTAGTGTCATTGTATGTTCGAATGGGCACTGAAAGTGTAGTTGTTAAGTGAAAACCACCTGTATCTTTGCCCACTCCGAGAGATTTAAGAAACTCCTTTTCTTAAAAGATCAGAAATCTACTGATTGTAGATTATATGCTGTAAGGGAACCGTGTTCATTGTTTTATGTCTGAAATGCTCATTGTATAAGGGAGAAAAATATTTTGTTTTGGCTTAGAGATGTTAATTAGCCAATAAAGGAGAATATTTGTAGCTCAGAATTGCAAATGTTTCATTATGCAGACTAGATAACCTCATCAGTGCTAGTCCTGATGATGTTACCTAGTTTGGGTAATGAAACATCTGCAAGAAAACAACCAAGCTCAGAAAACACCAAGGTTGCCTCTTGTTAATTAGCTTCAGTTGTTCACATTATGCTCTTGTTCTCATACAGAAGTTAACTGGTAAGATCCATTTTATATATGCAATTCTTAAAAAACAGATAAACTTCCTGTTAATTGCAATAGAGTAGCTTTCTGTTCAGTTTCAGTTTGCAGTTCATAATGCCAATACATAGGCCAATGCAACGTGTAGTTTTCAACAAGATTAGCGGGAATCCAAAAACAAAAGAATATTTTGTTACCAGTAATTTCTTCAAGCAATGAAAACTTAAATCAGTCAACCAATACCTGCTCTAAATAAAGCACACCCACATGCTGCTTTAGTTTAACTATTTGGTATAAAATGCATTGAAACACAGCACTTGTTAAGTTTTCTCTGAAGGTAGAAAAAGCTGACCAAGAGACAATTTGTTTAAAAAAAAAACATGACTTCATATTCCCTAAGGCAAGGCAGAAAATGGAGAATGAATTCATTATCTTACTGAATCTACACCTACGGATTAATTCATAAATCAATTCATAATGCTGTTCGACTGGTTTGTCTTGCTGCCTTCAAAAATTGGCATAATTTACGTGTGTATGAGTGTCTTAGGCACTTCTCAGGATCATCACACAAAGCTAGAGAGTTCCCGTTGCTCTAGGGTTTGGCAGTAACTGTCAAGAAATGTGTGGAAGTTTGAGATGCTGGGGGAGGTGTAATTCCCAGCTATTGAAAAAAAGAAAGAGCCGTGTAGGTTTTGTTCCTTTTGTTCCCTGTTTCTGGGTGGGATGATTGCAATATGATTGCAAGTAATTGTAATAACAGATTTGCAGAAGACAAAAAACGTTAAAAATATTCTGTAGGCTTGTTTGTAGGTAGTTTGTTTTTATGTTTTAGTTGTTTAAGCGATTTTATAGATGCATGTTTAAACTTTGTACTCTTTAACAGATTTCAGTATATTTCATCTATTAGTTACTGTTTTTTATTTTGCAAGATATGTACCCATATAGGCTGGAATATAAATGTATTAAATGAGTAATTAACTGGATGTAGGTTTTTTTAAATTAGATTTTTAAAATAATATGAATTTTTTTCAATGGTAAAGGAAAGCTGAGGGACGCAGTGGCTGAACTTGTCGATCGAAAGGTCGGCAGTTTGGCGGTTCGAATCCCTAGTGCTGCCGTATAACAGGGTGAGCTCCCGTTACTAGTCCCAGCTTCTGCCAACCTAGCAGTTTCGAAAGCATGTGAAAATGCAAGTAGAAAAAATAGGGACCACCTTTGGTGGGAAGGTAACAGCGTTCCATGCGCCTTTGGCATTGAGTCATGCCGGCCACATGACCACAGAGACGTCTTTGGACAGCGATGGCTCTTTGGCTTTGAAACGGAGATGAGCACCGCCCCCTAGAGTCGGCAACGGTGTGGCTCAGGCTGTAAGAAGCCTGTTATTAAAACACAACTGCCTGCAATTACTGCAGGTTCTAGTCCCACCAGGTCCAAGGTTGACTCAGCCTTCCATCCTTTATAAGGTAGGTAAAATGAGGACCCAGATTGTTGGGGGGGCAATAAGTTGACTTTGTAAATATACAAATAGAATGAGACTATTGCCTTACACACTGTAAGCCGCCCTGAGTCTTCAGAGAAGGGCAGGATATAAATGTAAATAAATAAATAAAAAAAACAACTAGCATGTAAGTGCGAGGGGAACCTTTAGCTTTACCTAAAGGAAAGCTTGGATATTATAAGTTTGCTTTCTTCTATTAAATCAGTAGTACCTAAGCATGTCTGTTCATTTGTCTTGTTGAAAATACATTTCCAGTTAATAGGGTATACTAATTTATACATTTCCCAAGGTGCTTTCATCACTGAATAGTATGTAATAATGTAATAATATTTTTTCTATTTTTCTATCTTATTATAGGCTAAATATAATAAGCCTAAACCAGTCCAATTCTAATATTTCCGAATGTACAGTATAAGGCCATGGTGGCAAACCTATGGCACGCGTGTCACAGGTAGCATGCAGAGCCCTCTCTGTGGGCACGCCAGCCGTTGTTCCAGCCCAGCTTCACCACACATACACACGTGCCTCCCACCAGCCACCTGGTCTTCAGGTCATACGCAGGGAATGGAGCATATTTTATTTATTTATTTATCGTATTTGTATACCGCCCTATCTCCCTAGGGACTCAGGGCGGTTCACAGGCAAATAAAAAGGTACATATAAATACAGAATAAAATATCAATTAAAAAACTTATTCTACACAGTCAAATAGTTAAAAAAGAACAATATAAATAATAAAACCCATTAAAACCCGTATAAATGAGACGACTTCCGGTATCCAGCGGCAACGGACGTCTGGAAGGTTTCTCCTGCCTCCAGCGCCCGAATCCGGCCGCCGCCGAGGCCCTCAGGGGCCAGGTGTTCCGAAAAGGACACCTGCCGTACGGACGGCTCGCCAGGGGTCTCCCAGCCGATATACAGGACTGTGGGGACCGATGCTGGCGCGTCCTAGGCTTGGCGGGGTTCGGAGGCCCCAGGCCGCGGCCATTATTTTGGTCGTCGCCTGGGCCGCTGTGCCCGGTGATACCGGGGCATTGGATTTATAACTGCAGCAGCCTGGTGGTGAACAGGGCACGGAGAAGAATTGAGGAGGAGAAGGGAAGGGAATATCGGTGGCGTGGTGGAGTGCTCCGGTGCGGGGGTTTTCTCCCCTGCGGTTGGAAGGAGCACGAGTTATTCTGGAGAGAGGAGAACTTAAAATAAGAAGATTACGGTTTTGTGGAGCTCTGGAGAAGAGGTGATGGAGAAATTTAGGAGGGAAGGTTTGAGGCCCCCTCCTTCTGGGGAACAGTGGTGGCGTCCAGCTTCCGCCTTCACTATGAGAATTTTGATGACATCACTTCCCTTGACTTCCTGGTTGACTAACTGTACTCTGGACTCGTTGCTCCTGTGAGTGCCCCTGGTGGATCGGAGGAAATTACAAGGATACTGTGCTTGCCTGAGGATTTTGAATACTTTTTTTCAAATGGCAAAGGTCAGAGACCAACTGCTGGAGAGATGGAGAGAATTCTGGAAAAGTTATCTAATATGGACAAGAAATTGGATGATTTGCAAAGAGGCCAAAGCGAAATAAGAGCAGAAATTGTGACTATCCAAAAGGATTTAAAGGATACTCAACAAGTCTCAGCAGAAAACAAGCAGAAAGTGGAAGGTCTGGAGGGTGAGATGCGGGCAGTGCAGAAAAGAGAGGAGACGACAGGCAATGCTGTGCTTGGACTACAGATGGATAAAATGTCTTATTTCCTTAGGTTTCAAAATTTGGAAGAAGTGGACCAAGAAGACTTGAGAGATGTTGTGACTAAATTGTTGGGAGAATTTCTTGGGAGAGGTGTTGATTTCATGAATTGGGATGTGGATCGAGTTTATAGAGTTAATTAGCAATATGCACGCATGCAGTTCCCAGAGAGGTTCATGTCAAATTTGTGAGAAGAGGCGAGAGATGAAATTCTTAGAAAACATAGGAGTGGGGCACTGATTTACAGGGGCAGGAGATAGCCATTCTGAGGCAGATTCCCAGACAGGTACGTGAAAAAGAAAGAAATATTATTTTTGTCAAGCAAATTGTACCAGAAGGAGTGGGCTTCAGATGGCTGATGCCAGAGGATTGATGATTTTCGGGAGGGCATTACGAAAAAATCAGTACAATTGTGGAGGCTACGGCCTATGTGGAGGAACACAAAGCCTTCCTGGAATCAGATGATCCAGGAATTGAAGAAGGGGAGGTTATAGATCATGGGGCTGAAGCGGCTGCCGCTGTTGCGGCCCTGGAGTTGGGTCAGGCTGAACCCAGAGTTCTGAGATCCAAAACTAGGAAGTGATAAAGATATTTGGGATTGTGTTGGTTTTCCTTATTCTCTTTTGTACGATATTCTGATTATTCTTGACTCTTCTTTATTACGTATTTAAAATTTGCAAACTTAGCTACTTCGTGTCACCTGCTTGCCTTACGGCTGTTGTATGTGTTAAAAAATTTGAGTAAAATTCTTATTTTAGATAAGAAAAATGAAAATTTACCATACCTGATATGTATTTGTATAAACCTTTTTTGACTAATAAAAACTTTTTGAATAAAAAAAACCCGTATAAATTTAAAATCTAATCCAGTCCTGCACAGATAAATAGATATGTTTTAAGCTCATGGAAGGTCTGAGGTCCGAAGTTGACGAAGTCCTGGGGGGAGTTCGTTCCAGAGGGTGGGAGCCCCCACAGAGAAGGCCCTTCCCCTGGGTGTCGCCAAACGACACTGTCTAGCAGACGGCACCCTGAGGAGTCCCTCTCTGTGAGAGCGCAGGGGTCGGTGAGAGGTATTCGGTAGCAGCAGGTGGTCCCGTAAATAGCCCGGCCCTATGCCATATGCAGGGGACATGCGCACATGCACGGGGTGTGTGCATGCACAGGGAGATGCAAGTTTGTGCAGGAGGCTTTCCAAGTCTAAAATGGGGCCAGGGCACATTGCACTCTGGGGGGCGCATTGCACTCAATGGGGGGACACTTATTGCATTTTGGGGATTGTGCATTTGTGCTTTGGGCACTCGGCACCAAAATGTTAACAATCACTGGTATAAAAGGTATACATCTCTCAGAATTTTCAGCAGTGTATTTGCTGAAGAGAGTTGTCCTCTCATTTATGGTTCATAGTATGTCTAGCTAGTAGAACTACCCCTCCTTCTCTTCAGTTCAATCACAAGTGTTTTTAGAGTTATAATGATATTCATAATGAAATATTTTGGGACTTAGTTATTCGGACTGTGGGGACCGATGCTGGCGCGTCTAGGCTTGGCGGGGTTCGAGGCCACAGGCGCGCCATTATTTTGGTCGTCGCCTGGGCGCTGTGCCCGTGATACCGGGCATTGGATTTATAACTGCAGCAGCCTGGTGGTGAACAGGGCACGGAGAAGAATTGAGGAGGAGAAGGGAAGGAATATCGGTGGCGTGGTGGAGTGCTCCGGTGCGGGGGTTTCTCTCCCCTGCGGTTGGAAGGAGCACGAGTTATTCTGGAGAGAGGAGAACTTAAAATAAGAAGATTACGGTTTTGTGGAGCTCTGGAGAAGAGGTGATGGAGAAATTTAGGAGGGAAGGTTTGAGGCCCCCTCCTTCTGGGGAACAGTGGTGGCGTCCAGCTTCCGCCTTCACTATGAGAATTTTGATGACATCACTTCCCTTGACTTCCTGGTTGACTAACTGTACTCTGGACTCGTTGCTCCTGTGAGTGCCCCTGGTGGATCCGGAGGAAATTACAAGGATACTGTGCTTGCCTGAGGATTTTGAATACTTTTTTTCAAATGGCAAAGGTCAGAGACCAACTGCTGGAGAGATGGAGAGAATTCTGGAAAAGTTATCTAATATGGACAAGAAATTGGATGATTTGCAAAGAGGCCAAAGCGAAATAAGAGCAGAAATTGTGACTATCCAAAAGGATTTAAAGGATACTCAACAAGTCTCAGCAGAAAACAAGCAGAAAGTGGAAGGTCTGGAGGGTGATATGCGGGCAGTGCAGAAAAGAGAGGAGGCGACAGGCAATGCTGTGCTTGGACTACAGATGGATAAAATGTCTTATTTCCTTAGGTTTCAAAATTTGGAAGAAGTGGACCAAGAAGATTTGAGAGATGTTGTGACTAAATTGTTGGGAGAATTTCTTGGGAGAGGTGTTGATTTCATGAATTGGGATGTGGATCGAGTTTATAGAGTTAATTAGCAATATGCACGCACGCATGCAGTTCCCAGAGAGGTTCATGTCAAATTTGTGAGAAGAGGCGAGAGATGAAATTCTTAGAAAACATAGGAGTGGGGCACTGATTTACAGGGGCAGGGAGATAGCCATTCTGAGGCAGATTCCCAGACAGGTACGTGAAAAAGAAAGAAATATTATTTTTGTCAAGCAAATTGTACCAGAAGGAGTGGGCTTCAGATGGCTGATGCCAGAGGATTGATGATTTTCGGGAGGGCATTACGAAAAAATCAGTACAATTGTGGAGGCTACGGCCTATGTGGAGGAACACAAAGCCTTCCTGGAATCAGATGATCCAGGAATTGAAGAAGGGAGGTTATAGATCATGGGGCTGAGCGGCTGCCGCTGTTGCGGCCCTGGAGTTGGGTCAGGCTGAACCCAGAGTTCTGAGATCCAAAACTAGGAAGTGATAAAGATATTTGGGATTGTGTTGGTTTTCCTTATTCTCTTTTGTACGATATTCTGATTATTCTTGACTCTTCTTTATTACGTATTTAAAATTTGCAAACTTAGCTACTTCGTGTCACCTGCTTGCCTTACGGCTGTTGTATGTGTTAAAAAATTTGAGTAAAATTCTTATTTTAGATAAGAAAAATGAAAATTTACCATACCTGATATGTATTTGTATAAACCTTTTTTGACTAATAAAAACTTTTTGAATAAAAAAAACCCGTATAAATTTAAAATCTAATCCAGTCCTGCACAGATAAATAGATATGTTTTAAGCTCGCGGCGGAAGGTTCGGAGGTCCGGAAGTTGACGAAGTCCTGGGGGGAGTTCGTTCCAGAGGGTGGGAGCCCCCACAGAGAAGGCTCTTCCCCTGGGTGTCGCCAAACGACACTGTCTAGCAGACGGCACCCTGAGGAGTCCCTCTCTGTGAGAGCGCAGGGGTCGGTGAGAGGTATTCGGTAGCAGCAGGTGGTCCCGTAAATAGCCCGGCCCTATGCCATATGCAGGGGACATGCGCACATGCACGGGGTGTGTGCATGCACAGGGAGATGCAAGTTTGTGCAGGAGGCTTTCCAAGTCTAAAATGGGGCCAGGGCACATTGCACTCTGGGGGGCGCATTGCACTCAATGGGGGGACACTTATTGCATTTTGGGGATTGTGCATTTGTGCTTTGGGCACTCGGCACCAAAATGTTAACAATCACTGGTATAAAAGGTATACATCTCTCAGAATTTTCAGCAGTGTATTTGCTGAAGAGAGTTGTCCTCTCATTTATGGTTCATAGTATGTCTAGCTAGTAGAACTACCCCTCCTTCTCTTCAGTTCAATCACAAGTGTTTTTAGAGTTATAATGATATTCATAATGAAATATTTTGGGACTTAGTTATTCGGACTATTGTAGAAGATTTTGGAATGAAGGCCAGTAGCAATCTGATGAAGTACCCCAATATATTTAGTGTGCTATTAGACAGCTTGGATGTTTTGTTTTTGAAGTTTTCAAAAATGTAGTTACTCTTACATGTCTTTAGTTACCTTTTTTAGTTTCTGGTTGTCTTTTTAGCTATTAGTAATTTTCTATGTTTAAATTCATTATTTCTTTTTCTTCTTTTGCCTGCTTCTCTCCCTATATTTTCTTGAAATGAAGAAACTGAAATAAAACAGATTTACTTTTAACCTATGAACATTCAGGTGTATTGTCTATGGCCGTGATGATGAACCTATGGCACATGTGTCATAGGTGGCACACGGAGCCATGTCACCTGGCATGTGTGGCAGCATCCATTCCTCTTCCGGATTTCCAGCACATGCATGCACGCCAGCCAGCTAGTCTTCTGGTTACGGGCGTGCATGTGCGCACGATGATCAGGTCTTCATGCATGTGGCTTTCTCCACACACACACCCCGGTAAGGCAAACCCCGAGATTTACAGTGAGGCTGGCAGGGGGAGCAGCCGCTGCTGCCTCTGCAAAGAGGCAGCGACACAGGCAAAAAGCACTTGGAAGTAGCTGGTGGAGCACAATGTTAATTAACCATCTCAGAGATCTCTCCTGTTGCAATTTTTAAACCAAAGGCTCTTAGGAGACGCATACACACCCAGGAAGGGAAAAGGTGGCATGGAGAAAGGGGCGAAGGAGTGATAGCCATTGTCCCTCTCCCCTCTTTCTGTAAAACAGCCCCCCAATTCTTGTTCTTCTCTGGAGCTACATTGCCAGGCAGACGGCTCAACTTCAGGCAGCTTGCAAATGTGCCGCCACCTTCCTGGCCCCTTTCTCGGTGATTCCCACTCGGGGGTGGGAAGAAGAGGTAAGCAGGCTTTTTAGGGAGTTATCCTAACCCGGCAGCGGCTGAGAGAGCCCTCCTGTCTGGTCACCTTTCCTCCAATGGAATGGGAGGGAGAACTCCCAATTCCTTTCCCAAGTAGCTGAAGGGAGCGTGTGATTCATAGGGCTTGGAATATTTTACCGTAATAGTTTGGGGATGGCTTTGGCTCCCTCTTTTTGGTCTCCCCCCCACATTGAGTGGGGCAAACCCGTTTGGGGAATGAGGATCCGGAGTGGCTCCCCACTTCAAGTCAAGATTGGATGCTGATCTTCTTCTGTTAGGAGAGAGCCAAAGCCATCCCTGTTTTTGGTCCCAGGAGGCTTCAGGGAGGCCTGCTAGCACCAAAATGTGGTGTGGGGGATGTGGCGTGACCCCTCCCCCTGTGGCCCATTTTTGGTCCCAGGAGTATTCAGGGAGGCTTGCTAGGCCCAAAACGACGTGGGGGGTTGAGTGCATATGCGTGGGGTGGAGCATGCATAGGGGGAGGGGCAGCATGTGGGGGCACCTACACATGCATGGGGGCAGGGCACACAGGGGCATTGCATTATGGATGTGGACACCCACACACATGCCCCCCCCCCCCGTGCTCCCCCTGCTTTTGGCACGCGATGCCAAAAAGCTTTACCATCACTCTAGGATAACAGACTATCAATATCAAACAAAGAAAAAACAAGAAAAGATACGTCAGTCAAGAATGTCAACAAATAAAGGAAAATAAACATTTGCAGTGAATGTGATTTGAGCTATATTGTGCAGATCTGGCCTCCTAGATGATGGCTGTCAGGTTAAGTTCAATTTATTTTTTTTAAATTACTTTTAAAGAACATTTTAAGAATATGTAGGGAAGTTGTAATGGAACAAGGAAACTAGTGAAAGAATCAGCACTGCAAAAATATGGCAGAATAATAACTGAATAGTGGTGTTGTATGGATCACGTATACACTGTGAATGAACTACGTAAGCCCACAAGAAGCAGCTGGAAACAACTAATATCTGTCTGTGTTTGCTTAGCTCATAAAAGTAGCTTTAAATAAAATACCTACGGCAGGATGCACTATGCTCCTTTAACTTCTTGACAAGAAGATTAGTCTGCAGACATGTTAGACATTTTGTCTTATATTAATGGAAAAAAATAGATTTACCTTACATAATCCGGATATTCTGGTTTATTTCAGCTCTAGGTTTAAGACATACTTGTTTAAAGCAAAGAAGGCTTTGTTGGTATAATTCACTGAAACTGTCGTTCAGAAATATACAAATCAAGGGTCACATTCATTTATTTTCCTAGATACTAGTTTTCTTCAGTTTTTGTGTAAATATTTAGGTTATTAAATTTGCCAATATTTCTACTCATATGTGCCATTTTTTGTTCTTATTTTATAGATGTTACTTGGACATAAAATAAATGTTACTAAATGGCAATTGCCAAAGGCTGTTACAGAGTCATTCAAATACTTTCCACTTGATTTGTTCTAAGACAGCACTTTCCATTGGTTGTTAATTTTGGCATATAATACATAAACAATAAAAATTACAGGTGTGTTTAGTTTCCAACTACTTTATTTCATTTTTGTGAAGTTTAGATCTTATGGAAAACTTACTACATGCCATAGAAGAAGATATAGAATGCTGCTAAATGTTCTCTATTTGAATCTAAGAAACATTGACAAGCCTCAGATGCAAGGGCTACTTCTAATTGAATGGTCAAAAATGCCAACAGCACTTTGTATAGGGAATGCATTAATCTCATTGTAAAATATCACATTTGAATAACGATCCATATATTGGGGTCCTTGTGAACAGCATGGTGGCCTAGTAGTGAAGACACTCGCCTCCCACTCGGAAGGTTGAGAGTTCAATCCTAAGTACCATCAGGCATTTCTCTCCTAGAATGCAAAGAAAAAATGTCTACTGCAAACTCTGCAGGAAGGTCATCCAACCAGGAAATGCTCAGCTCCATCTAGTCGCCCCGACGCTATCCCAAAAGTGTTTACAGGGTTATAAAAAGGGGATTTTATATGGGGTTACTTATGTTTTTGATACAAATTCATGAATTTTTAACAAAAAAACCAAATGAGATATTTCAAAACACATGATCTCAGATTTGTAATCTGAGTTCTTGAGTTCAGTTTTGCTTTAGTGTGAAAAAATGATTATTTGGGAAGCATGTTTCATTCTTGTCTTGTTGATTTTGTGATCTATATGGAGTTATATTATATGTAGCCCATCTTTTAAATTGTTCTAAGGAGAAAGTGATAGAGGGGAAGTACAGTTCGTGGAAAAGTGTTTCTTACCTTCTTCAGTACCACTCTACCAATTAACAGTACTCTTCCCCACTGCAGCTTTGTAATAAAATATTCAGAATTTATTATAGTATTCATAGAATTTCTTACTTGTCCTGGAAAATAACTCAGTTTTCTTAAAAAAAAAACAACCCATTTCTTTCAAAAGAAATATTTACCAGGCTTTCAGCCTTAACAGAAAAGCAGTATTAAGTCCCCAAATTTATTTCTTAAGAACTGTGCTTCTGTGAAAAATAAAAGGCTATTTTCTCATTCTGTTTCTAGGTTTTCACATCCCATGGACCAACAGTAATTATGCCAACTTGGTTCTGTTCTCGGGAATGGTTTTATCTTGTAGGAAGATTTAATGAAGAAGGAAAGGTACGTAATATGAAAAGGAGAGGAACATAACCTAATTATGGGAAAGATTGATCTCACTCTTTCTCAGTTGGATGCCCTCCAGATATGTTAGAAGTACAGTTATGAGAATCTCCACCCACCAGTGCTTTTGGCTAGAAATTCTGTGAGTTATACTCCTAACATATCTAGAGGGCTCTAGGTTGGGAAATCTATGCAATAATGTCTCAAGAGATGCTTGCACCATGCGATCCTAATCACGGTTGAAGTTCTTCATCAAACATTTGACTGAGTTATATTTAATTAAAAAATTAGTCTGTTTTCCAAAGTGCCATTGATAGAGGAACTGAGCAACACAGATCTATTATTATGGCATTTTTGTTGTTTGATTGGTTATGTGCCATCAAATTGATGTAAACTCATATAGATAGGTTTTCTCCAAGGCAATCTGTCCCCAGCCTGGTCCTTCAGCTCTTGCAGTGGAACACCATCATCACTGTAATTCATGATATAAAAATGTTAATATTATCAGCAGTAATATTGCGTCTGGGAAAGCACAAAAAAGGAGCACTAATGTGATGCTATTTGTTCTGTTATTTGTGAAGTTGTTGCCTATTTGTATCAACATTCTGCAAGCACATAAGGAACATCAGCTTTTTCACAACAAGTAACTCTAGAATTTTCCCACTGTTAACACAGCATTTTAAATATTTTGCCTAATACTGAACCCTGTGACTTATTCTGAGACACAGGGCCCTGAAAGGCATTTGAAAGAGACATCACAAAACAGTGTGAATCACAGCTTCTATTTGAGAATTAACTCAGGAGGTACTTACATAATAGAGCGTAACACATGATGGAATTGTTTTGAATGGCATCTTCTACTAACTTCGGTGCAGATTAGTGTATTGAAGTGATGTCAGATATTACACATGAAATCTTACAATAATAAACTCATGTTATATAAGATGGAAGAGTTCTATATGTAAGTTGTTACATATTGCTGTTCTGCAAAGGAACACAAGGCGAGTTATAATTTAAAAGACAGATATGCAGATGTAAGAAATACAATTTCCCAAAAAATCCAATGCAACCAGATAAAATGGGCATCTCTCCAATTTAGCACAAAGTTATTGTCATGGATTTCTCTGTATGAAAACGGGATTTCATAAATTGATGGTACTTCCATATTTCCACCAGTGAATGGTGATAAAAGAAGTATTAAAAAGAAGAAAAGGAGTTTTTGGAAAATTTGCAATATTCTGACTTACTGATAAGGGGAATAATTACTTCGTTTGGTGACATAAAAGAATGGAATGGAATAAAGCAACCAATGGAGAGACCAATTACAGTCTCAAGAATGAATAAGAATGGTGACTGATTTTGTGTATAAGTCTTTAGAAAAAGATCCAGTTGTTTAAATTGTGGTTTAAGAATAAATCCATCGATACACATGGCAATGAAATATAGAGCTAAAATATGACTATTTTGATTATTTCTAATGAAAGATTTAAATAATTAGTGAATGATACAAAAGTGACAAGTCTTTCTGATTTTGAATAAGGGGCATATTATTTGATGGTGTTGAATGAATCTTGGGAGAAAATTGACATGGAGGAGAAGGAAAAAATTGAACACAGAATGAATGCAAAAAGGGCAAAGTATGAATCCTGTATGTAAAAGAATTAGAAAATAAATTTTCCAGCAGAATAAATGGGAAGTGGATGCAAGGAAATCTGCCTGAATTGAGTTAAAAAGCATACTAATACATAGTTTAATAGAGCTATATTAATTTGCTAATAATTTTATTAGTTATAATAAAAATTATGAAAGATGTTTAATGGAATGATATTAAGTAAAAGAGGCTGAAGTGAAAGAAGCTATGGATAGAAAAAAATGTTAGCTGCAAAATTTGTAGTAAAGAGACATATAATACATAGTATGTATATAGAGAAAAGGAAACAACTGATAGGATTAAAAGAGGCAGATACCATAGAAATGGATTCTGTTCGAAATGAAAACAATGTTTTGGAAGAAGGTGAAGAATAGTCCTTCATAATATGTATTTCTAAAAGTTTCAGAATAATTTCTTTTCCAATATTCCTCTCCCCTTATCTCATTTTCTTTACATGAAGAAAAAGTGAGCTTTGGTCTCAACATTACTGATTTTCTGAAATTTATCAACATAATTATATATTTTATTGTATTTCAGAAAATATATCAGCATCCCAGAAACAGAAAGCTTAATGGAAACTGAAAAATCTTTACATGTATTTTGTCCTTAATTCTGTGCAGCGCTAAGGAGAAAAATGGAAAAGAGAAAACTACAAAGCATATATTTCATAAGGTTACAGGAAAAACATTAGAAGTTAGAAAATGAATATTTAAATTTAAAATGAAAGTAGGGTTTTTTTCTGGTGAGTGGTGGAATGCGAAGATATTAGATCCAATTTTTTAAATAGCTGAATTAAAATATTGTAAGGTTGCCTAGGGATTTGTCTAGCTGCTCTGGAGAAAAATAAAGACAAAATGCAGACTCTGATATTTTTGGCACGTTATGGATAAAACTGAACAGAGATCAGTTCTTGAGCTGAGTCCAAGATGAAGTTTTTAAGCAAAATCAATTATGCTTATAAATTTCTTTAAAACAGCCCTTCTTAACAGCATACTTTAATAATATGTTGTTAAGCATGCTGGGGTAATTAATCCAAATCATTGCTTGATCTTTACTCCTTTCCAAGTGAACTGTGGCTGCTCACATGTTTTTGTTTCAGGAGGTTAATTCTTTAACTTTGTTTTTCAAAACAACCAAGCAATTATAACTTTATCACAAATTTCCTGCTTTGAGATTGGACCAATATAATTTACAAACCTATCAGGGCATGACTCTTGGGCTCAGCCACAAAACTTGGAAAAGTCTTAAATGGATTTGTATTGTTTGGGGAAAGACTAAGGCTAAGCCAACCTTAGCCTTATGGGCTAAGGTTGGCAGTCAACCTGGTCCCTACTGCCCATTAGTGGGCATTCCAGCTTTCATCGTGGGCGGTAGGGGTTTTGTCCGATACAAAAGCTATTATTATTATTATTATTATTATTATTATTATTATTATTATTATTATTATTATTATTATTATTATTATTATATTTGTATACCGCCCTTCTCCCGAAGGACTCAGGGCGGTTCACAGCCAGTAAAAACACAGTACATACAATACAAATTTAAAAAACTATATAAAAACTGATTCAATAATGGCCTAAAAATTTAAATACAATTTAAAACCCCGTTTAAAACCCTGATTAAAACCCTGAAATTAAAACTATGTTCAAGCTAGTCCTGCATGTTGAAACAACAGCGTCTTCAGCTCACGGCGGAAAGTCCGGAGGTCGGGGAGTTGACAAAGCCCCGGAAGCAGCTCATTCCAGAGGGCAGGAGCCCCCACAGAGAAGGCCCTCCCCCTGGAGATCGCCAGCCAACATTGTTTGGCTGATGGTATCCGGAGGAGGCCCTCTCTGTGAGAGCGCACTGGTCGGTGTGAGGCTACTGGTGGCAGTAGGCGGTCCTTTTTTTTAATTTAATTGACTTTTTTTTAAAAAAATCATAGCATTATTTAAAAACATTTTCATTACGTTTTCATAAAATTCCCCGTGACAATTTAAATTTCTGAAAATATACTATTTATATCGCCCGCGCATAAGTTTAGTTCACGTTACGTAAGTGAAACTAAATGGCGCTATAGTGTGACCACAAACAAAAGAGCCTCATCCCAGAATAGTTCGCGCATCTCCCCCCACACCACCCAGCTGTAACAGACGAGCAAAGCTGGTAACCAGTACCCCCCCCCAACCCAATCCACGATGTGCGAGAGGCATGCGCAGACGACAATACACGGCGCATTACTGTGGAACTGGTGGGCGGTTAGAAAATTTTACTACTAACAGAGATACAAAAGTGGGTGGTAGGTATAAAAAGGTTGACTACCCCTGCATTAGATGAATGAATTGTTGTAACAGGTTTATAGACGTGTCTTTGGTGGCGGCTCTAGGAAAAAAACAGTTTGAAACCATTATGAAAACTATACATTGGACATTGGCCTCCTTATGCATGCATGTCTGCAAGCAAATGGAAAAGTAGGACCCTGTGATCTGTTAAATAATACAGATAAGTGAATTGAAGTTGTAGATATATGAGTGTTATATAGTAATAACTGTTCAGATACACATTACCTTGACCTGTGTTCCTTGACTGTAATGGTGTTTTCGAGGATTCTGCATACAAGAGATTGTCTTGTTCTAAAAATCAATATAAGACTAATATTTTTAATTCTATCAGTCCAATTTAATGTGCTTTTTATTCTGCTGTAGCTCCCAACGAGCACATTTTCTCAGTAGATGTTCTTTGGGTTAAAGTGTTATGCTTCTTTCTGAATAAGTATTTATCCTTATCACAATTAACATATCAGTAGCAGTATTTGTTTCTGAAGATATATAACTACCAAGCTGTTCATTGTTTCCTTATTATGGTAATCATGCTTTTCAAATTTATAACCCTTTTTATTTGAAATGGGCCCCTTTCCATTTTGGCATGGAAGTATATACATATTTTAAAGTAACACTTCCATACATTGGTGCCGAAATAAGTCACAGAACATTTAAATCACAGTATTCTTAATTATGGAATCTAGTGAAAGTAATAGTTTGAATGGGGAAATATGCAAGCACTGGGAATGGTATATGGGGTAATAAATTCTACAAACATGCATGTGGCAACATATACACAGACACACAGACACACACACAAACTTGGGCCGCAGGTTGCTTTGAAATTAGAACCATGTGGTTAACTTGACTTAACTTGGAGCATGACATGAAGAACAGAAGCCAGGTTAACTTTTGCCATTGACATAACATCACCACAATGTTGAGCACAAGGGAAGAATAAATCTCACTAGAATGTAGGTTGAAGAAACTGGTGTTTTCTTTTTCCGGTGGTTATGTTGTTTTTCACATTCCCACTGCAAGTATTCATTATTCCCTGCTAAATTATTTAATACCCTTATTATTAAACCTGATAGAAACCTATATAAAATACTTCTTTTCATCATCAAAATATTGCAGAGGTTAATGGAACGCTGCAGCTGAGTCATTACACAGTTCTTTTTATGCAATGGCAAAAAATAAGCAGACTTTTTAAATCGATAGTGTTGCATCTGTGGCTCCTACAGAAACCAATTTTTATGTCCCTTTGTACTTACTACTGGTAGTTGATTATCTGTATACAGTACTGTGAAAATGGCACCCGAAAAATTTAGTATTCAATTCCTGTATAAGAATTACATATACTCCGAATAATATCTGAATATTAGATCTCAGAGAGAATCATGCAGCTGAATCATGAAGAAGGGATATTTCCCAATCATCCATGGTAAAATGCTTGCAGGGTAATAAGCCCAGAAAACCCTTGAATGATAAAAAGCTGATCAATACCTGATCTACAAAATCTTTCAAATCAAGCTGCTTCTTTGGGTTTAAATTAGATCATGTCAATTTTTGTAGTTTTCCTTGCTTGTGCCTTTGCCTCTTGGCAAATATGAACACTAAGATAAAGGTGGAACTGAACTTTTAAGGTTAGGTTAGGTTAGGTTAGGTTAGGTTAGGTTAGGTTAGGTTAGGTTAGTTAATATTACAGATCCTGTAAATATTTACACAAAAGACTTTGGAATGCAAAAAGTGGTTAGAATTTAGTTTCATAAATTACAAAAATTTCAAGAGATGTTGTTAAGATGTTAAAATGTTGTTAAGCTGTGTCAGTTTCCTGGTGGAAGTTTCTTTTAAATAATTCTGAACATTTTTTACTTGTTTTTATATTGGGCATTCATTTGTCTATCCAAAATTAAAGTCCCACGCAGTAAAAACTGAAGAGAAAACTTGGTCATTTGATGTAATTATTTTGTCTTTTATATAGAATGCCCCAAATCAAACAAAATGCAACATATTATATATTTTCATAATTGAATTTTATTTAACTACTCTTCATTTAAAAGAATTCAACTTTACTTTTTATCAAGAAAGGATCTTGGAACTGCTTACTTGTGAGCAATAAAGCATAAAAGAATGAAGTTGGGAGTTAAGCAGCAATTTGTAAATTAAATCATTATTCTTAGGACTATTACAAAACACTTTAGAAAGTGTTTAGAATAACTGAGAATTCAACAAAACGGAATACTGTGCTTTCTATCTACTCCTTCTGGAACCCACTGATATAAATAAATAGCATATTCTGCCCACTATTTTTTTTAGCTACCTAACATATATGTTAGTTTTATGATTCATTTTCAATGTGATGCCACTAATCTTGTATGCCTTTTCTATAAACCAAATTTGTTTACGTAGCATGGTCTCATGACAGCTTGGTAATAGAGTAGGTTTAAAAGTGAACAACATCTTGAAAATATTTGAGGATTATATGATTAGTTTTACATTATCACATGACTATACTGTTGCTATATTCAAAGTTATGTGATTATGTGTCTGATATGAAGAAAAATGATATACATGGCTCTTACTGATATTTCATCTCACATCCTGAAATGATCATGGAAATTTAGAGTACTCAATTTTTTTTATTCTTGTCAAGATTGGGTGACATGTATGATATTTTTGCCAAAGTACCAGTTTCTCATAGTTCCTTTCAATTTCATAGTGCACAGCTATATTATGTTCTTCAAAGATTTGGGGGAGGGGTATTTTTGCTCTCAAAAATCAAACAGAAATCAAATGTTTTCCAAATATTTCCAGTAGTTTCTCATTGCCTTTACTACAGATTAGCTGTAGAAAATATTTCTGAAGATCCATTAAATACACTTATTCATAGGTTCTAATACATTATATTAGAGTTATATTGCTATAGGTATTAAGCACAAAGTATGGTCTGTTGCAGGGGACCCCAGAGGATCTGCTCTTCTTTTATGAACATCTTCGAAAAGGTGGAGAAGTGTTTCGAGTTGACGAATGTCTCCTCCTGTATCGTTACCATGCACAGGCAGCCACTAACACAGTTTTAGAGTAAGTCATGTTTTATATCAAATGTCTTGGAGTATTAAGTAAGGGTTTCTAGGTTTATCTCCTAACAATAGAGGCATTTTTCTGGATAATTTGCTTTCAAAGTTACAATATATTTTTAAACTTGTAAGTTGCGTGATGCTCAACTGTGGTCTCAAAGTATTTTTAGTATAATTGAATTTTTATAACACATATCTTTTAACCCTAAAGTTAGTTATTATGGATGCACTATGATCTGATCCTATAAACATTTCACCTGACTGCTTTCTGGCTTTAATCATTTTAGTTGTCTGTTTTATAAGTATTAGGAAACACCCAGCAGGCAGGGAGGAGGAATCACGCAGTGAGTTAACCTTGAATCATTGACCTCACCTAATTTCCATGAAACTGTATCTATCAGCTCCCAAGGGAAGACAAGCGGTCCAGGGAAATTCCTATATTATAGGCAGAATACAATAAAGTAGTTAGCTTGAACTCTCATGTGTGGATTCATTTTTTTTCACTTGACAGTAAGCTTTCCATGTGATTCTACAGTAGAACTGTAGAATTGGCTAACTCACTATGGACAACTTCCCACAGCTTCCCACAGTTACCGTGGGACGACTTTCCATGGGACAACTCATTGTGAGATATCTCTTAATATTATTAAAATGACCATCTGCCTTCCTTAGTTTTATTAAAATCATTGGGATATTATTATTATTATTATTATTATTATTATTATTATTATTATTATTATCATTATTATCATTATTATTATTATTAATGATAGCGATCAACAAGAGGAAGCTGCTAAAAGTACAGCAAATCAAGTATCAATATAGGAAAATGATGCAAACTCGAGTTGACAAAGCACTGCATGGACAGTTCGTTGACAAGATCCAAGGAAAAGTAGATAAGGAAAAGACCTGGTTATGGCTGACCAAAGGAACACTGAAGAAAGAAACGGAAGGCCTGATTCTTGCAGCCCAAGAACAAGCCATCAGAACGAATGTAATCAAAGCCAGAATAGAGAAATCTGCTGATGACCCCAAATGCAGATTCTGCAAAGAAGCGGATGGAACCCTTGATCACATACTGAGCTGCTGCAAGACAATAGCTCAGACTGACTACAAACAATGTCACAACACAGTTGCTCAGATGGTCCACTGGAACTTATGTCACAACTACCATCTGCCTGTAGCAAAGAACTTGTGGGACCATAAGCCTGAAAAAATGATTGAAAATGAGCATGTAAAACTACTGTGGGACTTCCGAATACAGACTGACAAAGTTTTGGAACACAATATTCCGGATATCACAATTGTGGAGAAGAAAAAAGTGTGGGTCGTCGACATTGCCATACCTGGTGACAGCAGAATCGACGAGAAACAACTTGAAAAACTCACCAGATATCAGGACTTGAGAATCGAACTGCAGAGACTCTGGCTTAAACCAGTGTAGGTGGTTCCAGTGATACTCAGCACACTGGGCACTGTGCCTAAAGTCCTAGGCAAGTACTTAAAAACAATTGGCGCTGACAAGATCACCATTGGTCAGCTGCAGAAGGCCACCTTATTGGGATCTGCTCGCGTAATCTGCCGATACATCATGCAGTCTTAAACGCTTGGGAAGTGTTTGACTAGTGATTAGTCATACGAAATCCAGCAAAGTTATCTCGTTTGCTGTGTATACTGTCATTTTGTGTAAATAATGATAATATTAAGAGAGGAATGAATCTAGAGTACAGTTATCTTGCATTGAGTTGTCCTGTAGTGAGTTGGCAGTGGCGAGTTGGTCATGGCAAGTTGTCCTAGACCTTTGGAACTGAGTTTAAGATCTTTTTCTAATATATCAATTAAGTAAACTCAATATCATGGGATAATGAGCTTTAAATCAATTGTACAACTTACTGGTATTTGTTCAGAGAAGTGCAGAGGCCACGCAGAATTCTTTACAGAGACTGAGTTTATGGAGATTCTAAAACTAATATTCCAAATTTAATAAAAAATGGAGACATACTTTAAATGTGTCTGTCATTTGTTAAGATTCTTAATGAAATGTATTCTCCATCGCACACTTATATTTTGACAGAAAAATATGAGCCCATAAAGTTTTAACCAGTGTTAAGTATAGACTCATTAAATGTGAGGCATTTTATAGTGAAAAATCCTTTTTGTACATAGAAACTATTGCATCAGTTACATAGTAAACATCTGTAAAAGTATTCAGTGTATATAATCTGTTTAATTTCAAAGGTTATGAGCAACACGCTTGATATGAATTTTGCACATAAAAAAAGGAAAAAATGAATTTTTGCCCAACACCTGTTGTAGGGTATCAGTGACTTTTTTTGTGGTTTTTTTGTATCCATATGTTATTTACTGAGATAAGTTTGTAAAATGTAATGAACAATTTACTAGAAAGGGTTTGATCACCACAAGAAAGGAATATAGAGAATGGAAAGCAAAAATTTGACTACCTATTGCTACTTAAATAGCATCGTATCATTCACTATGTGATGCAACCTTTTCTAATGATATTTCAAAACTATTTGGAAGACAGTTTTTCCTTCTGTGGGAAAAATGTTTTATTGGAAATGGATTTGTTATGAATTAACAGCAAGCTGTTAAGTCCATTTTACAAGACTGTATGGCACAGACCCCTGGATTACAGCATACTTGCAGAATGTGAAAATGGCACAAAGCAATTTCGGATGGGTTTTGTACATAGATAAATATGAAGTTTCCATTATCTCTTTCTTTCTCCCTCTCTTTCCCTTATTCCCTCCCATGTTTATTAGTTCTGAAATGAATAACATATTTCAACTTTGGGAAAAATATTTCTCCAATGTAAGACCATCAAATTGAGTGTTGATTATATTTTATTAATAATACAATTCTTGAAACATTCAGGTCCAATTACATAAGGTGACAATTGTATATATTTCAGCGATGGAGCCCATGATCTGAAAAGGAATAATAGCATGGCAGTACTTAAGTCATGCCTTTTAGTGCAGTCTTTATTCTGTCTGAGAAACTTTTACTTTTCCCTTTTAATTGTGTGTGGGGGAAAGCTATGCATGTCAGCGTATAAAAGCTTCTAAAAGCCACACTGTGATTCAGTTTGTTCTTCTTCCTAACTGGGTTCCTACAATGAAAAGGGCCAAGACAGCTCTCTGTCGAGACTTTTAGGTGTCTCAGGTTTTCAGAACCTCAGCCCCAATTATCTCTACATGTTATGTTATTCATTGATAACAATAAAAGGACCGTGAAACTTAAAACCAAATGATTATGTGCTCTTTTGACCACTGTGTTGACTGATGTCTATTTAATGCTGTTGTATTTCCATTGAGTCACTGATTTCAGGATAAAATTATTCTTTGTACTGGTCAGTGGCCTATTTATTTTATTAATTTGCTAGATTTGTGTCCTACCTTTTCTCAGGAGTTAGTAGTAACATATAGCATTCTCTTCCCCTCTCAACAAGCCTGTGAGGGAAACAGTAATACTAATCTACAAGATCAGGGAGCTCAGGTAGAGGTCTAATTATACAAAGGGTTAAGCCCATGAATGTCTGATGCCTAATTCAGCAAAGGATCATACATCTAGCTTTCAGACACCTAAAAAAAACCCATAAAAAGTTATCTCCACAGAATTGGAAGGATTGACTGGTCTACAAAGATGTATATTAGGGAACACATGGTTTAAGAAATCGGAATGCTGCAAAGAAATATCATTGAGCTGCTGTTTTGAGCCAAAAAACATCTGGTAGAGATTAGAGAATATGACATTAGTTCTTGATATCTCATTGATAATGTTTTGTCCCACCATTGATAGATAGAATTTGAGGGTTTTCTCAGAATGACCTGAACAAATATCTTTTCAAGAATGCATTGAAATTCATAGTCTTCACTTTAGTATAGTCAAGATTCATAATACTTGAAGGGTGAAAATTGGAAACCTCACTAGGTTTTCCTTAAAAGAATAGTTCCACTGAAAAATGCTGGTCAAAAAGGCCGGACAGAGTCACTGGCTGTTTGCTCTTATAAAATTTGCCCCTTTTTTAGAATTTGTGGTTTGCTTGAAAGCAAGGAGGGCATCTCCCTTATGACCATTTTTAGCTCGAGAATGTTTAAAGCAATTCTCTCCCAATAGATTTATTTAAAATGCTTGCATAAAATATGGGAAGAAGAGATTATTTGTTGCATTTTAAGAGAAGTGATAATTTTATTTAAATTGTTTATACTTGTGATGAAGAATTCATTACTTTATATTCTTTTTATTCTTTACCATTTTCTTATTTTTTCCCTTTCTATTGTTTTCTTTTCTGCACTTTTTTTCTTTATTTTTTTAGTTTGTATTAGTTTTCATCTTTTTAATTGTAACTTTTAATAACAATGCTTTTTTTTTAAAAAAAAAAGAACAATGTGGAGCTTTACTGCACTGTACTCCGTTATTTGAATTATATCCATTTATATCTATAGGCAAGCAGTTTTCCCTAGGAATCCTTACAGATGCCTGAAGGCAACCTTGTACAGGAATTTTCAGATTTCATAATAGGTGTGGTGCTGAAGTGCTCTGCTTTTAAATCTCTGAGGGCAGATTCACATAGCTAATTTCTTTTGATTGTACTCAGTTGAAATCATTTACCTCCAACAGTGACACCTGTGCAAGTATTCTAAATAAAGTTAAAACTGATTTGGCTAATTTAGATAATATTTGGAATTTGAAAGAGAAACAATACTTGAAAACAAGTATTTGAAATATATGATTTCAGTTTGAAATGTACGTATATAATTGTAGCCCTCTGAAATCATATTTAAACAGTCTGTGTTTTAGTACATGTATCTTCAGAAATTAATCTTGATGACAATTACTAGAGAATATAGATTGTTTGAAGAAAGGTGTGCCATCTAATATTTTCAGCAAAGACGGCAATCAGCTTAAGTTATCAGTATTCTAATCATACTTTGTCAGAGCCGACATGCCCCACAGGCAGAAACTATTTATTTAATTTACTAAATTCCCATTCCAAGAGGAAAAGAAGTTAATGTCTGATTGGCTGGTGGAGGAGCTACGTTTCATACATTTGCAACATTTAAATGTAGGAATAAATTACTGTTTTTCTCTGGGAGTTCTCATGATTAATTTGTTGAACAGAATAGATTACCGAAAGGCAAAAAGAATATGAGAAGAAGGAAAAAGCCTCACTCTCATAGTCTCCTGTGGTAGAGGCTTCGGGATAGCCTGTTAAATGGCATGGACTTTGTGATGACGGAATCTAAATCATCATTCATCATCTTCCTAGCGTTATTCCCGCAGGTGCAGGGTCCACTTTTCAGATCGTCAAATGTCATCTCGTGCAATCAAATGTGGGTCAAGTCTGCATTTATTTATTGGAATTTGTCAAACAAAAATGAGAACAAAAATAAGAGAATAAAAATACAATGACAGAGATGATAGGCACGTTAATGCCCTTATGCACCCCCCCACTACTGAGCACTTAAGTATGAAGTAAGGCATGGGTGAAATGTAAAATTTGTTACTACCGGTTTTGTGGATGTGGCTTGGTGGTGGGGGTAATGTGACTGAGTGGGCATGGCCAACTTTTTTTAAACTTTTAAAAGCATTTTTTCTACAATCTCTTCGGCTGAAGAGGTTGTAAAAAATGCTTTTAAAAGCCTGTGACGATCAGGCAACTCAACTGGGATCTCCAGAGGAAAAAAAGCTTTTAAAGGGTTCTGATGATCCCAGCTGAGTTTCCTGATCGCCAGAACCTTTTAAAAGCATTTTTTTACAACCTCTTTGGTTGAAGAGCTTGTAGAAAACATGCTTTTAAAGTGTTCTGACAATCCCAGTTGAGTTGCCTGATCGCCAGAACCTTTTAAAAGCATTTTTTTTTACAACCTCTTTGGCCAAAGAGTTTGTTAAAAAATGCTTTTAAAAGGTTCTGGCGATCAGGAAACTCAGCTGGGATCACCAGAGGAGCCTTTTAAAAGCTTTTTTTTTACAACCTCTTTGGCTGAAGATGTTGTAGAAAAAATGCTTTTAAAGAGTTCTGACAATCCCAGCTGAACCATGCAATCATCAGAGGCTTTTTTAATTTTTAAAAGCATTTTTTTAGCCAAAGAAAAAATGCTTTTAAAAGTAAAAAAAATCTCTGATGATTGTGCGGCTCAGCTGGGGTGAGGGGGGCAGGGATTTTTGCTACCGGTTCTCTGAACCATCCACCACCATCGCTACCAGATCGAGCGATCCAGTCCGAACCGGGAGCATTTCACCCATGAAGTAAGGTCCACGGAACTCAATTTGTGACTGAAACTGAAAATTTGTAGCTGAGACAACTGAATAGATAGGGCATTCCAGACTTTGATAACTCTATTACATAAATCATATTTTTACAGTCAAGTTTGGAACGATTTACATTGAGTTTAAAGTGTTAGGAGGGAGATGGCTGTAGATCCATTGCGACAAAAAAAAGGATCAACTGTCTTGTTACCTGAGCCTGATTTTGGTTTGGTCTGTGTTCAGCTCAGCACCACCCTGATGGGCGGGCAGTGTCCAGCAGAATTCCTAGGAGGAGTAGACCTCACTGCCTATGGTAGAATCTAACTAAAGTAGTATGAATATAATTAATAGAAACAACATACCAGTAATCATAAATTTTGCTGTCTGCTTACAAATATTTTAATATTGTCACTTAATAATATTTAAAATATATTTTAGCATATCCAATAACATATTTGAACTTTGAGGGTCACGAAGCACAGTAATGTAATTTTATTTATAAGGCATTTTATTGTTTTCAGATAAATGTAGTTTTTGTATAACCCATCTTTATTATTTTTCATAAGTAATTCAGGGTGACAAATGTATCTAATACTCCTTCCTGCTCCTATTTTCTGCATAAGAATAGCCTTGTGAGATGGGTTAGGCTGAGAAAGAGTGACTGACTCAAAGTCACTAGCTGGCTTTTATGTTCAAGTTGGGACTAGAACTCAGTTTTCTGATTTCTGGCCTGGTGTCTTAACCACTAGACCAGCTGGCTTTCCATTATTATCATTATAATGTATACTACATTCTATTTCATCTATATAGTGTATCTATATATCTATATCTGTGCATAAAATCATTATAATAATAATTTTAGGATCTTTTCTGAACCTTCTTTTCCATTCCTACAGCTGTGATTATTTTAATAGTAAATTGTTGCATGCTGAGGAATTAAAAACTATGAATTAAAAATATAATTGCATTTTCCATATTGTATATCAATGTCGGTATTTAATAAAGGAGAAATTTGAATTTGAAACATTTGAAATTTGTTATATGTCTTCTAAATAGTCTAGACGACATTATTAAGAAAAAACTTTCATTCTGGAATACATTTATTAAAACATATCCATCTTTTTCTAATTTTTTAACTGGAATGTTTGTACTTTAACACTAGAGTGGTGCCAAGATAGAGTTTGGATTATCAATAGAGAGATTTTATTTTATAAGTAATCCCAAGAAAAGATTTAATTCCCTTTCTTTGCATTTGATTCCTAACTGCTTTTGAGTATTTTGTTAGTAAAAAGATTTGATGGGGCATATGCCCTTATTTTTCCAGTTCCATTTATAAAATGGGGTGTGTGTGTGATACTCATATTTTTCATTTTGATGTGATTTCACTACAAAAAGTCAGCGTAATAAACCAACAGAAATATAGTAAAAATGTGTTCTGATCTGCCTGGTTAGGTTCTGTTCATCAAAATTATTAAAAGAATACAAGAATTTCAGGGCCTTGCAAAGAATATCTTATCCTTTCAGCATAATTTAAAGTTACTTTGCATCAAGATTATGAACTATGGAGCCCCAGTTTGGCACTTCAACTCGTCCTCATGACACACTACTATTGCTTCTAGTTATGAAATTCATGTGAAAATTGAAATTAACCAGTGAGAATCTTCTCTGGAGGTGGTTTATGTAACTTTTTAAGAACTGCTTTTAGTTTCGTATTATTTCGAACAGTTCCTTAATTGCTGCTTGCAAGTTGCTGCAGTTCCTTGCACCTGTGTTGGCTCTGGGAGTCTGGGAAAATGGCATTCCCTTATCCCCCAAGGCAGGAATTCCAGCTACTGGCCCTGGGAACAGCTCTCAATGTACAAGACAACCTAGGTGAACCGGAAACCCTAAGGGGAAACCCCCAAGTCATCTCTGTCTTTTGACACTCCTTAAGCAGCATATTTTATCAATATTAGTAACATTAAGATGCACTCATTACAGGTTTTCACAGAACTCACTTCTGTAATTATCATGTAATTAGCCTGAAGGTTCAGTCACACATTTCCCTGCATGAACTGAAGATCCACCCACTGTTTGTCCTTATGACACAACCTGAAGCTATGAAAATATTCCCAAGATAAAGCTTCATGGTACAGACTTTCTGGCTTAACCCTTGCAGAAAAGAGCATGTGAGGGCCAGAGTGCAAATTTAGATACATATTTTCTTCCTTACCTCATCTCATTTAGGCTTCAGTACAGGAACCCAATTCCTTAAGGGCCAAACACTCTCTATGGGAACAGTGAGTTTATATTTTCATGATAATAAGACATCCCTGGTAGCTCTCATCCTGATTAGGACTGTGGCACAGAGAGAAGAGCCTTTTTATTAGTCTGTGCTGCTTCCTCCAGTTACTTTTTGCCTGCATTAGTGGTGCTTGGTGCAGATTGCACCTTAAAAGTATTGTTCAGGTATTCACTTGAACAGATAATAATGAGAACTAAATACAGTTGAATTACTAAGGAATAATTTTTAATAGGCTTGGCTAGCTGATAGTATAATATTTAGACTTTTTGTCTCTAGAGAGAAGAGTACTACACAAATTTTACTGTAGGTGAAAAGTCAAAGAATTTGATTATTTGGTCTTGTCCCAATTCCCATTTTCCCACATCAAGGAGTTTGGCAAAAGCCACAGTCTTTGGTTAAGGCAGAACTAAATTTTAAACAATGAGGAAATTTCTGCTAAGAATCAAAGAATCTTGACAGTAAGTAAGCTATCTTAGAAATGTCTTTGTTGCTCTTTTGGTGATAGAAATACTATCTTCTCCATTCCTTACAGATGCTTCCAGTAGAGACCATATTTCATAATCCAAGACAAGTTTCAGTTTTATAATGTAGGGACTTAAGAATTCTGTTTTATCCTTCCTGCATTTTGATTCTATCTGTGAACAACCTTTGGAAAGAATTCAAACAATTATCAGAAAAATGTTCTTTTACTATTTATCCCAATTTTTTGGCATTTAGAGACATTTTAGGAAACAAGGGAGCTACTCTTTTTTCTCCTTTCCATAATTCTCTTCAGGTCAATTCTCCCTTTCTATGTATTCTGTTTTTTATCTTATTTTAAATGTTACTATGAATTTCTTGGATTTCTGAAATAATTTACAGTCGAAGAAGTAATTCTGTTGTCTTTTTTTCAACACATTGTTAGTACTGTCATTACATTTAATGACTAGTTATTTGCTCTAGATCACATAGTATAATCCTATATCACACAAAGAGACTGTGAAATCCTGAACTAACTTTGTTCAGGCACCTCCAACTCTACAGTCTTAAAGTTTGCCCATGACAATTTAGAGATTATCTCAGCTATCTGGTCAGGGAGAATAGGATGAAAATTTGTGTAGAGCATCAGCCATATCTGTAAGTCTCTTTCAGTGATAGTTAAGGCCTTTTTAGCCTGAGTCCAGTAACTTTGGAAAAGCAATACATTGAGGCTAGGCAAATCTTCATAGGACATTGGACACATTTAGACATAGGACAGAAAAACTTTGCTTTCCAGATCAAAGCCGTTTACTCTAGTCTCTTCTATTATTTTCCTGACTGAATTGTTACCCTTCCTCTTTCTTATTCCTGCAAATACTTGTAACAACTGTTCTCCTCTCACCCCGGTTGTCTTGTCTTGTGCCAAGTAGCAATTTGGGATAAGGAAAGAAGCTTCATGGGAGAAGAGAATAAAATATGTAATCCACCCAGGGTGCTTTTCTGATCAAATCTAATTTGTAAAGTAACAAAGGACAAGAAAACACCTAAACAGAAACCTTTGCTGAGTTGCAGTCTTCAATAGTCTCGTTAACAGGAAGCCAGATTCAGTTCGGTTGGACTTGGTTCCGAATAAATGGACAGAAAATCAGAATATTTGATTCTGATCTTCTATTTCAATCAGTAGGAGTAAAGATGTGCCCAAAGAAATACTGAATTACACTAAAAACCCAGTTCAGAAAACTGTTGATTAGAGCTTATCAACTAGCTAGACATTATAAAATAGCTTCTACTAATCTGTCAGTGTGGACATGTTAGGGTCACAATGCCTTGCTTCCAGTTTAGCACAATCAACAGCCATGCTGGCTGGGAGGGTACAAGGATGGGGAAAGTTGGATATATGCTGCAAAATAAGTTAATTTTTGAGGTTCCAAAAATGAAATCTTATTAAACAAAAATATATTAAGGAAGCTAAAGCTATTAAATACAGATAGTCTTTGAATTACAGAAGTTCATTTGGTGACCATTCGAAGTTATAATGACAAAATTCAGAAGTTTGGCAACTGACTCATAGTTATGACGGTTGCAGTGTCCTGGGGTCATGTGATCATGTTTTGTGACTTTCTGATAAGCAAAGTCAATAGAGAAGTCATATTCATTTATCAGCCTGTGGTACTAACTTAATAACTGCAGCGATTCACTTAACAGCTGTGGAAAGAAAGGTCGTAAAATGAGGCAAAATTAATTTAACAGCTGTCTCACTTAGCAACAGAAATTTTGGGTTCAATTGTGCTAATATGTTGAGGACTATCTATAGGTTTAGGTAATCCATGTATCAGTAGCCAGCATGAAATTTTGGTAGGCAACCTTTAACTTGATTGGAAATTAATTTATTATATCTATCAATTAGCAATATTGCTAACTTTGATTTGGAACTTTAGTTGAGTATAATGAAGGAATATTAGGTGTAAACTGTTGGTGTAAACTCTGTCCTGTTTTGGCCAGTAAAGTGCTGCAGGACACCGTTCAGGCCGAAAATGGGGCAGAGGGGGCCACGCAGCCCCCTGTGCCCCATTTTGGCTGGCAGGGTGCTGCAGGAGGCGTCGGTCCCTTCTCTCCCCCACTCCCTCCCTCCCCCCCCCCTGCCAGCCCACGGAGAACTACAGTGCTGATCCGGCCCTTGAAATCCAGTATGACACCCCTGCCCTAGACAATATCACTCTGAAATATTGCATTTATTATGGGAATGATTGCTGAGGAAAATAAACAAAATGTAATTATGATAAAGAGGTCTCTCAGATGGTATGAAATGAGCCCAAACAAAACAAGAAAGTTATGGAAAGCCAAACAAAACTGATTTTATTAAGTTTGTTGAAAGGAACTAAATGCAAAAAAACAAAAAACAAAAAATCCACTCCCAAATTTGTTTGAGGGCAGATAAAATTGATATATCCTGACCCATTTTCTCCCTTTGCAGATGTTTCCTTGTTACAGCTCCAAAGCCATATGGATTCAACATTTCAGATAGGTCTAAGCATTTGCTTATGTTATCTTATGTTTATATATGACATAATGGAATTTTATTTTGAAAGTTCAGACACAAAACCACACTTGAATAAAAAAGCACTTGAATGAAAAGACATCTGCCGGTTTGTGGAATTTATTATTAAACTTAGAATTTAGCAGTAGCAGTAGCAGTAGTGCCAAGGTCACAACTTCGCTAATGAACTTTCTAATGTGCTGCATGTTGTTTTTGACTTTTACATTGTCGGTATTTTATTTATTGTAAAGAGGTTTCTGTTCTTCTTTCAAGTGTATGTAGCAAGAAAGGGAAATTAATTGTCACACAGAAGTGTATGCTGAGAATATTGATTACAAATATTGTTGCCATGCTACTGAGATTTCAGATTGTCAAATGTGAAAAAGTATGCTGTTTTGTTTCTTGAACATTACAAAAAAATTGTCAAATATCAAAAAGTGCTACATTAGGGGAAGCCTGGTCATCTACTCAAGTGACAATGTAATATTGATGATGACCGGCAGCAAAACCTTATGCAATATTTTTTACATGTCTGGCAGGGTTCTTCTCTTTACATTTTGACTGATAATCCTGTAAAGTGATGTAAATGTAAAACTCTTCATTAATTAAGCTTCTGACTATATTTTCATATGATAAAATATTAATGAAAGAAAATATTATTAAAACCATAGCAAGTAACAAGCAAATAATCTTCAGTATTCAATCTTAATAGGAGGATGACAAGTGAAAAAAATAAACCTGCCCAATTCCCCAATTTTCAAATTTTGGGGAGGCAAAGTTTAGATTGTTCTACTTACTGCTTGACCTCTATTTTACTTGTATAAGCAAGTAAATGCAGTATAGAAATGATATTAATAAGTACTTTTATCTGGGCAATACACAATGGACATAAGAATATACATACACATATATACATAAATGTATATGTATTATTCAAGGTGTTGGTAACCACCTTTAAAGCGCTCCATGGCTTAGGACCGGGGTACTTACGGGACCTCCTGCTGCCACCGGTAGCCTCCCATCGACCTGTGCGCTCCCACAGGGAGAGTCTCCTCAGGGTGCCGTCAGCCAAACAATGTTGGCTGGTGACCCCCAGGGGAAGAGCTTTCTCTGTGGGGGCTCCTACCCTCTGGAACGAGCTTCCTCCGGGGTTACGATCACTCCCCGACCTCCGGACCTTCCGACGCTAGCTCAAGACCCTATTGTTTCATCGCGCAGGGCTGGCCTAATGTGTAATGTGTTATTTTTTAATTGGGGTTTTATTATTTGATTTTAAAGATTCTTAATTGTTAGCCAAAATTTAATTAGATTTTTATATTGTTTTTAATTTATTTATGACTATTGTGAATTCTGTTTTTATGTTGGCTGTGAACCGCCCTGAGTCCTTCGGGAGAAGGGCGGTATAGAAATCTAATAAACCTAACCTAAACCTAACCTAACCTATTATGTATACATATATATATATTTGTTTTCTGAGGTTTTCACGGGTGTTTGTATGTAGGTCTTTGGTTGTTCGGGTTTTCTCCCGTGTAAAATTGGAAGTGTCTTGGCGACGTTTTGACGAAGTCTCATTCGTCATCTTTGATCAAGATGACGAATGAGACTTCGTCGAAACGTTGCCAAGACACTTCCAATTTTACACGGGAGAAAACCCGAACAACCAAAGACCTACATATATACATATATACCCACAACACATACTTATACAGCATGTACCCTGTTTCCCTGAAAATAAGACCTATCCCAAAAATAAATCCTAGTATGTTTTTTCGCATGCTTTTAATATAAGCCTTCCTCCCAAAATAATCCCTACTTAAGCACCTGTGAAGCTGATCACCCACACATTCTGTTTAGTTTCTCATGGTGTCACTGACACAAGATGAAGCAACGGGGGTACAGCTGCTCCACTCTCCCTGCACTGGTTTACCTCGGGGCCCCTGCAGCCAGGCCATAAATTGCCCCAATGACTGCCTCATGGCCGCAGCACCAGCACATCACTTGGCTTTCTGCTCAATTGCGGTTGCAAGCAGGCAGAAGTGGGCCGGTGGCCATGCGGGGTCCTGCTAGGTGGGGTTGTTGGCATTGATGCTGCAAGGTGAGGCAGGTATTGGGGCTTGGGTGGCCTGGTTGCAGGGGCCCTGAGGTAAGCCAGTGTGTGGTGCGTGGGGTAGCTCCACTCCCTGCCTTGCGGTAGCAGCACTCGGATGCCACACGGCCTCCTGCCCCGCCATGACGAAGCAGAAGAAGTGTGCCTCCTATACATGGAAAAAAAATAAGATATCACCCAAAAATAAGCCCTAGTGCTTATTTTGGAGCCCAAAAGAAAATAAGACCGGGTCTTATTTTCTGGGAAAAATTGGTATTTATGTTGTCTTTTATTGCAAAATTACATTTAAAACAGCATGATCTAAATTTTCCTGAGATACATTTTAAGAGTGTTACTATCCACTAATACTTCATTTAATAGCACAGCAGAATATTTTCTCTTTGGCAGTTTTCAACTGTTTTGACTACATTTTATTTTAGAAATATATAAGACCTCCTAAATCTTCAATGATTCTAACCTGCTGTCTCTTTGAGCCTTTTTTGGACTACACTGTGTCGAAATAATATTGAATCTTGTTTTTTCTTCTTCTTCTTCTTGTTTTGTACAATTCTCAGGGAAACCATCTGGACACACCGAGTTTTGTTTCTGGAGGAGAAAATTCTTACTAATTGGACATCCTTCACCATTTGGAATGCTGGCAAACAGGGCAGAAAACTTTTTAGAAGTTTATCTCCAGCTAATCAGAACAAAGTAAGTTTGAACAAATATTTTACAAAGCGGGCAATCACTTCAATAAACACTCATTCTTGTTGACAAGTATTTTCAAAACCATTCTCTCCATGTAGTCAGTATGAAACATGGATTATTTTTTATTCATTTTTATTTCAAAATGTTGCATTTTGCCCATTTGTAATACATATTACAAATACACATACAAAACTGAACTTCAGAGTACTGAACACAAAATTTATAGTTTAATAAAAAGAAGGACTAGGGGAAACATGATAGCAGTGTTCCAATATCTCAAGGGTTGCCACAAAGAAGTGGGAGTCGGGCTGTTCTCCAAAGCACCTGAGGGTAGAACAAGAAGCAATGGGTGGAAACTGGTCAAGGAAAGAAGCAACTTAGAACTAAGGAGACATTTCCTGACAGTTAGAACAATTAATAAGTGGAACAACTTGCCTGCAGAAGTTGTAAATGCTCCAATACTGGAAATTTTTAAGAAAATGTTGGATAGCCATCTGTCTGAGATGGTGCAGGGTTTCCTGCCTGGGCAGGGGGTTGGACTAGAAGGCCTCCAAGGTCCCTTCCAATTCTGTTGTTATTATTAATAAATTAGATAACTGAATATGCTGGCTGGTTATTACCAACCAAATACTGTCCAGAAAATAGTTTAAGAGGGCATGTGAAAATTTTGAATGTTGTAACATTATACATTAGTTGCCATTTGTTTCACTGATTGCTTCATCTTCTTTGAGAAAAATAGTGATGTATTGTGAATTGAGAACAAAGGCTGTTAACTATATTTTATTTATTCCATATTTTATTGTATTAGCTATATGGTAATTAAATTATAAATAATAATTTAATTATTTAAAGAAGAAGGTGATTTGTTAAGAAATAAACAGATATAAAAAGATATTTCTATTCTATCTTAATATACTGTATATCCAAGGTGGTTCAAAATAGCTGCCATTCAAATGATGAGATGTCATGCTTTTGCCCAGGAAAGACCATTGTCTTAGTACAGGAAAAGAAAAATGTTGGTTTGATTAGCATTTTGTCTTACACTCCACAAGTGTTGCATACAAACTCAGGTTTATGAATCTTGTTGAGTAGTTTAGGACCACCTTCTTTGACTGTAAATAAAACAATTAACAGATTATTGTCCATAAGAGCAGCTTGACTGCTGGACACATGTGGACGATTATTTCTTTTACAGCTGACAGGGTTTTCCACTCCAAAATGTTGAGTCATCTTAATCACTGGAGTGCAGTTTGCAAAATTGTTTGTTGCTATGGAAATTTCATCATTTTCTTCTATTGTTGTGCAACGTGCTTTGTAAAATCCCCTGAATGCTTTCATCTATCATGGTTTTCACGTGATGAAATTATTTCAGAGCGGTGGGCAGTAGGGTAAGGTTTCAGACTTCAATCGAGGAAAGAGACTTCAGAAATGAAAAACAGTAATAGGTCCCTGAAATTTCCTTTGCTGTTTGATGTTTGTGAAGCTTTTTACTGATCAGTTGAAAGTGGCTACTAGTATGAATTGAGGCAGTTTTCTTAACCTGGTTTGCAGTAGATTTGGTGATTCCTGATCGGTTGTTGTGTATTTTATAACAATGCAGACCCAAAACCCAAAATTATCATAAATTAACAGAAGTAGCATTGTAAGAATAGAATTATTATTAGAGTTTCACCATCAGCCAAGTCAGCTTTTTTCTTTACTGTATTGCAGAATAGCAAAACCTTTCTTATTACTGGTGTGGCTGTAATTAGCTGAGATACTCAGATTCTTCTAAGCTGACCTTTGCATAACATTTGCTTTGGCAACACTGTGGGCCAGAATATCAAGGTTGCAATTAAAGTTGTTTTTTTTTTTGCCTTGCTAGGCAATTGAAAAAACAGCTGGAAATATTAACCCAGTCAGTACAGAGTATTATTTTGAAACAATCTGAGAAAACATGTTTTTGCCTCCCCCACTTTCCTAAATTAGGGTTGATTTCAAGAGAGTGTACTTGGTCTTGATTTATAGATTGATATTAATGGCATGCTTTCCTTGTAGCTTTTTAGCTAAGATATCAGCAGAGTACTAAATTATCAGAAAAATCTAGGACATAGTAGAAATACAGAACCCAGAATAACAAAGTGGAAGGGACCATAGAGATCTTGTAGTCCAACCCCCTGCTCAAGCAGGAGATCCATACCAATCTCTTCTTGAAGGAGGCAAATCATTTCCACTAATTAATTGTTGTCACTGTCAGAAATTTCTCCTTAGTGATTGGATCTCTCCTGATAAATTTCCATCCATTACTTCTTGTCCTGCCTTCAGGTGCTTTGGAGAATAGATTGATCTTCTCTCCTTCTCTTCTTTGACAGCCCCTTAAATATTGGAAAGCTGCTATCATGTCACCCCTAGTCTGTCTTTTTGTTAGACTAGACATACCCAGTTCCTGCAACTGTTCATATGTTTTTGCCTCAGTCCCCTAATCATCTTTGTTGCTCTTCTCTGAACTCTTTCTAGAATCTCAGCACCATTTTTGTGTTGTTGTGACTAAAACTGGACTTGAAAATATTCCAAGTGTGGTCTTACCACAGTAATATAAAGTGGTAGTAACACTTCACAATGTTCAACCATATATGCTGCAGGTTTAAGCCTAAAATTTCCTCTTAGAATAGGTGAACAAAACCACTTTTCTTCCTCCAAGAAGCAAAGACTACTAAACTTACTTTTCTTTATTCCCCAAATCTTCTGTTCCTTAGAATATCTAAATATGTTTTATCATTCTTGCTCTTATTACCATCTTCCCTTCATCTCTTGAAATTGAGACTGTAAGTTAGATGGGGCAAGGTTCCTTCCTTCCTTCCTTCCTTCCTTCCTTCCTTCCTTCCTTCCTTCCTTCCTTCCTTCCTTCCTTCCTTCCTTCCTTCCTTTTAGAATTCCACAATGTTTTTCTGTAGTATACAGTATGTTACTGGCAAAGGAAATTGCCTATTTTCCATTGACTAGGAAGAGAAACTAGATGCCTTCCAATTGATTTTGATTTCATCCTGTCTTAATCCTAACTAGTATGGCCAATGGCAATGGGTTCTGAGTTTTGGAGAGCCAACCATCTAGAGAGCACCAAAACACTTATCACTGGAAACATGGTGAAGCGGAGCTTATAGCAACAGTGTACTTGCAGCCAGAACTCATTTCTCACATATGTTTGGTTTGTTTGGAATTGTTTCCATAAACTAATAGGTCTGATCTATTAACTAACTGGCTATATCTGGTTTTACCAGCGAGAGCTACTTGCTAATTTTGATAATTTGTTGGTGAGAAAAAAAGTCAGATACAAGATAGGAGGTACTTGGTTTGGAAATATCATGCATTGAAAGAATCTTGGAGTTGTAGTCGGTCACTGACATAATATAAATCAAGTGTGATTTGGGTTAAAAAAAGAAAATTTAATTGTAGGTTCTACCAGTAGTTTCCAAACCACGGAAAAGAAAACCTTCACACTATTCTATTTTATTCAAAACAAAAGGAAAAACAAAGGAAAATACTAGGGAAAATATCCAATATAGCACAGCAATAGCATTTAGACTTATATACCACTTCACAGTGCTTTACAGCCCCCTCTAAGTGGTTTTACAGAATCAGCATCTTGCCCCCAACAATCTGGGTTTTACCGACCTCGGAAAGATGGAAGGCTGAATCAAACTTGAGTCAGTGAGAATCAAATTGCCAAACTGCTGGCAGCTAGCAGTCATCTAGGAAGATGAAGGATTGTCTTCACTGGATGTTTTCATAGAAAGCTGTGCAGCTATCTACAAGAGATGCTTTAATTCAGATTGCTACACTTAGTAGGGTGTTGAATTTGATGTTCTAAATGACTCCTCCCTGTAATTTTCTGAAAGCAAAATCCAAGGAGTTTAGGTTTAAATTCCTAGATTTAAAGGGATTTGTTTTTTGAAAGGGTAAATGAGTATTATGCATATGTATTTGCTGAACAAGTATTTCTATATTTGTATTTGTATTTTCATAATCTCTTCCACTCTTCTCCTTTCTTCTTTCCCTTCCTTCCTTTTACAAATTTCCTGCTTTCAGTTGGTCTTATTCTGGTTCTCCAATAGGAATTTTGCATAAGTTTCTCCCATAGTTCTGAGTGAATAGCCCAGTGCTTTGACAGACCCTACTCTCAGATACCTGAGAAAAAGACCTTCTCTTTTCTAAGATTTATCCAAGCCTGCACAAGCTTTCCCAGAGGATTCCAGAATAGTTCCCACATTACATGTAAACGTATATGTACAGTAAGGAGTCAATTGAAAAGGTTTGTCTACTAAAATCCATCATATATGCGAGAGGGGTTATGTGCTATTGTTTTTGGTACTCTGGAAAACAGCAGTTTCTGACTCATTGAGTTACATGTTTTCTTCTCAAATGTTAGGACAAGATTTAGGAATCTATTTTTTAGAAAGTTGATAACATTTCAAGGACCACCCTATTGGAACAACAGCCATTCTGTTATGGTTGCCATTCTGAATAGTTTTAAGAAACCTGGTTCCTAACTGTATCTTTTCTTTTTTTTTCAAATTCACGGGATTGACAGAGGATGGTTGTAGTATTTCTGCAAGACTGAAGCCGAACAGACCGTTTTTGTTTTAAAAAAGCATCCAATTCATTTTGAGCTTGCAGCTGTAGAAAACCAATCTTTTATGGGATGCTTAAAGGTCTGCTTTCTTTATGCTGGTCTATGCAGGTTCAGTATCATGAATGTTAGAGTTACTTTTATGACTTCATTCTGCCATTCAAGTTGCAAAAGCAATTTTAATGAGAAAAGAAAAAAAGAAAGAAAAATCCTATCCTTCAGTTGAACAAAATGGTACCGCCACAATCACATGTGAAAATGTGCAACTTTGTACAATTTTCTGTCCAGAAAATCTTACGCAACTAAATAGTTAAAGTTTTGAGTTTAAAGAAATAATAAATATAAGCTATTCTGGTTCAAATATCATAAAATATGTCAGGAAAGTTGCTGTTCTATCACCATTCACCTATTTAAGTTACATGTTGAAATACATACACTTATGCAAACAGTCTCATGTATATGCCCATATTTTATTGTACTTCATTTGAAAAGGGGAAGGAGGAGTGATATTTAAAAATGTGGAAATTCAGGAAATTGCCCTTGCAAAACAAAGCATCATCATATTCCTTAATATAATGCTGACATAATGATTTCAAATATTTTAGCCTTAAAAATAACGTTTTTAAAAAAACGTGATTGGTTCTTTCTTGCTTTTCTATGATAAAGCAAAAGAAAGAATTCCTTCCTTTGTAGTTTGGGTTCTCTTATTTGTGCTTATTGTCCTGACAAAATTTCAGAATATGACTGTGTGCAAGATCTACTTGAAGTGCATCTCCAATGTCAATTGCATTGAGGCAGAACAGAGACATCAAAGGGTTGTTGTTACATTTGCATCATTAGAATTATTTGTCCTGTTATTTTGGAATCTTTTTGGCTTGTATATCTCAATGATATGGGCTGGGTACGTGCAGAAATTAGCACTTTTCCTTCATTCTTTCGTTCTACTCCTTATTTCTTGATATCTTATTCAATCCACTAAGACAGAACTTGCCATAAATTTAAGAGGGTTGTTCAATGCAAGGAGGATGAGTTTCCATTGCCCAAAGTTCTTTATTGAAGACACACGCTCCTTTGACCTTGGAAATCTGTACAAGTGGTCAGATTCATAATACATTTCTGAGAAAGTGATCAGTAGATGATGGCCTTGTAGTTCCAGAAGAAACTCTTCCATGATTCAAGAGCCCTCCAATTATATTCCAATCTAAAACATTTTGCTGCTGGGAAACATAATCAAGAAGGTGATGCTAAATACTGAGTTACCATGTCATGTAATGAGCATAAGGAGACTGTATTAATATAGCAAAAATTGCACTATTTTCCCTTCAATACAAAGACTATTTATTTTTAAAGGATAAAATATATGATAGTTTGTATTTTCCTTACTAGTATCTCTAATAAAAATAATAATTTATGGGCATTTTGTACATATTTAAGACTTTGTTTGGTGAGGTATTTTATGTAAATCATATAAATGCAGGCACAAGGGCCTGTTACTGGGGAGAAGTTTAAAAAATTGTTAATTGCAAATTATAAAAATGAGTTTAGTAGTGATATTCTAAGGTAAGTAGTTCATAAGAGTGTCCTAGAAGACCAGACTTCTGATTGCATAAACAATTAGGCACACCTTTGTTTCCTGGTTTTGGATGCATACCACTTCTACTTTTTTATTATTTCATTAAAACATGAACAATGATGGTACAAAAAATAAAGGTGAGGACCATCCATGTGGATATATGTTAGTATAGAAAGTATCTGAGATTATTTGTTGTTGCTGTAATGGTATCTGAACTATTAATCAGTTTCTTCAGTACTTTGAGTGATTTGAAGTAAGAAAAACCTTCAAAATAGACATGTAGCATTTCTAATAATAAAATCCATGTTGTCTTTATCCTCTTTGTTCTGTCTCTCTCTCTCTCTCTCTCTTCATACTGTATATTTTGATATCGCATTATATTATATATATATATCATTATCATATCACATCTATATTATTATATTAATCACATATTTTGCAATTTTTGTTGTAATGTTCATTTTGTAAATTAAATGAAAATGTAGATAACAGCTAAAACTGATTTCAAGTCCCATAAGATATGTGTGGGGTGTGTGTGTGTGGGGTCCTCATTTAGCAACTGCCTTTGTTGTTGATTGTTTGGAATTACAACATTGATGAAAAAATAACTTTATAACCAATCCTTGCATTTATGACCTTCACAGATCTATAAAGCAAAGGAGAGCTGAAGTAAGATCATAAGCATGGTTTTGATTTCACTTATTAATTGCTTCATTTAATGACCAACTTATCAGTCCCAGTTTTGGCCACTAAATGAGGACTATACATATATCCAATTGTGTCAGGTGTGATACTTTGTTCTACACTATGGTTTTAATTGTTTTAATGGCTTTTTGCTGTTATAATATAATTACTTATATTTGTTACTATTTTAAGCTGTATAGAAGAGAAGAGAAGAGAAGAGAATAGAATAGAATAGAATTTTTTATTGGCCAAGTGTGATTGGACACACAAGGAATTTGTCTTGGTGCATATGCTCTCAGTGTACATTTAAGAAAAGATACCTTCATCAAGGTACATTTACCACACAAATGATGGTCATAGGGTACAAATTTAACACTTAATGATACAACACTTAATGATAATCCTAGGGTGCAAATAAGCAATCAGGAACAATCAATATCAATATAAAGGATTACCAGCAACAAAGTTACAGTCACAGTCATAAATGGAAAGAGATTGGTGATGGGAACGATGAGAAGATTAATAGTAGTGCAGATTTAGTAAATAGTTTGACAGTGTTGAGGGAATTATTTGTTAGCAGTGTGATGGCCATCGGGAAAAAACTATTCTTGTGTCTAGTTGTTCAGTGCTCTATAGCGTGGTTTTGAGGGTAGGAGTTGAAACAGTTTATATCCAGGATGTGAGGGATCTGTAAATATTTTCACGGCCCTCTTCTTGATTCTGCAGTATACAGGTCCTCAATGGAAGGCAGGTTGGTCGCATTTATTTTTTCTGCAGTTCTAATTATTCTCTGAAGTCTTTGTCTTTCTTGTTGGGTTGCAGAACCAAACCAGGCAGTTGTAGAGGTGCAAATGACAGACTCAGTAATTCCTCTGTAGAACTGGATCAGCAGCTCCTTGGGCAGTTTGAGCTTTCTGAGCTGGCGCAGAAAGAACATTCTTTGTTGTCCTTTTTTGATGATGTTTTTTTTAATTTGCATTTATATCCCGCCCTTCTCTGAAGACTCAGGGCGGCTTACACTATGTCAAGCAATAGTCTTCATCCATTTGTATATTATATACAAAGTCAACTTATTGCCCCCAACAATCTGGGTCCTCATTTTACCTACCTTATAAAGGATGGAAGGCTGAGTCAACCTTGGGCCTGGTGGGACTTGAACCTGCAGTAATTGCAAGCAGCTGCTGTTAATAACAGACTGCATTAGTCTGTTGAGCCACCAGAGGCCCATGTTTTTGATGTTAGCTGTCCACTTTAGATCTTGCGATATGATAGAACCTAGAAATTTGAAGGTTTCTACGGTTGATACTGTGTTGTCTAGTATTGTGAAAGGTGGAAGTATGGAAGGGTTTTCCTAAAGTCTACCACCATTTCTATGGTTTTGAGTGTGTCCAGTTCCAGATTGTTTCAGTCGCACCAGAAGGCTAGTCGTTCGACCTCTCGTCTATATGTGGATTCGTCATTGTCTCGAATGAGACCGATCACTGTTGTGTCTCTCTCTCTCTCTCTCTTCATACTGTATATTTTGATATCGCATTATATTATATATATATATCATTATCATATCACATCTATATTATTATATTAATCACATATTTTGCAATTTTTGTTGTAATGTTCATTTTGTAAATTAAATGAAAATGTAGATAACAGCTAAAACTGATTTCAAGTCCCATAAGATATGTGTGGGGTGTGTGTGTGTGGGGTCCTCATTTAGCAACTGCCTTTGTTGTTGATTGTTTGGAATTACAACATTGATGAAAAAATAACTTTATAACCAATCCTTGCATTTATGACCTTCACAGATCTATAAAGCAAAGGAGAGCTGAAGTAAGATCATAAGCATGGTTTTGATTTCACTTATTAATTGCTTCATTTAATGACCAACTTATCAGTCCCAGTTTTGGCCACTAAATGAGGACTATACATATATCCAATTGTGTCAGGTGTGATACTTTGTTCTACACTATGGTTTTAATTGTTTTAATGGCTTTTTGCTGTTATAATATAATTACTTATATTTGTTACTATTTTAAGCTGTATAGAAGAGAAGAGAAGAGAAGAGAATAGAATAGAATAGAATTTTTTATTGGCCAAGTGTGATTGGACACACAAGGAATTTGTCTTGGTGCATATGCTCTCAGTGTACATTTAAGAAAAGATACCTTCATCAAGGTACATTTACCACACAAATGATGGTCATAGGGTACAAATTTAACACTTAATGATACAACACTTAATGATAATCCTAGGGTGCAAATAAGCAATCAGGAACAATCAATATCAATATAAAGGATTACCAGCAACAAAGTTACAGTCACAGTCATAAATGGAAAGAGATTGGTGATGGGAACGATGAGAAGATTAATAGTAGTGCAGATTTAGTAAATAGTTTGACAGTGTTGAGGGAATTATTTGTTAGCAGTGTGATGGCCATCGGGAAAAAACTATTCTTGTGTCTAGTTGTTCAGTGCTCTATAGCGTGGTTTTGAGGGTAGGAGTTGAAACAGTTTATGTCCAGGATGTGAGGGATCTGTAAATATTTTCACGGCCCTCTTCTTGATTCGTGCAGTATACAGGTCCTCAATGGAAGGCAGGTTGGTCGCATTTATTTTTTCTGCAGTTCTAATTATTCTCTGAAGTCTTTGTCTTTCTTGTTGGGTTGCAGAACCAAACCAGGCAGTTGTAGAGGTGCAAATGACAGACTCAGTAATTCCTCTGTAGAACTGGATCAGCAGCTCCTTGGGCAGTTTGAGCTTTCTGAGCTGGCGCAGAAAGAACATTCTTTGTTGTCCTTTTTTGATGATGTTTTTTTTAATTTGCATTTATATCCCGCCCTTCTCTGAAGACTCAGGGCGGCTTACACTATGTCAAGCAATAGTCTTCATCCATTTGTATATTATATACAAAGTCAACTTATTGCCCCCAACAATCTGGGTCCTCATTTTACCTACCTTATAAAGGATGGAAGGCTGAGTCAACCTTGGGCCTGGTGGGACTTGAACCTGCAGTAATTGCAAGCAGCTGCTGTTAATAACAGACTGCATTAGTCTGTTGAGCCACCAGAGGCCCATGTTTTTGATGTTAGCTGTCCACTTTAGATCTTGCGATATGATAGAACCTAGAAATTTGAAGGTTTCTACGGTTGATACTGTGTTGTCTAGTATTGTGAAAGGTGGAAGTATGGAAGGGTTTTTCCTAAAGTCTACCACCATTTCTATGGTTTTGAGTGTGTCCAGTTCCAGATTGTTTCAGTCGCACCAGAAGGCTAGTCGTTCGACCTCTCGTCTATATGTGGATTCGTCATTGTCTCGAATGAGACCGATCACTGTTGTGTCATCTGCGAACTTCAGTAGTTTAACAGATGGCTCGTTGGAGATGCAGTCATTGGTATACAGAGAGAAGAGAAGTGGGGAGAACACACAGCCTTGGTGGGCTCCTGTGCTAATTGTACAGGTATTTGATGTGATCCTGCTTAGCTTCACCTGCTGCTTCCTGTTTGTTAGGAAGCTTGTGATCCACTTACAAGTGTGTTCAGGTACCTTTAGCGGGTTTAGCTTAGTTAGAAGAGTGTCTGGAATGATGGTATTGAATGCTGAACTAAAGACTACAAAGAGGACCCTTGCATAGGTCTTTGGAGATTCAAGATGTTGTAGGATGTAGTACAGAGCCATATTAACAGCATCATCTGTTGATCTTATTTGCTCGGTATGCAAATTGAAAGGGGTCTAACAACTGATCCATGATGGTTTTCAAGTAGGAAAGCATAGCCTTTCAAAGGTTTTCATGACTAGAGATGTTAAAGCAACTGGTCTGTAGTCATTCAGTTCCTTGATGGTGGGCTTCTTTGGCACTGGGATGATGATAGAGCATTTGAAGCAAGAAGGAACATAGCACATTTCTAGTGATTTATTGAAGATATGGGTGAAGATTTGGGCCAATTGGTCAGCACAGATTTTTAAGCAAGAAGGAGTTATCTTGTCTGGGCCTGGAGCTTTTCCTGGCTTTTGTCTGTGAAATAGGTCCTGCACTTCCTTTTCTGTGATCACTAGGGGTTGTGAACCCAGTGGGATGGGGTCAGTTGTAAGAGGCTTGGCTGTTTTGGTGTGTCTGAGATGGGGGTTGTGGAGATAGGTGGCTGTAGTTTCCTTTCAAACCTGCAGTAAAACTCATTCAGGTTATCTGCCAGTTGTTGATTACCTTCAGCCTGGGAAGGAGGTTTGCCATAGCCGGTGATATTTTTAAGAGTTTTCCACATGTTTGCTGGTTCATTTGCTGAAAACTGATTCTTTAGCTTTTCAGAGTAGCTTCTTTTTGCTGCTCTGATCTCCCTTGTTAGTACATTTCTGGCCTGATTGTACAGCATTTTATCACCTTTTCTCTAGGCTTCCTCTTTGGAATGACGTAGCTGCTTAAGTTTAGGTGTGAATCAAGGTTTGTTGTTACTGTATATTCGCAAGTTCCTTGTCGGTACACATAGGTCTTCACAGAAGTTGACATATGATGTTACTCAAGCTGACATATGATGAGACAGCCCGCACAAAATACAATATATGAGAAGCGCTGACAGCGGCTATATAAATTGAACAAATAAAATAAGGAAAGTACAGCTCTGCATTAAGTGGTCCACCTGCTAAATTGCATATACCGTATATACTCGAGTATAAGCCGAGTTTTTCAGCACGTTTTTTGTGCTGAAAAGCGCCCCCTCGGCTTATACTCGAGTCTACGTCTTGATGTACTTCGGGAACCCCGCACAGGAGACGCCAAAGAGGCGGCGAGATCGTCCGGCGGGATTTGCCCAAGGCTGAGCAGTTCGCCGCGCGGACCTGAGCCAAGCCGGTCGCAGTCCAGCCGAACGGTGAAAGCGACATGCCGAGCGCCGCTCCGCTTTCACCGTTCGGCTGGACTGGGACCGGCTTGCTGGGTCGCAGTAACTCCGCCAGGCTGTGCCGCGAAGAAACCATTTAAAAGCCCCGCCAGGGCTTTCTTTCTTCTCCCTCCGTGCTTCAGAAGTTGGGCTTTTAAATGGTTTCTTCGCGGCACAGCCTGGCGGGAGTTACTGCGGACCCGAGCCAAGCCGGTCGCAGTCCAGCCGAACGGTGAAAGCGACATGCCGAGCGCCGCTCCGCTTTCACCGTTCGGCTGGACTGGGACCGGCTTGCTGGGTCGCAGTAACTCCGCCAGGCTGTGCCGCGAAGAAACCATTTAAAAGCCCAACTTGAAGCACGGAGGAGAAGAAAGTGGCGGGCTTTTAAATGGTTTCTTCGGCACAGCCTGGCGGGAGTTACTGCGGACCCGAGCCAAGCCGGTCGCAGTCCAGCCGAACGGTGAAAGCGACATGCTGGAAAGCTTGCTGCTTCTTCTTCTTTTTTGCTTCTCTCCCCCCCCCACCCCTCTTTTCGGCTCTCTTGCAACGTTGCTGCAGCTCCTCGGCTCCTTTTCCCGGCGCCCCAGAAGGCTCGAGCCTCTGCTGCCGATTGAATACTAAAATAAAATAAAAGCGGAGAAGAACGGGGCGCCGCTTTTGGTGTCCGCGTCCCTGTCGCCGCCCGGCAGGACGCGTTTAAAAAAAAGGGGCGGGGGAGTTGAAAAGAGGCTGCCTCTTCGGGTTACCTCAACATCCATTCCAGAGCCGCTAAAAGAGCGGCTGCTTGGCCCGCCCTGGTTGGGGAACGGGCACAAAAAAAGGGTCCCTGGTGACCCAGAATTCATCCTAGCCCCATTGACTGGCCCCTTTGACTCGATAGGATTTAGCTGACGGGATTGTTAAACAGCGCTCGCACCTTTCTTCTGGGGAGAGAAGTCACTCTAATAAATATTGGGAGGTGTTTTCAAGGAAACATAGGGGTCCACCTTCTGCCCACAAGAAATGTAGGGAAATGCCACCATTCCCAGCCTTCTGAGCACATCAGCTTATCCTGGCAGAGGATGAGGAAAGTCGCATTTCAAAGCCTTTGGAAATCACCAGCTTGGAAAAAGCTAAATTATGTAGGGCTATTCAGCTACAACTTCGTGTTTAGGTTTTGTCTTTTGAAGCGAGATAATGATAGCTAGCTAGCTAGCTAATTAGATAGATAGATAGATAGATAGATAGATAGATAGATAGATAGATAGATAGATAGATAGATAGATAGATTAGAAAGAAAACAGAACAAAAAAACAGAATAATAGAGTTGGAAGGGACCTTGGAGGTCTTCTAGTCTAACCCCTGCTTACGCAGGAAACCTTATACCACTTCAAATGCTTATCCAATATCTTCTTAAAAACTTCCAGTGTTAGAGCATTCACAACTTCTGGAGGCAAGTTGTTCCACTGGTTAATTGTTCTAACTGTCAGGAAATTTCTCCTTAGTTCTAGGTTGCTTCTCTCCTTGATTAGTTTCCACCCATGCTTCTTGTCCTGCCCTCAGGTGCTTTGGAGAATAGTTTGATTCCCCCTTCTTTGTGGCAGCCCCTGAGATATTGGAATGTTCCTATCATGTCACCCCTAAACTAGACATACCCAGTTCACATGCCCCGTGAGACGTCTTGCTTGCATGTCACACACACGCACCGCTCGCTGGGAAAAAAAAAAGGATGGAAGGAAGGAAGGAAGGAAGGATGGATTGATGGATGGAGGCGACCGCTTTGAAGCGCAACCCTTCTCCCGCAACTAAGGGGGGGGGTCAATGTTTTCCCCAATCCTAGGGTGTGGGGAAACAGTCATTCTTTCTTCCCCCCTAGTCTCTCCCGAGATCGCACTGCAGCGCCCATCATCCCCAGCCGGCAATCTGAGCTCGTGCCATCGATGTGGTCCTTGAACTTCCCCCTCCTTGTTTCTAACCCAGCCTAGGATGGCCGGCGTGGAGGGTATGGTGGTGGTAAAACGACCAGGAGAAAGCTTTCGCTCTTTTCGAGAGGTCCTCTTGGAAGGCTGCCTTGGAAAGGGAAAGTGGGGAGGGGGCAGAGATTTCTCCCTCAAAGGTCCCCTTGGAAGGCTGGGTTGGAAAGGGAAAGTGGGAGGGGCAGAGATTTCTTCCTCTCGGGTCCCCTTGGAAGGCTGGGTTGGAAAGGAAAGTGGGGAGGGGGCAGAGATTTCTTCCTCGGGTCCTTCTAGAGTCCTTGAGAAACTGATATCATACAAGGTTAATAAATTATACTCCTCCTCCTCATTGATGAGTTTTTCATCCTGAAATTGATTGAAACATTGTACCATCATATGCTGCCATAGTATAGTGTTAACAACATCTGTAAAGATGATATATGAGCATGACACTAAGTTTTTTCTATATTTCCCCCTTTATTGAAAAACTTCCATCATGCTTCTTTCTGAAAACAAAGGTCATTATAATATACCTCATTATATATTTGATTTGATGATATTTCAGTTAATAAATACCATTTAAGGTGTTAAGCTTCCTTTCTTTTTCAGCAGCAAAGTGAATTACAACTTTAAAGAACTTTATTACTTTATATTCATTTATTTTAAGTATAGATTTTAGATTTTTAAACAAATATGTTTAGAGCTTTTATATCTTTCAAGTTATTCAAATTATCCCCTCAGCAGGTATATAATGGCATCCAATTCCAATATCATGTTGGGGCTTTTGAGCAAGGGAGGAGGAACGCGAGCACCACCTTTCGCGCTGGCATTCCGGGATTTCCCTTTGTTTAGAGCTGGGAATCCTCCTTCCCCCTTTTGCACTTTTATTGTTTTTCGTTCAAATAAATATTCATGTTATTTTACTTGGCTCTATCTTTATTTTTTACATTGACCAGTAGCTGCCTCATTTCCCACCCTCGGCTTATACTCGAGTCAATAGTTTTTCCCAGTTTTTTGTGGTAAAATTAGGTGCCTCGGCTTATATTCGGGTCGGCTTATACTCGAGTATATACGGTATATAGTATATAGTCCAACCAACAGGTTATGTCCTTAACAATAGAGCAACAGAACCATTTCTTTTTGTTTATCTCTCTCCTTTAGGTGACTGCATTTTGTGACGTGGATAAAAATAAAATCACTAAAGGATTTTATATATATGAAGAATCTAAGGTTGGTAATTTTTTTGGTTTAGCTATTATTATTTGTGAAATGGTTTTTGTCATTATGTGAGTACAGTGTACACAGAGCTGCAACACTGTTAATATTTTGGAATTAAAGATGTATTAGGAGTTAACATATTCCTTATGGAAAACATATTTCATTTAGATATACATTTTTTATATAAATTGAAATTAAATACCAGTACGCAAATTAGAGTATATTGTTAAATGCTGTATGGATCCCCTTATGTATTTGTAAGCTGTCCCTTGGGATCCAAAATCTGGACTCAAATCAGGAAATATAGAAATATACAATAGAGTGGAAACTTGTTTTTGATTGAATAGTAATTCTTAATCCTAGAAACTCCAAAAGTGAGGCAGATTCAGAAAATTTCCAGATGTCAGATACATTCTACACTACATTTTGTACAGCATGTTTTTATGCCCTATTTTGTATGTTTTATATTTTATAAATGGTTCATCTTGGTAATATAAAATTGTCTTGAGGTTAACAATTGGCTTAATGCAATTTACTGCATGGGTTCACAAAAAACCCTTTGATTTTGGTATGGCATCAAATGAATTGACCATAGAATGGTTTTGGCCACTAGCTGGCACTCTTTATTCTTCTTATAAACCACAGTCATCTTAAACATACGTAAATAAAGCAGAAGAGAAAGGAATCTTCAGAACAAATGAAAAATAAAACTTAGGTTTCCAAATAAAACATCACCTACTTGAAAATTTCATCCTGATGTTTTTTATCCTCCTCCACCCCCTAAAAAAGTATCTATGTATGAAAATAAAACACTGTACAATAGAATAGAATGGAATTGGGTATTGTAAATTCCACTTTCTTCTACAATGCTAAAAAAATAATCAGTAAAAAAAAATGCTCAAGACTAAACTATTCTCCAAAGCACCTAAGGGTAGAACAAGAAGCAATGGGTGGAAACTAATCAAGGAGAGAAGCAACTTAGAACTAAGGAGAAATTTCCTGACAGTTAGAACAATCAATAAGTGGAACAACTTGCCTGCAGAAGTTGTGAATGCTCCAACACTGGAAATTTTTAAGAAAATGTTGGATAGCCATTTGTCTGAAATTGTGTAGGTTTCCTGCCTTGGCAGGGGGTTGGATTAGAAGACCTCCAAGATCCCTTCTAACTCTGTTATTATGTTATGTTATGTTATTATGTTAAAGTCTGAATTCTGTTCCAGGAGGAGTGTAGGATTTATGATCCTATTCAGAGGCCAAAGCAACATTAAAGAAAATTGGATTGTCATTTGATTTGAGAAATAATGTAGAGTGGAATGAAAGGAGTTCTACAAGAGATATTGTGAAGGAAGGCAATTTCTCCTTGGAAGCCAGCCTCCTAACCTTAGGCAGTTAGGAGACAATATTACAGGAAGAGAAGGATCTCTTCCTTTCAATTGTCTTTTCTAAAGACAAAATGGGGAAAAGGATCACCTTCTGCATCCAGGCCATGCATTGATCAAGTATGCAAATGCATACCCCACAGTGGAATTTCCAAAACTAGGTATTTTGCAACAGGATAATGATGCACAAGCCATGAGTGGAAAAAAGGAGATTTGGTTAACCACATGCTAACAAGGAAGTAGTATAAAGGAAAACTGGCAACCACAGAACTATTTCAGAAACTATGCTTTTCATTGTAATAAACTCAAAGGGACAGCTATAGTACATCAAACTGACCAGGAAATGTACTGATCTCTGTTCAGGAAACTTCCAAACCCAGAATTCCAATTTTTCACTTCAAAGAAGCTTCCCCACCTTTAATTATTTGTGTGAAATTGGTAAGTACAACTTTGAGTCAAGTATGTGAAATCTACAATTTTTGCCATAGTACGAAAGTATATTTTAAATGATTATTGCAATCATGCCTTTCTTTATCCAAAATTAGAGCAGGAGGTTTTTAAGGAAAGGACCAAAATATGGACTGATTTGGGGATGGCCACATATTCACAGTTCTTCTTGGTGATTTGACCCACCCACAGCCTTAGCTTAGAATTGTGCTTACTGAAGTCAAAATACACAGTTTTAATGTTTGTAATTGTGTAATTATTTATATAAAACTGCATATATTAAGAATTCTGATCATTTGTTATATATTTTCAAGGTAGTTTCAAGGTATCTGGTGCTCACTTTAGCAAAGTTCGTTCTTTCTAGATTTACTGGTACTTTCCTACCTTAGTAGCTCTTGCTCTTTAGTTTATTAAAAGCATCAAGCTTATTTTAATAAGTCCCTTATCTTGTGAAGAGATGTGTCAAGTTTCTACATATATTAAAGATGCTAAAAAAATAAGACATCCAAGTCAGTGTAAGCATGGACTAAGAGTGTGATTTAACCTGTGTGGTTTCTTTTTGTTGAATCAAAATTGGAAATGGTTATTCAGTCTCTTTAATCAAGCACATGGTATCCCAATTTTCTTTTCAATTGTTTATTTAACTAGTAACACTTCTGTTATTTTTTTGCATGTATGTTAGAGACAGTAATCTTTTTTGCTTTATCTAAGCTATTCTTCTATTTGGAACCTGAAAATAGGGCTTGATTCATTAACAGGCAAAATCAGTACAAAGTCTGGCCAGCCAAGGACTACACCTCAGCACTAAACAACCAGAGACACTGGTTGAGATGGAGGACCACAGAAATAAATAAATATAGCATTGACTCCTGGATATTGTACCTATAATTGATAAATATATTTTTTAAGCATAATTTCATCAACTCTGGCAATAGACAGGGATCAATAGATAGTATCAAAATGACTCTTCCAGAGAAAGAGCGAGAAAGATTAGATAGATGCATGCATGCATGCATGGATGGGTGCATGGATGGCCAGACAGCTAAAACCTAAAAAGAAAGATAAATGAATGCAGGTTAATACTGTATTTTTTGGAGTATAAGACGCACTTTCTCTCCCCACCCCCACCCCTTTTAAAAGAGGCTGGAAACAAACTGAAACAGGCTGTTTGCTGCCAGGAGGCAATTGCTGGGAGGCAGAAGCAGATTTTTTCCCTCTTGTTTTCCCCCCCAAAAGCGAGGTGCGTCTTATACTCAGAGCCTCTTATACTCCAAAAAAATACGGTATATAATAAGAAATACAAACAGAAAAAGAAATTAGAGAAATCTAAAAGAAATCTGCAAGAAAATAAAAAAAATAAAAGAAAAATAGGAAAGAAAAGAAAAAGATACAAAAATGTGGCTTCTGACATCATTCACAATAGTTATAAGTACAATTATATTTTCTATAATTTGTTCAATCTAATTATCAAAGCCATAAATCACAAGCTCATTTTTTTTTTCATTTTTATTCAAAAGGTGCCTAAGGGGTTTCCAGCCACCAGTAAATATAGATATTGTCTTTTTTGAAATGGAGGTAGTTTATTCTTCTCAGCAAGATCTATTAATTTATTCAATCTCTTTAATATCACAACGTAATATAAAAGTTCAGCCCTTTTAACCACATATTTTTCCATTGATCCATCTGTATATTATAACCAAAATTCTTAGCCTGTGTTCTCATACGGTCTTTAACCTGTTCTTCCAGTTTTCAAATGTCAGCAAAAGCTTATACATTTTAGTAATTACATGTTTATCATGTAATGATAAACTGTACTTCAAATTGTCTTATTTTGCTCCATATCATAAACCTTTTTGTCCATTTTGAACTTTTTAAATAACTGTAAAAACATTGACAAAATAATGGACAACTACCGTATATACTCGAGTATAAGCCGAGTTTTTCAGCACATTTTTTGTGCTGAAAAACGTCCCCTCGGCTTATACTCGGGTCTATACGGCTTATACTCGAGTTTTGTGTTTTTTTTAAGCCCCTCGGCTTATACTCGAGTATATACGGCTTATACTCGAGGTTTTTTTTTTCTTTTTTTCACATTTTACCGGACTGAAGCCCTGCCGGTGCAGTGAGAGGGCGGGGCGGGGGAGCCGCCAGCCTTCTCAGCTGAGGGAGGGAGGGTTTCCCCAACCGGTAGGTGCCTCATTTCCCACCCTCGGCTTATACTCGAGTCCCCAGTTTACCCCAGTTTTTGGGGTAAAATTGGGGACCTCGGCTTATACTCGGATCGGCTTATATTCGAGTATATACGGTATATCCTTGCTTATTTTCTGTAAGAAGTGCCTGATGTCCCATGTATCTTTGCACAAGGGCAAGTCATCATTATGTCACCAGCCCTTCCTCCCTTGCCAGTGACATAGACAATAGTAGAAGTAGAAGGGTGGTGGAAAATAAATGAAGGCATGAAGTGTGTTTTTCCAAGTCCCAGATCCTTGAAAGGTGTTCACCTGTCTTTTGTTTTGGCTACTTGTCAGTGCTATCCCTTCCCTTTCCCACTAGCCATTTTGCCAGTCCCATACAACATCAGCTTCTCCTTCAGAGAGGAGGAGAAGACAAGCTCCATGTGGAAATAAGGAGGTTACGTCCCCCAAATAATCTCCTAGAAGAAAAAGGTACAATCTTTACAAGGAAAAGAAAGCATTTAATGAGGGAGAAAATAAAGGTAAAGGACAGAGCAATCTCCAACTTGATGCAAAACAATGCCCAACACAAAGGTAACCAAGGGAGAGGGATTAGTTGTTACTTTCCATTTCATTTCATGGAGTGTCTGCAAGTAGATCTGTTGCTCTCCCATCTCATAGCTACTGAATCACCCTCTCAAATATACTCTTGTGACAGCTCTGCTGAGAATATGTATCTTCATTTGCAAATTCCAGGAGCAAGTTCTATTTTATTTTAACTTGTTTTATTGAGCCGTGGTGGCACAGTGGTTAGAGTACAGTACTGCCAGCTACTTCTGTTGACTGCTAGCATTTTGGCAGTTCGAGTCCCACCAGGTTCAAGGTTGACTCAGCCTTCCATCCTTCCGAGGTAGGTAAAATGAGGACCCAGATTGTTGAAGGCAAGATGCTGACTCTTTAAACCGCTTAGAGAGGGCTGTAAAAGCACTATGAAGCGGTATATAAGTCTAAGTGCTATTGCGACTGTTAAATATGGCTTTGTAGGTGTGTGAGTGTGAGTTTCTGCTTACATGTTTATGCTAAGCATAAGCAGTCTCTCATTGCCATAGAACAATTGCCCTTATGAAAACGCAGGCTCACGGTGATGGTCTGAAGGAGATGATATCCCAGATTGCAAGAACAGCTCACTAAATTGTAAAATTTAAAATTGGAGTGAGGCTTCAATTAGAGCATGACTTTGAGGAGTTTGACCACCTTGTGCTTTTGCTACCCTGCAAAATCCATCACCCCTTTCAGGAACCATTGATCTATCTAGAGGATGTGCCCGGAAGCAGGAAATGGGCTTTCTTTAGCTAATACCGTTGGAAAGCTTGGCTATTTGCTTTGGAAACACTTTAAACCTTTTGGGTAGACCAGCCACCAACTGTGCAGCACACCTTCCATCCTGCAAGTTAGCTTGTTTTGGCATTCTCTTAAAAGTTTTACTCACAAGACAAAATAACTGCTCAGTGTGTTCCTTACTGGGTATTTCAATAAAAACATACAACACATGCGGAAAAAGGTATCAGTTAGTCAAGCAAAGAATGTTGCTGTCCACATTTCATTGTTTAGGTTTCTGTAAAGCCCCGAGAAGAAAAGAAATCATTTTCAGTTGACAGTTCTTAATCTGGTGTAACTCGGCCCAACCACTGAGTTTTAATATCCTTTGTATTTGCTTGTATTTAGGAAGAGAAATATACACTTCCTGACAAACCATGGTATTCAGTTCTTTGTCCATGCAGTTGAACATATTTTATAGATTGCTATTCATACCGCAGGTTTTTGCAGTTAGCTTAGAGATTCCAGAACTTAACCTGGATTCAGTTCCCTTTGAAAGAGGTCACTGGAGGCTAGCTGTGTTTTAAAACATTTGCATTAACAAATGAACTGATAGGTGAGATACATTTTTACCTTCATAGTCTTTCGGTTACCCAGAGGTCATTTTGGCTTCCTAACTGTCTGTTTTTACAGTATCATTTCCTCTCTTCCTTTACAGTTACAAGCTTTGCTAGCAAGAATGAGAAATCCCTGGTTCAAGCTTTAATGCAATCATGAGTTCTCTCTTAGCTGTAGCTCGCCATCTCTAATAGAATAATAATGGCTTTCCATGGGGAGTGCATTAAGATTTCTGAGAGTACAGTTGATGTGTTTTTTTAACATTTGGAAAAACCTGCATAAATACTAAATGTTATGTGTGCATAAAAACAAAAGCAATAGGGTCTTTGTTCTCACTAATCTGAATGATGTATGCTTTGAGGCTAATGCTGCTGCAAACATGAATTACTTGTGCTCTGAAATTAAAAGCTCAAAATAAATGCTGAAGTTGAGAATGATGTCACCCGATTTACTTGCTGATGGAGTATAGATGTGAGAGATACGTTATCATAACCTTATATGGCAAAAGAGAGGCAAGCAGACACAAGGTTCCTCTTCGTACAGTAAACTGGAGGATCACCTTTAACCAGAGTTAATAGTCCAACTGCTTGTTGAAAGGCTTCTTTCAATGAAGAAGCCATTCATTATGCAAAATCCATCAGACTAATATGTTAAGCTGTCACCGCTATTATGCTGGCTAAGCTGCTTGAAAAAAAAATGCAGTTCCTGTGATTAAAAATGAAGTGTTATAACAGGGCTTTCAGGCTTTTTCTTCAAGGAGGTCAGTGTTTCACATATATTGCTAAATAGCAAAATACCAGTTGGCTTTCACTAGTGGTTGGTAATACCTAGAGTGAGTTAAGGGTTTTAGCTTGCCACCTACGTGCATCATTTCCAGGATCAAATTCTTCATCTATTTCTTTTATTTCCCACGCACAAATCCTGCTCTGAGAGTTCATTCTTCCCTGCCTCACTTCCTAGAGCATTTCTCTACACAAAGCCTGTATCCAGGTATGTCCAACCAAACACCCTCCTGAATTCAAGTCTCGGACTTCGCTGTATAAGTCAGTCTTAGACTCAGCAGGTTGGATGGAAATCAGAAGACATGGTATGTCATCTAAGACATTAAGTGGTCAGTAGGGCTCTCCTTTGAAGCTATTAGCATCTCTTAGATATCTCCCTCTTTAATGAGCATTCTTTGTTTCTAAGTGAGGATGAAGAGCCAAGGTCAAGTTTAGCTGTGAGAAACCGAGGGAATTGTTTTATAAATCCTCTCAAACATTAAAGTTGCTAATACATTAAAAAAGGGAAAAACCTCAAGTCTGATCAGTTTTGAGTTAGTACAGTTCTATGCTTTGTTTTATTTTAAACTTCTAAAGGCTCTCTCCTGAATGCTTTAATTGTTGTTTTAACCATTCAGTCATGCCCGACTCTTGGCAACTTTATAGGCAAGTGCTCTCCACATTACCCTGTCAAGCAGAGCTTCTTTCAAATGTATTGAATTGAGTAGTGGGATGAAATAATAGACAATTGTAATAAAAAGATAGCTGGAGTGGACCTCTTTTCTCTTCTGCTCATATAAGAAATACCTGTGTGGGAAGAGTTTAGTAAGTTTTGAAGATTACATCATTGTATCACCTTTGCTTATTTTCTTTCTGTTCCTACTAGTAACGAGATAAGAAGGGCAGCACAAATTCCCTAATCTAACATTTGCTAAGGGGAGGGGGAGCCATGGCTGCATACTAGAACAGCATTTCCCAAAAATATTCTAACCAAAGGATTGCTTACTTAGTTACTGACCAAAGCGCATCAGAAACAATGTTTTGTGATGCCCTTGGAGCTTGTGCTTGGTTGTTTTCTTGCATATGTTTCACTACCCAACTAGATACTGATGGCGTTGCCTACTTGGGTAATGAAACATCTGAAAGAAAACAACCAAGCTCAGATAGCACCAAGGACTCTTCTTTTCAAACCTGAAATACAAATATTCGCTTCTATCAGCACAGTTCTTTGTTTTTGGAAGAATCAGTTGTCTGAGTTGCCTGGTTATTGACCAGAGAGACATTAGATTTTCTCCAGCTTCTCTCTGCTAGGAACCCTTTCTTCTCTAAAAAGTATCTTTGGCAAAGGGTCCCCGTTTTGATGTTATGACCAAGTCATAAGGTAATGTACCAAGGTTTGTTCAGTTGTTATTTATATTCCCTAACACTTAATTATAAAAGTTGGCAAAAGCCTCCAATTTGGCTTGCTGTAGGCACCCAAAATCCTCAGAGAGTTCAGAAGCCCATCTGCTATTTTGGGGCTTCAGAACAACGATGAAGGGATGTAGATGGGTATATTTTTCTTTCTCTAAAGCTCTCTTCATATTGATTCAATAAAATCCTTCTTGGCATTTCATGAGCCATTTGTCTCTGAATCCTAAAAAAATCAAGGGGTTACTACCCGGCTAAGGGTGGAAACACAAGTCAGAAACACGAATTAATTTCCCACCAGTTTGGTGAGTAGTCTTTGCACAAATATGCCAGACTGGGTGTACATGTTACCTAACTTCTAAAAGAAAAAGAATTCTCTGGGGGGGAAAAAAAAACCAGGCATCTTCCAGACTGGAAGATGCAGTCTAAAGGCTGAATTCCCGTGTGCTTAGACTAAGATTTAACAGTTGTCTTAAATCAGAAGAGGGGTGGCAAGTGTATCTCCTACAGCAAGTAACAAATGGGGTTCTGACAGCCTGCCTGAGCCAGGCTGTTACAGCTATTTGAGGCATTTGACTGCAATAAATCACTGTCATGGTCATCAGGTTTTCTGCAGAGCTCTTCCTTGCTAAAAATTAAGGGCCTTGTAATCTTCAGTCTACCTGCTGCTTTCTTTATTGTTCAGATTATGATGGACCTTGAATGTATTATGTGTTCCCTAAGGGCTGGCAGAAGCTAAAAGCATTAGCAATGCTAGCTGACCGTTCTGCACAGATGGGAGCATCCTGAGTCATCCAGGAAAAGGGAAAGAAGAATAGCAGATTTTTAAGTTATCACCTGTTTTTGGTCATACTCACCCAATGAGTCTAAGTTTGCAAAATAATTATAATAAAAAAAACCCCAAAACTTGTTAACTTTAAAGAGAACCTAATCACAGAATGAAGATAAAATTACTTGCTCTGGCATTAATACCTTATACCAGGGGCAGCAGAAATAAGAAGCCTGCAACTTCCTTTTGTAGAGGGTAAGGTCATCAGAATTAGCAACAAAGTTCCTGGCTTTGACTCCACAATGATACTTTGGCAGTAGCGCTACCCGACTTCTAGGATTGAATGTGAAAAATGTCATAGAACAGGGGTGGCAAACTGGCGGGCCGGATGTGTCATGCCCACCCCAGCTCCGTGAAGGAGAAAAACATTGTGATACATCACGTGATGGCAACGTGACACACCGAGTTTGACACCCGTGTCATAGATCATAGACTTTACTTACGAACAACTGCTTACATGCATATGTTCTATATGAATGAGCTGAATAAGAACCTATATGGTAGGGGGTAAGGGCACAGCCAGCTTCCACTATTACATGTAATGTATGAATAAGCGATTATCAGACTCTAGAATTGATTGTTAGAAACACGTATTAGCAGTTTTTAGATTAAAAGGGAAGGAGGGGATCTCTGTTGCCCAAGGTTGGATTTGCATAACATTCTAAGATACCAAAACAAATCCTAATCAAGGTCAAAACTAACGAAGTTTCACTAGTAAAATGCAGCCCTTAGGTTTTTAACCAACCCAATTATCTATATAGTACAACACTGGCAAAAAAAAAAAAATAGAACTGAGAAAGAGGTAGAGAAAGACAAGCAAGCAAATATTGTCTCTTGCTGCTGTATTATGAATCAAACGTATATTATGATATTCAGGAATTTCTACTGTAAGATAACTTTGGATTCAGTTACAATGTCTAAGCATGACTTATTTCTCTATAGGCACTGTGATTGCAGAAGTCTTCAGATGTATGATATATTTTGGTGAAAAATGTTGATTGTGATCTTTCTCTTTGTTTCTGCAGGATCTCACAGATGGACAGTTTGAGGAAAATTTGAGTCTATTGAATTTGAAGGAAGGTGTGGATTACTATCATTTTAATTGATGAGCGTGGTTATTGGCAAGCTTTTCATCATGAAACGTACTAGAGGAGATACAATATTATTTTAGTCAAGATTCTTTTTCTTCATAATTCCTCTCAAAAGAAATATAAATGCATGCAAATATTAAACTATCTCAAGTCATAAAAATCAACTAGAGGTAGTAGCTAAGTGAATTGAAGTTTAGCTAGTTAAGAGTCATCCCACAGATAGGACTCTGCCTGTATGAATGTAGCCAATTCACCTAAGAAAACACTTTCCAGAATCAAATTCAGAAGGTGGCAACGGCAAATCTTTTCAGTATTTTATTCCCAAGAAATCCATATTGATGTGGCTGTAATATTTTGATACGTTTTGATGCCACTTGATGAGATGTGGAAGGCATTTCTTTAGTTACTGGGAAGAACATCCGGTTCGCACATATGGATTAAGAGATGAAAATGGTGGAGGAGCTATACAATTATAAGAAGCAAGTCAACATGGAGACAAATCTAACTTATGGCACCTGTTTTTTTCTCTTTTTCCTATTGCTGTCCGGAGTAGCCGGTCCATCTTTTTTTGGCAACCCAATGTCTCAAAAAGCTGCAGAAGAATTTTAGTTACAATGTAGTAGAACCGTAATTTTCAAATTAAACATAAAAACTGTATGTGTTCATGATATACCCTGCAAAAAACATTCTTCAAAAATATCCAGAATCTGTCTTGCCATTACTTAACATCATGTCTTGACGATATACACCATAAGCCTTCTGTAATGAATATGGTTTATGAGATGGCACCAGAGACAGACACAGAATTCTGTTATGATAGGGATTATTATTTTTAGAAAGCCTTTACAAATCAAGCAGTTTCATCTCTTCTTTTCTAGAAATTATATTACTGTTTTGTTTCCAAATTTGGTCTTCTATTTCATATGCAATTCTCTATTTGTACTGTATGCATACCTTTTTGAAATTGTGGCTTTTTGAAATTCCAGGGCCATACTTAACCATCCCAATTTCTCTCCCACAGCCACAAAGGCTGAAGTAGCCATGGCTGTCCCTCTGGCTGTGCTTTCTAGTTCTACTTCATGGTCACAACCTTAAGCCTCCTAAAGGCCCAGGCCTGAGCTCATTGTATTTTCCAACCCTAAATTGCTTCAGAGTCCTGCCTCCACCCCAATCTGCCTTCCCTCCTGGGCTCCACTAAAGTTAGCTTGTTGAACTAGCCCCTTTGGAAAAGGTCTCATAGTGACATTGTTTTGTTCTTTTTTAAAAAAGGGGTCAGCTTGCTGAAAAAGGTAGGGGACATCTTAAAGAGAAATGAGGCAGGAACATAGGCCTTCCCATTACTGCACAGTCTTCCACTGGTCCCACAGCTGCCATTAATGCTTTTAAAAGAAGCTTCCTCTTCCCTGCTGCCAAATGGCCTGCCTTCAAAAACCAGACCTTTTCAGTGTGCAATGGAACACCTGACCCAGAACATTCATCAACTTTGATGCAAAAGGAGACAGCTCCTCTTTTCATAGTATCAGATCCAGCTGCAGTTCCCTCTCCTTGTAACTCGAGGTATGGACAAAATGAAAGAATGGTTTCAACTTTAGCCCCAGTCAATGCTTTCTACGTTGGAAACATCGAATTCTTTTCGCAGCATTTTTGAGAGCAAAATGAACCCCTATACATTTCATATGGTAATTTTAACAATCTTCACTGCCAGGAATAATTGGACTTTTCCTCATATGAAGTCTGCAATGCTTTGTGATTCAGTAATTCATATGAAGGGATTAAAAAGCTACATGTTATAATATCCTAAGGCAGGTCTAAAAGATCACCATGAGATAAACAAGGTTTACTTTTAGAATATAGTTTCTATCAAGAGGTTTGAAACCAGTCTCCATGATGGGTCAGGAAATTAACGAGTCACTTAAGACACTCTTCCAAAGAGCTGAGACCAGCTGTGGTAACATGAATAACTTTTATTTATGCTTCCTCTCCATCAGATGTTTATTGTTATGAACATCTAAAAAACATTAAATGCTTGTTTTAACTAAAATTAAATTCTTACAGAAGAAAAAAATCTTGTTGACTTTTACACTAATTTATTTTGTGTCTTTACAATATTTCTTCATTTGTACAGGACATACGAGAAGGGAAAAAATACATCAACAACTCTTAACAGAATACTCTTTTTACTAGGGCTATGCACCATTTGGAAAATAATTTAAAAAAAGATGGTGTGTAAATATGTGAAAGCATAAATATTTTATCTTTAACCTTTAAAGTAGCCAACTCTTTCCTGGGATTGCTGTCCTTTTCAATTGCTAAGTAATTCTAAGGACAGAATTGCTTTAAAAAGTTATGCACAGTTTTTACAATTCATTGTGTAAAGTCCATTTTGAGAATTAAATCCAACAAGCTGCATGTTCCTACTAATTTGTATCTGATTTTCCACTCCTTATGAAAAACAAAAACAAACCTTGTCCGCCCTTTTAAATCCAGTTTTAATTTTGCCAACCAATGTTGCCTGCATTTTTTAGCTAATATTTCCTTGCATATTTTTTTAGCATCAGAAATATTTCAATACATATTAAAAAAAAGGCAACCTCCAAAAAGTCAGGATACTGTATCAAATTTGAATGATAAATTATACTTCTGTTTAGAAAGGTGACAAATTTTCAGCTGGAGTTAATCAATGTAGCAAGGATGAAATCCTACCCATTCTATGCTCTTCTCAAATGGCAAAAATGCCCACAAACTTCATTATATGATTTGATTGATATGCCAAATGGATAATTTATTCTCAAATGCCTTTTCTAAAGAATGAAGCTTCTACTCTTCTGCAGATAGCTTTTGAAATGGTAGATTGAAGCTATTTATATAATGCATAACTTATTTGACAAGGTAACTTTGGTTATAATAAAATTTCGAATGCTGTAATTTTATAAAGCTAAAAACAGAGATAACATACAAGAAAATGCAGTTATTTGAACTTTTCAAAACAATTTAATTTTCAGAAACACAAAATCACCAACATATATATTATCTTTTAAAGCAAAAAGCTATTCTTTTAGAAGAAGAAGGAAAAAAGGTACAACTTTCAAAATCAGTTTCTCATTTTTTAGCCTTTTCTTTTTAGCTTGATCAGTAAATACTGTTGTCCAAGTTGTTGAAAAACTGCCTGCTCCTTAGTGTCTATGGATTCAAAGCACTGTCATTTTCAATATTAATTGATTTCCAATTATGTGCTCTGCAGGAAAGAGGGGAAAAAATGGGATTAATTTCATGACATTGTCAAGAGTACGTTTCAAAATAAATAAAAGTAACTCTTTCTTGTAAGATTCACAGAATATTGTAATTAATCTGTTAGTAAGAGCTTTAAAATGTCGATCTACAACTAAAGTTTCCTTCAGGCATTGTCCAATCCATAGTTTAGAACAACCTCCTATACTGATTTTTGTTAATGAGTAATACACTGTACTTGTGTTAATGGATGCAGTGTATCCAACAGCAGTTTGTGTATTCAGAAATTCATTTAATGAAAGGCTTGTTTTCAAACTGCTCAATATTTAAACCAATTATTCTGACATTTTTCTCCTTTATTATTGAATAGAAATGGTATTCATGACTGTATATTTATGGATGCAACTATATATTCTAAAAGGTGAAAAAAATCTATTTCCAATGGTTTCTCTTTTTCCCCCTACAAGGAACCACATGGTCTTGTGAAATTTGAGCTTTCCAAGCTGGATAAGGCTGCATATTTTCAAATATCCCTTCTGAAAAACAGAGTAACGGGAAATCAAACTGCTGTGAAAATGTTTTCAACTTGTGGAGAATGAAATCTGCAGCTAGAGCCCAAAGGCATACAGATGTACCTGTCACTCTTCGATTAGAAAAACATAAAAGATTTCTAGATCTTTTGATTCCAAAGACATACAGTACAGTTTCAGGACTAAATATTTATGTTCTAGTAAACCTTACCTACAAGGTTTATTTTCATTACTACTATATTGTCATTCAGCAAGGAATGAAAAAGACAGACAAGCTGCCACATTCACAAGCCAGCAAATAGAATAATACCTGAAACTATCATTTCCAGTTCTACCTCAGAGCTCAGCCTAGGCACCAACTTACTACATGCTTCTATTGATACCTCTGACTGAATATAGATGTGCTTATTCAAAGTCAAAACATTAACATTAATAATATCTTCCTTTAACAATATGATTTATAAAAAAGCACATGTGGATATTTCTCTAAACTAATACAGATGAACACACAAATACAAATCAAGAAGCGGGAGAACACATTTATGGAATAGCTTCATTCTCTAGTTCAACATAAAACCTGTTTGACTTTTAGAAAGAAGTTTCAGTAATTGCCTAAATACTTTCATATGCTTTTTCACAACACAGAGAAGGTGTAGACTAGGCAGGTATAGCAACCTTAGTCATATTCCTACCTACATGCAGCATTCCCTGCTAACAATTAGTATAATAATGATAAATTTTAGCACATTTGGGTCATTCTTGTCACCACATTGCAGTAAGAATATTTTTGTAACCAGCTGTACTACTACAAATCATGCTTACTGTCAACAGCTCAACATGAGAAATGTGAAAACTTTTCAAATAACAGAATAGGAGAGGGACAGTGATAATATCCTTTTTTTCAATAGTTCTGCATATGCATGTTTTAAATAGGTCTGGGGTTTGTGTCAGCAAACTTGAGTTTCACGGAATTGTTTCCCAGAAATATTTATCAGGGCTTCATTGGTATTTTAAAACATTACCTTCACTACCAATTGGGGCTTGGGCACTTTCATTAAATCACAGAGGTAATTCCGCTGCTTCCTCAGAAATGGCAAGTCTGCATCCCTGTTTGGAGACAAAAAAAAAGTATATACAAGTATCAATTCCATGCTGCTCTCCATGATTTCTAGCATCACATCCATTTTCTTCAATGGAAAACTATTTGTCAATGAATTGTGATTGCTATTGACAGTACGAAAATTGGTATATCCATCTGAATTGTAGGGGAAAAGAAGATCATCTTTTAAAAAACAAATTTCTGTTCTCTGAACCTCCTGAATAGCATTTTCTAGAACCGTGATGGCGAACCTATGGCACGTGTGCCACAGGTGGCACGCATAGCCATATCAGTAGGCATGCCGGCTCAGCTCCACATGCACATGCACACGCCAGCCAGCTGATTTTCGGGCCTTCTGGGCCCACCAGAAGTAGGGAAATGGTGTTTCCTGCCTCCGGAGGGCCTGTGGTGGCCTACTGAGGGCCTCCGAGGGGGTGGGAAAGACTGTTTTCACCCTCCCCAGATGCATAGAGAGGACCTGGAGCCTGGTGAGAAAGAAATATGGGCCTCCTGGGCCATCGCGTGCCAGGAGCGGAGGGGGGAGGGCGCAGGCATGCACAGGGCAGGGCGCATAGAATTATGGGTGTGGGCACGTGCATGCATGAACCTTTCCCCCACCCACCCCATCCTGGCACGCGATGGCAAAAAGGTTAGCCATCACTGTTCTAGAACATGTCGGCAGAATCAACTATTTTCATTCCATTAGAGAAGCAAATTAGCAAATTCTACTCCGAATTATAAGAGATTAAACAGGAATAAGTCAACATGCACAAAGAACAGACATGAATGGATGCAGGAGGTGAAGGGAGAGAAATGCCATTCCAAAACATTCAGACACAAATAATTTTGTTCTCTTTACTGCCATGATGGAATAAAAGACCTTTTTTCTTGCACTGGCACCAGGTGGCAAAACTACCTAGGGTAGTTGAAAAATCAGATGAACTACAGCTAGAAATGGAACTAGATTACAATCTTTGTTGGTTTATAGTTTATAAACTGATGTGATCCATGTCCTGATATCCTGACACCTATGTCCTATTCCATAGGCATTTATTCTATGGAATAAAGAGCAGCAGAACTTGTATTTCTTTTTCTGTTTCTCCAATTGTCTCCATCACTCATTTGGCTCTTTAATCTTAATCTACATCAGATTTATATCCACTTGAAGCAGTACTCTCATTCTAAGAGCTGGGGAAATGATATGAATTCTGTTTCATTGGATATGACAATTCTGTTATTTTCTAGTCAGAGGATATCGTCTGGCTGCCTCTTTTAATGATGCAATAGGTTGGGAGAAGGCCAAAGAATTAAACTCATTTTTAAAAATTATTTGGGGAGCTTCTGAAGGATTAAAGGCTCTTTAGGTTTTGTCTGGAATCCTGAGTTCACTTCCCAATTTCTGAGCCAGTAAGATGGCAGAGACGATTCTGGAACTAAACTGGATGATAAAAGATATGAAAAAGTATTTTAAAATCATTTTTCACCAGCCTTATATATGGATTCAGCGCCTGGCAATTCTTCTATATATAGAAGTGGTGCTCTGGAAACAATCACTCACACTGATAATTCCTCACGCCCATCTATGAAATCCAGGAAGAGGTATCATCCCCAAACTTTAAAAATCTGTCTTCTCTTCTCCCATCCCTAAATCCCAAATAGGGTCTCTTTTCAATAGAAAAAGAGACTTTAACTTCACCTACCCTCAACTTTTCCATGACTTACATTAAAGGAAAAACTCTACATTAAACAGTTATGGCTTCATCTATAACAGATCTTATGAAATGAAATTATTAGTCTTTGAGATGTGCAGCATTTTTATTTCCTGAAGAGGGACTATGCATCCTGAACTAGATATATAACTCTACATATCAACAGTAAAAAAAATGCCGAGATAAGGTAAGAAGAGTCAGATAGTCTCAGTTACCTACTACAATCAATCAATCAATCAATCAAAGCAAGTAAGTAAGCAAATAAAGAAACAAAATAGCTTTGTACTGAATTATATACTATATTGTACAGTAAACTGTAAGCTGTTACAGGTATCAGTTAAATTTCAAAGAGGATTACAGACAAATCTGTCACAAAGTGGTGACTTTGGTGTCACAAAGTTTGATTCACACAAAACTTTGCAAATCCTCAATGCGTAATATATGTCTGGAATATTCTTAAATGCTATAGGCTAGAAGGTACATTTAAGTACATTTAAGATTTACTCACCAATTAGTGTCACTCAGAATTGTCATGGCATTTTCTAAAATGTCAGGTTCAGCAATATCACTGTAGGTTATCAGCATCTCATAAACCTGACTAGCAGTTATTTTTCTTACCTAGAGAGCAAAAACAGAAATAGCTTAAACAAAGGTGGTTGCCTTTGGAGGATGAAAAAATAGGTAAAACGGAGAGCAGTATTTACAGCCTAAATCAAGAAAAGAACACATTAAGCCAAGGCCTAAGGTGAGTTATTTTCCCTTATTAGCCAAGAGCTTTTAATGAATTTGCCCCTTAATCCCCCCCTCCACTGCCTATTTCCCTGAGATGGGGAGTCTACCTGTCAAAAATGCAATTACTCTTCATTTTGGACAGCTACTAAAGCTGTTATACAAATAGGTCTATGAAACATAATGCTATCCATAGTTTCTAATCATATGGCTACCTCCAGCATTAAAAGCAAAACCCTAAATATCAATTATTGAAAAATACAATTGGGACAGCTTTATGCAGCACTTGGTTGTCCGCTATGGGAAAAAAGTATTAGTTACACAGGCCTTTGGTGAAATTCAGCAGAGTTCTAACATGGGTGGAGTTTTTTTGGGGGGGGAGGCAGGGAGGAGATAGTTCGTAACAGCTGGAGCTTTTTGTTGTTGCTATTCATAAAAGCCATACATTAGGGAATGAATTTTATGTATTCCTTGCTATCAGCATATAATACTGGGTGTACCTCTGCTGTACATATGCACAATGGAGCTAACTAGGACAGAAGTAACCCAATAGTTGCCTAGGTTAAGTTTTCAAGAGGAAAAATACAGACGTTCTTTAATATATAATTCAAAAATTTCAACCCTTTCTGAAGTACTTACAACAGGAAATGGGTGGCAAAGAAGGAGGAAGAGCTGAAACAGAATTTTTTTTCTCATTTCACCTGGAAATTGAACCAAGCCACAATACCTAGAAAAATAAATATATAACAATATATTTTATTATTGCTCTAACAAAGCACATCCTATGTAAAAAAACACTTTGCTATTTTGTACCACTATAAAAAAAAACTATATGAAAACTCAACTAAGGTTTTTTTTTTTTTACAAAATATGTGCTAATTACAAAAGTTTAAAAATGGCAAGAATCTATCTTTTTAAATCACAAAAGGAAAAGTATGAAAACTGAATGACAGATGTTCCAAAACAAGCTTTTTATAAACTTTGCATGGTCTTTAATCTCTTACTGCAAATGGTAAGGGGAATCACACACTGAATTCAGATAAACACAATATTGAATATAAAAAAATTACCATGTAATTAAAAAAATCAAATTAATATATATTTATAAAAAAGAAAGTGGTTCGTTCTTTCTTTCTTATAATAAAGATTAAAGGAAATATATCAATTCCAGAAAAATGTAAAACAAATTCCAGCCAAGTATTAATGTGATTAGCATTTTTGTTTTACTGATATCAAACCGAGGAGACTTAACTGTACTAAGAACACCAGTACTATTCTGTGACACTGAAACACAGAGGCAGTACAGATGCATATCTTATCAATGTAAGCATTGGGCAATGCAATTCAAAGTCATAAATCTGATAAAAGTACAGTTTGGATTAGGTACAGGACAGAAGCTCCCTTGGCAAGGATAGCAAATCTGCTTTGGGAGCAGATAAACAAGTGCAGCAAAAGGCCTCAACCACTGCAATTCCATGACTGAGATTTGGTTGGATCTACTGTTTTTAAAACCCATTTCTGAGCTTTGATTTGACCTAACCCTTGACCTAACCCTTGACTACAGAAACAGAACGCAGGAGTGGGTGGAGATAGGTAGGAAGTTTCTTGATTTTTTCCCCCGCCCAAACTTGGATAGCTATGATCAACTGGGAAAGCTATGATCAACTGACATTTTAGAACAAGCCAATTTTTTTTTTAAAAAGGGGGAATTCCTGGAAGCTTGCCATGCTGACAAATCAGCCACCAAGAGACAAGAGAGAAACCTGATTTACAAACCAATGAAAAAAGATACAATCAAAAGTCAAGGAAGGACACAAATAGCCTAGTATAGCCAACCCCCATATAAACAGGAAGTAGCAGTAGATAAACAACCAAGGAATAAATAATAAAGAAACCATAAAGGAAGCAGCCACATCACCATCACCATTGGCTGGGCAAGCTACTATATCTCAACAGGCAGCAAATCTCATTCTCCCTTGCACTGAGGATGTACCTAGGATGGTAATGAAATGTCTTCAGGAAAACAACCTCAAAGCGTACCAGGAACTTACCAGTTCAACCCTGAGTTTCAGATATTCTCCACTATTGATTATGATATATTGCCTAATGGTTTCGTTTAATTGATATAACATGATTAAGATACCAAAAAAAATGGTCTATGCTTGAAAATCCTGATACCAAATCAAGACATAAACTACCACAAGACAGGAGACACGCTTGTTTAAAGCTATGAGAGAAACTACAATTTGATTATGATAGTTTTTTGGATTCAGAAAATAAGAAAGATTAGATTGCATTAAATATGCTGAAATGTGCATTGAAAATCATGTCCCACCCCTCCCAAGAATATCCACTTTTGGGGATGTCCTTCCCAAAAATGAAGAGTTCTAGATCTGTTTGCTTGTTACTGTGGAGAACAATGCCTGGAATATATAACTTCGATGGGGAGGGGGTTGAGAGGTAGAGGGATGTGATATGTTTGGCTCTTTCTATTTTCAACTTTTATTTTCCTTTAAAAAAGGCAAAAAATAACAAATGTTTCACTTCTTAAAGTTCAATTACCTGTAGTTTCATTTACAAAAAAAAATCAATAAACACACATTAAAGTAATTTTAAATAATAGTTCTGTTTATTGTTCGATTCCTTTAAATTTTATATGCCAAACTAGAGCTGCTCCCTCCCCTGAGACACAAATCCAGACTAAAACCAATGTGAGGAGAATGGTGAAAAGTAATGAACAGCTGGTGATGTAATTGACCAGAGCTGACTGTTCTTCTCCCCCAGTTTGAGTTCTGTCTGGTATGAATTGTCATGGTTCTTGAAATGACAAATCATCCACCACTTTTTCTACCACCAATCAGATTTGAACTTCCTTAGAATTGCTTTTAGAATTACGTTGTTAGCCACATTTGCTTTTGAACTAGAATGTATACACACAGCTGCTCAAAATTCACTGCCGAGACCACTTTTATAGAGCATACAAATGAAACCTTTGCATACATGACAGGGCTAAATAAAACTCATTTTCCACCTGTCTTTTTGTTTAAAACCACATGGACTGGCTACAGACCATTAATTTTTCATCCTTCAGGTTTTTTTTAAAACATATTTTCCCAACTTACACAGCAACGCTGAAATGGAGTTTCTGGATATCTTTAGATCTCTTGCTTTCTTCTTTACAAAGAGTGAGCACCTTCATAGGAAATGGGTGGCTTAAAAAAATTGAGAAAACAATTTTTAGCTATTTGTTTTTCAAATATGAACAAAAGATCTTGAGAGTTGTGAAATTATATATCCTTATGTGCTTATATGTTAGCAGTTAAACTAACAAACTATATCAATAGTGCCATAAAAGGCTCCCATTAATTAGTGGATTGAGAGGGGATCATTTTTGCATTCTTCTCTTCCAATAGATTTTAATTGTTAATTAATATTTCAATTGATCTAAAATTAATTTTTTGAATTTTTTTTTATTCACATTCTATTTAGCTGTTATTATTCAGACAGAGCAGAAAGGCAAGGGACAACGGAATATAAATATTCTCAAAAGTTTAATTTTTACCCAACAAAAATTGATGCCACATAATTATTTTTCCTGTTTATTATAAGCTTTCTTATAATCTCCACATTTAAGTGAACATGTTTACTCATTAATTTGTTGAGAAATTGCACAAGGGTGGGTTTTTTTGACAGTTGCATAGAATTTAGTGGAGATTCATTCACTTCATTGAAATACAATGGCAAAATAGGGGAAAAGGTAAGATTTAGAAAGGAAATGACAATGTAGACAGATCCAGTTGAGCATCTGGAAAAGATTTAATGCATGTATTCTTATGAATAAGGCTCCACATTCGAAATAGACCTACTTGCCTTTCTTTCTGTCATCTGTTCATTTCACACTTGTAATAAGGAACCAGTAAGTGAATTCAAACAGATCAGCCTGCAAAAGAAGTAACAAAATCCTGCTCCTGCACAGGCAGTACTTCAGAAGAAAGAAAATCAGCATCTAGGGAAAAGGGATCTGTCCAGAGTTTTATATGATGCAAATTAGGTGCATGTGTTCCTGAAAATTGAGCTTTTCAAAAAAGTGAGCTACCGTATTTTTCGGAGTATCAGACGCACCTCCCCCCACAAAAGAGGGTGGAAATTTGAATGCATCTTAATACACTGAATGTAACCCCGCCCACCCACCAGCCCCCACCCTTTTGGAACTTTTGGAGGCTGTAAATGCAGCCTCCCAAACAGATTTTTTTTTTCTTCCCCACAAAATAAGGTGCATCTTATACTCCGGAGCGTCTTATACTCGAAAAATACGGTACATTTTAACCATATCATGACAAACCAATTAAGAAAACAAGGTAGTCAGTCCTTAAATCAAAAGCAGGACATGAAATGCCCTCCAACTGCCAGTCTTCCAAAGTACAAAATTACTGCTGTTAATCACTTACCTATGTGTAAAAATCTGAACTGTGCTCAAAAGGAATACTTTCGTTGATGCCTACTAGACTAAGTATCCCATGTGATTATTTTCTATGTAAAGAAAACCAACTATTAAAAAAAAAAGTATTTTATCAATGTGCTTAAATTGCATTGATAAACTACAACAGTGATTGGCTTCAATGTACAATATGCCTCAAATAATCAATTCTGGCTTTTTTAATGAATATCATGCTACACTGTTGTTATATATTTTTTTTCCCTGAAGCTAAGTAATGTTACTTTTAGGTTTTTATCATACAGCAGGAAAGAAATACAAAATTTGTTCTGGCATTTTGGTAAGGGTTAAAATAGTCTTATTCAAATTTGTATATAACCTCTTCAACGGATTCCACCTAGGCAGAGTGCCTTGAACGCTTGGCAAACTGTTATACTGGCCCTCCAGAACTTCTGAAGGGAGGGGATCAAAATGGATTTTAGCAAATTTCATTCCATTTATAACTTAGATTGATAAGTGAACATAGCAAGTGACTTAAGTGAGCTCTTATGGAAAGATAAAGAGATTTGTGGCTTGACTTAATTCATGTTGAAACTCTCCTCTTCTTGGTCATCTCCTTAGCTTTGATGAAGCAACTCAAAGCAGCATTTTGGTTGGAAATGTGCCCACCTCCTTAAAAAAGATGGATAGCTCTTATCTCTTGGGGATCACAAGGCTCCTAACTCAGCCTTGTTCAATATGAACAATATGAACTTTTCAAAACAAAATACTTCTCCATGTTGTCCTTTTGTTAAGATACAGTAAAAATAATCTAGATTCTAATTTCCCCTGTTATTATAAATTAGGGGGAATGGAACATTGCCCTTTGAAGATTTCCCAGCAATTTGGAAGAAAGAAGTTACATCTAGTATTTTGCCACTTACTTTTCTTCCGTTACAAATACATCAAAGCATCCATTGGCCAATATCTGATCCAGCATCTTTAGCAATGGAACAGATACCCTAATGAGGAAAGCATAAAATACCATGTTTATACACTTCACATTGACACAACTCACATATAATAAACACTTTATGTATTTGCTCTAAAGTCAGATGATCAAACCTAAACTGAGTCCAATCAATGTTGGAATGATCAAGAGTTAATTTGACATCTTATACTGTGAACAAGCAAGATGCCAAACATATGTAATCTACTAACAAATTCCTGAGGTCTTTAAGGTTTATAAAGAATGATTTTAACAACTGGGAACATTTCATCTTGAAAACAGATAAGCAGAGGATGTGGGCTGAAGCACAAGAACTTTTCAGCTATCTGAGAAGTACTGTGTGCTATACTTCAGAAAGAATTATATAAAATAGAAGACACAGGAAGTTACAGGAAAACAAATTTTGACTGAATATATTAGAGGGAAAAAACTAACAATAAAGAGTTCAACATGAAATCACCTTCTTAGATGACTAGTTTAAATGCCTCCTTCTACTCCGATTCCATATTTCTCATTTCAAAGAGAAACGTTTGCTACATATATATATAGTAGAAATAATATACTGAAAGATACATGGAGATCCCACTACCACTCGCATAGTACTCAGGGAATTGGAATGCTTAATATTCACTATCAACTAATTTGGCCAATCACTGAATTTGTTAATTTTTTCCTTCTCTAAATTGGTTCTGAAAATAAAAGTGGACTCCAAGGAGTATCTGTAGGGAAGGAGAATCAGGTATGTGAAAGTTTAGCATTGGTTCTGCACATCTGCCTAACTCTCTTGCTGGCATCTCCCCCACAGCATTCATGTTCTACTGTGGCAAATGTAAACACAGTGCACTTGGATTTCAGAGAAGGATAATGGCACAAAGGGACATTATTACCGTCTAGGAGACATCTCTAATTAGATGCAGTTAAGTTGGACATGGAATACCACATAGATCCCTGTAATAAATGCAATATGTTTGAAATGTTGTGGTATGGGAAATCTGAACAATTATGAACTTGACTGGATATCACAGCTTCTTTTTAATCCAAGTAAATGTTCACTGAAACTCTGTTTTGTTTTTATTATAGTATCTGCTCTTTTAAATTTTTGTTATATTGTAATATAATCTATAGTTGTTATAGATTATAATGGAAGATAAGGGAGGCCTAGAGGCAGCCAGAGATTGGAAATTAGACTGCATCGGAGAAGAATTCCATCTGTTTGAAAAGTCAAACCCTGATAGACAAATTGATTACTAGAGTGAGTAAAATTTGTCATTCCTTTGTCGTTCTGAATGGACAAGATGACTAAATTCAAAAAAGGGCTTTGAAGTTGAGGAGTTAATCTCTACACTATCACTTTATCAGTTATTTGCTTTTTAGCTATATCAGTTTCTATGAAATTAGTGATTGGTGGGTGATTATCATCATAATTATTTTGAGATATAACGGTTATAATTTTTTTCTTTGAGAATCAAGCTTCAAAAAGTTTGTCTAAGTAGCTTGCCTGTGTTCTTTAGATTCTGTTAGTCCTTTAGGTTTTAATAGCTCATGTATGTCTGCCAACTGACTGCCATTTCCCTACTGTTCCTTCAGCTTGTGCAGGCATGTGTCTTCAGGAGAAATTGAGACACACAATATTTGACATCTCTCAAATGAAAATTCCAGAGGCATATTTTGTTTTCTTGTTGCTTTTGAAAGAGAGCAGGGGTCACAATTCAGTACTTTCAAAGTCCGTTCTACTAACTATGTTGAACTGATGATTTCCAGTTTGGGAGATGTTTTAATAACCATGGCTTCTAACTTACAAGTCATAGTTGGAAAATATAAGTTTAATATTCATGAACAAGGAAGCCAAAATCTCCACGAGAAATCTGACCAAAGTTTCCTTTACATGTTGGCATATTTTGAGGCAGTGAAGACTGCAACTTTTGGGAGGAACACAATAAATCTGGTGATTTGAGGCTGAATTTTTCAGGCCCTTTTGAAGATCTAATGACTGAAATGGTTGTGGAAGGTATTTAGGAGACAGGGTTCCATTTCTATTCTTAACCTTTACCCTACTCAATCCTGCCACCCAAATTGACTGAGATTGTATAGGTCACCTGTCATTCAGCAGATTGTCCTCAAAGACTTTCAGTAAAGTCTCACAAAAACTGTTCATTGCATCTCTGTCATTCTGAATACTCTTGAGATAATTGAACAGGCTTTGGGATGAGCATCGTACCTGTGAGAAAAATTCCAATTTTTTTTAAAAAAAGTCTGGCTGTACAAGAGCATCAATATTTGAAAGCATTTTTTTTTAGGTTGCAAAGAATAAATCTTCATGTCATGGCTAGTCTCTTAATATTTAAACTTACCTTACCATTTCATTAAAGGAATTTAAAAAATCTATGCTAATTGTATAAAAGGAACCAGAGATGAAGCTGCTGCAAATTTCTGTTTTCTAAGCACTAGCAAGGATGTTCTTTATCTTCTGGTAGTACGTTTCCTAGAGTGAATAGGCAACATTCACATTCTCATTTGAATCGCCTTGATCCCCAGACTGCCCTTCAACCCAATGCAAAACAATGTTTTTGAACAGGTAAATCCAACTACTGAAAAACTGAACTAAACAAATACATACATATACAAACATATATAAATGAATCAATGAATTATAAACAAGCAATAAAGGGAGAAAGAGAGAAGGAAAAATCTGCCAGGTCTTTTCTTTTCCCCCACCCCAAGGTCAGTGATGATAATAGGCATCCTACTGCGTTTAATATTTAGTTTGAAGTTGTTGGACTCTTATATACAGTAGAAATATATGTAGGAATAAAGCAGAATACAGTAAAAATTAAATTCAAACTTTACAGAGGTATTAATTACCTTAGGGTATTTACAAAACAACTAAGGGAGGAATTCCAGAAATAACCTCTTTTTTTTGCCATTCTTGGTAGAGTGCTAGACAGATCACTATGTGTTTCTCTACGTATTCATCACCACAGCTGACTGAACCATCCTGTTTCCACCATCTAGAAAAGGTGTCCAGAGACTTCTACTGAAGAGTCAAGAGAATTTCTGGCACGCAACTTCTAATGTTCCTGCAAAATATCTTACGTGCTCTGTGTACATGCTGCCAATGTCACATTTTTCATGAGAATGAGATGAATAAAGTGAAAGGAGAGGCACCCCATGTGAATTAAATAGAAATTGAACTAGGAAGAAATGGCTGGATCTGAACCTGGAAACCCACTTCAGTGAAGAAATCTGTATCTGAAGAACAGATGAAAAACCATGAAGCCGCCCCCACCCAAACAAACCCTTAATATTATACAAGTTTAACAACGTGTAACTGTAGGCTATGAGAGAAAAGTTACTTCTTAAAAAAACAGGTTGTCAAGGCCAGATGGGGAAAGTTACTGTGTCCGTCTGTCTGGAGGAAGTAGAATGGTAACCTTCAATAAACCTATGGAGTCCTACAATCTGTCTTTCTTTTCAGATACATCTTTTTTGAACAGGATGGGAAGTTATCTTTCCATAAAAAAATTATGCTTCCCAAATGAAGAACCTTTTCTTAAATATAACAACATCCAGATTTAGGAAGGCTTTTATTTTCAATTTCAAAGCTGGATATTTAGAATCAAGGAAACTCTTGCTCTACCAAGAACATCTCCTTCTAAAAAGGACTACAGAAACACAAATGGAGTAGAGTTTGATCTAAGAAACTCCTTTCAAAAAAGTTAAGATGTAACCAGCTGTTTTCTTTAGATGTATACAGTACATAATAGGATTGCCACCGCTCTGAAATAATTATTTGAAAATCTTGAGATTTTTCTTGTCTTAATATTTTAACTAGCAATGCATCTGACTCATCTCTGATGCAGTTTCTGAAATGTTTCACCATAATGTCCAGAACACAAAATTATTCAAATAATGTTGATGCTTCTTTGCCGAACCATATTTAGTTGCAGTCTAGCTATTCATAAAGCAATCTTATTTGAAAGAGTCTTATTATCTTTCAAGGTCATATTGATTTGACTGAAATTCACCGATATTGTGTATTTCTTTCAATAAAACCAGATCTGCTTTAAGGATCAGCTACCCAAATGAATAAAGAAACTGCCCAGAAAATGTGGATTGCTTGAGGCTTATTCTTATTGGCTAGCAAAATGGTTTAGCCTCCACCTTCCAGATTTATAAAACAGCTGACCATAGAAAAGAAGACAGGATGAACTGAAAGAGGTAGACTATATTATAAAAAATAACTGGCAAGATATTGTCATACTCAGGAGCTTGGCTAATTGCCGGAAAGGGGGAAAATAACTTAGGTGAATGGTTTTAATTAGATTACATCTGATTTCCACACCTAAAAACAAGAAAAAATGTATTAAATGGGCTGGAATTTTTTCCCCAAAATTTCTTGTTGGAAATGAATCCATGAGCCATGAAGGTATATGGAACGCTCATTATGCTGTACTGTAGAAGCATAATAGCTTTACCGTCCAATATCTATATTACTATAAAGTCTGCATAAGAAAGCCCTCAAGAAACAGGTGATTACTCACGCCATATCTGAGATTTAAGATCGGATTGAAATAGCAACAAAATTAATTATAAAAAGAACTTACACTGTAATTAAAAATTAAATACATACATTAATTTATTAAAGTATACAAAATTAATATTTTAAACCTAGGCAGCTTTAATTCTAAAGAAATAGTGCAATCTTAAAAAACAAATAGTAGACAAGTATATGTATAGAGAGAGCGCCAGTTTGGTGTCATGTTTAAGGCACCAGGCTAAAACCAGAAGACTTACTTCTAGTCCTCTGTTAGATGCAAAACCAGTTGAGTGACTTTGGGCTAACTATTCTCTCTCTGTCCTAAGAAAAAGGCCATGGCAAACCACTTCCGAAAATCTTGCCAAGAAAGCTTCAGGAACTAGTCCAGGCAGTTGCCAGGAGTCAACACTGATTCAAAGGCTTAAATTAAACAATAAGCAACATAAAAGCCGAAGATGTCTATCACTAAGGCTTATTCAAAAGCCAGAAAACCCAATCAGAGAAGCATTATGTACCTCAGAAGCAAACAAAAAAAGGTTTATGCCCAGATTTATTTTTTTTAAAAAAAAAAATTGGCTTCACCTAAAGCAGTTCTTAAATGGGGGGTATGTCCTGAGAATAGTGGAGCAATTTGGAACTGCTTGTTGGTGAATCAGTTTTGGACCATGACTCTGAATCAGTTTCGGTCCATGACTCTGCTCTGAGAGTGTTTCATTTTTCATGGCAATTGGTTTTTTTCCCCAGTTTTATAAATTTATAAATTTATAAATAACTCAGGGTGGGTTAGGCTGAGAGTGACGGATCCAAAGTCACCCAGCTGGCTTTTTGTGGCTAAGGCGGGACTAGAGTTCACAATCTCCTGGTTTCTAGCCTGGTGTCTCAACTACTAGGCCAAATGGCTCATTTGTTAGTAGATCTACTTTCATTCACATATTGCATGTTCTTTATCATCTATGCTATTTGTGGGAATAACTGCTGAGGCTGCATTAACTATAAGAAAAGTAAATTAGAATTTATTAAAATGATAAATTGACATTTGATAGGTGGAGATTTGAACTCACAGCTTTGCCCTTTTATAAAGCTAGTCATTTGTACTACTAGGCTACATAGTGGTGATCAGCAGGAGAAAAATTATTTAATCACCTAAAATGTATTAGGTCATCTAATGGAAAGCAGAAGGAATACATAGTGGGGGATTCTTGAAAGGAAGAGTAATTCTACTTCCATTCGGCAAAATGGGCAGTTTTGGTAAATTAGCTTCTTCCTCCTAATTGTGTAACTCTAACTTGCATTTGACAGCAGCAGAAGGAAGGCTTCCAAAGATCTTCCAACCCCCCCTCCCTTTCCACTGCCCCCAGAGAATTGGAGCTTGTCACCTCTGGGTCCACAGGCAGATGTCCAAGCCAAGAGGTCAGAAAACATGCCCTGAGCCATTTTACCTCCGACCCTCCCCGCTGCTCTGAAAATCCAGGAGGGGATTGGCTGAAGGTTCCCTGTCAAGAGTAGGAGTATCTTAAAAACTTGTTCTAAAAAGAGAGAAAGAGAGAGTAGGAATATCTGAAGTGCATGTGCTGTGTGTTCTAGTCCCGATTTAGGCATGAAAAACTGGTCGGGTGACTTTGGACCAGTCACTCTCACATCCCAACTCACCTCATAGGATGGTTGTGAGGAAAACAGGAGAAGGGAGGAGTATTAGCTATGTTCACCACCCACAGTTATTTATAAAAAAGAAAAAGAAAAGAAAGATGGGGAAAAAAATCAATCAAACAAACAAACAAATATTTCCATGCTCTCAATGAATGTGTCTTCAACTATTTGTGGACCAAAGCAAATTAAAAGAACAGCAAGACAGAAAGAGGTTCCATTTGCTCCATTCAGTGCCTTCCCAAGTAATGAATGCTCTTTGTGAAGCTTAGGAGAAAAGAAGTTTTAATTTCTGTTGTACATTTTGCTGGTCATTAATGATGTACAAACCATTCTATAAGAGGAACAGCTCATTTGGGTGGTGTATGCCCAAGGGGGCTTTGGTCTGTGTGAGTAACAAAATGTTTTGATCCTGTAGATCAGGCCTGTCAAAGATGGCGGCTGGCGGGCCCGATACGTCATATGCAGGCCATGCCCAGCCCGGCTCTGCAAAGGCAAAAAATGTCGTGCTATATCACGATCTGGCCTGTGACACAATCAAGTTTGACACCCACACTGTAGACAGATACATTTTTGTGCACTGTTTCTAGATTATTTAAAATGCTGACACTACCTTAAAGTAGTACATCAAAGTTGTGTTCCAGTCAAACTTGACTTCTAGTGACAAACGTGGGATTTTTTCTTGATAACAATATAGAAATGATTAACTATGGGTTTCTTATAGATTTAATTTTTTTATTTAATTTGGTTTTTTTAAATTTCATTCATTCGTTCATTCATTCTCCTCACTCTATACTACAGGTCTCAGAGTTCTCCTGGAGACCTCCAATCTGAACACTTACCAGCTCAGATCCTGCTTAGGTTTTTGAAATCAGCCGAGTTTGGTTAGGTGCTGCTTCATTACCAATAACTAAAATCACATTACAAAGTATTCTAAAAGGTTTTTTTAAAAAATTCTTGCCGGAAGCCAAAGCTTCACAATAAAGCTTGGAGGAGAGCACATGTTATAAATGTATCATTAAAACCAACAAGAGACTTATTAACAAATAACTCTCACTGATTTTAATATGACCTAAATTTGTAAATGCCACATTTTAGCATAGCTTTAATTTTCAGGAAAAAGAATACTAGTTTTAGAAGGAATGTATGTTTGTGAATGTTTTTTGAAACAGCTTAAAGTTTCTCTTATTATTACTGAGGTGTACAATGCTACAGGATGAAAAAGTGGTCTGTAAGCAAAGTGGTGCCAACTACTTCAAACATATTAAATCACAATAGATTACTACGTCTTGCATATTCATACTTGTATTAATGGACCTGTATTCCTATTGATCAAAAACTTTCTTCCAGAAATTGGCAGCCAACACTATTAACTCTAAAGTAATATTCTTAAAACATCTCTCCCGTGTGTTAAGTGATAAAACTGTTCCAAGCAAGTGGTAAGTTTTTATTCCCTTACTGTTGATTCAGTTAAGCCTCCAATTGATACAGTGAGGCCTGTCAGAATGTGGTAGCGATAGGACGCTAATCCCAAAAGCTGTGTGACTCGGGGGAAGGCCTGGGATGGAGCTTTCCAATTGAAAGTTACCGCTTCTGACCTGTAAAAAACATTGAAAAAGTACAAAAGAAAACAAGTCACCCAAACATAACTATCATTCATGTTTCTTTTCTTTTTTTTTTAATTTAAATCTTGGATGCCAAAACGAAGAAATTGTTTTTGCTATTCAATAGAATAAATGTATCTTAAAAGTATGCAGTATTATTTCACCATCTTAGGACATTTCTTTAAAGGTACGACTTAAAACAATACTTCAGTGGTTTTCGCTGCCGTTATGAGGCAAATCATGCTTTGAGTTGCAAAATATTCTGGATAGGGCAGCTCTACTGAAGTATGAATACTACAAATGAGTATTTAAAAGCCCTCGCTTGGAGAGAGCTGGAAGAAGATGTGAAACAGCTGAAGAGAAAGTGGAGAAAGATTTCAATACTAATTTCTCTGCTTCTGAATAAGACCCACTTGAGGTAGTTCCTCTTTTCAAAACAGATTTCCAGTCTAAGGTTACAGACATTTGCCTATAACCATGACTTAAATTGATGGATTTCTTTTCACATATACAGCCAAAGGTCTCTTATCCATTCAAGACTGATTACCTTGGAAATATCCTCTCCAAGTCTTCCCGGTGGGGTATGTGTGGGACTGGAGGGTTATCAAAGTAAAGAAGGGTGAGGAACACAGATCCTGCGTGAGCTCGAAATCGGTCAATTTTTTCAGCTGACTGTTGAGCCACAGAGCACATAATCCGCTTGGAACTGAAAGTTAAAACACCATTTAAAAGACAAATTCAAATCATACATTGCTGAGGGTTTTTTGTTTTTGCTTTGCCCTGAATAACCCTCCTCCCACTCCAATCTGTCAGGCTTCTGCTAAGAATTCTTTCCAGAAAGAGGGAAAAATGAATGGTTGTTAAAAAAAAAAAAGCAGGATCATTATTTTTGCCACCAGGCTGAGGAACAACCCATTTAGGATACTTAGATCTCATGTCTCTCAGCAGTTGCAATGGGTAAGATTTTGAACAGGAAGACCCAAGATTAAATTGGTGACCGGGCAGCCATTGCTTCCCAATTCAACCTCTTTGAGAAGTTACAATCCACATTCTTTGAGCCCAGACAGATGCAAGAAAGGACCTGCGTAGGTCTTTCATTAACAATAGTGATGGGAGCAACCGATGGCAATCATTAGGGATGACTCTTGCAGAAGCCTTTCCAGAAAAGGCTGATTACTTAACCCAAAGCTGGTTACCGTAAGTAATCCAAAGGCTGACACATAATGTTTGGAAAGTACATACATGTTTGCATCAATTAAGGCTGGCTCAGTCCTGGTTAACAACAGGGTTATTTCCATCAAACTCGTCATAGCAGCTTCTCTCACCCTGTTGAAGTAAGCAAGCGCAGACATAATTTGCTCATGTTAATTTCTAGAAGTTTCATATAAATTTATAAATACATCATGATTCTGTGATCAGAATAAAATGCTTTGGTGTGTACGTCATGCACATACTCAATAATGGCTCCAAGATGTTTTTGTTTGGGGAGGTAGAGAACTGAAGCAAAGCAAATCAGAGTCAATCAGGCATACAAATTTTGCAGCCAAACCTCGAGGGAACTTTCAACATGCCATGTCTATTAATGCTCACCTCATTCATACTCATTTCAGTGAGCAGCTTTCAAAGAACATATATGAGTTTATGTGCGTGGTGACTAAAAATAAGCAATAATTGAAGAAAGACAGTAACTCTTTCATGCAGAGGCATAAAAACTTGAATTCACGGGTAGAACTGAGTAATGTTTTAATTCCTAAAATAATGCTTACCCCAACCTTAAAGTTTAAGCATACAGTCTTCCCTGTTGTTAGTCATCTTTATTAATTATAGGGTTTCAAAAGCACAAGATATACCCACCCCCATTTTTGTTTTGCTTTCATTTTTCTAGAGCTTCTGAAGCACACTAGTAATTGGGTGTCACATCATCTATTTATGTTTTTGCTTTTTAAAATAATTCCCCCAGTAGGTGTGTGAAGCATCTTTCATCCCAACATCCAAAGGGCAGGCTAAGAATTTCAACTCTGTTTGGTGACACTGCTTCACCAACATGCTTCCACCAGCCTTTGCACTATTGTGTTGGGCTGATCTACTAGCCACAACTCCTACTGGACAAAGATTTTTTTTGGAAGACTTAATCACATTGGATTAGACCTTTATGGAACTAGATAGAATATTGTGCTAATCAGTTATAGGTCAATGTACCAAAGTCAATCTCATCCGTTTTGAAACCACTCTATTTTTATTCAATAAATGTATGTTTAATGTGACTAAATGTAGTACATTTATGACCATGTTTTTACTTAGTTTACTTAGGTTTTCAGACAAATAGGTAAGAGCTGTTTAAAAGAGTGCCATCCACTCACAATCTATATGACAAGACACAGAAAGGAATGGAGAAAAAAGAAAACAGTTCATTAAGGTCAGAAAGAACTGGAAAGCCATATGCTGGCATTCACATGCAGTTCCATGCAGATACGATTCTATCTTCCTGTGAAATGCTCATTAAAATATGAGTTTGTGGAACTTGTTCCTTTGAACAACTGATTGGAGGAACAAGAATCATAATCATATCACTGAGTTCTCAAACTAGGATGTACTGCCTTCAGTTATTCTAGATGTGGACAATCAACATGGGCAGACTACCATATGTGGGCTGCAATATTCAGACAATGAGTAGATGGAAAAAGCAGTAAAGAAAGGTCTAGCACACTGCTGACATCCAGCAGTTTTCAAGAAGTTTGCAATCCAATCTAGGACATGATATCCTTATGTCCACTCTCCACTGGAACGGATTTGTTTCTGGCAAAGAAAACAAAGCAAGCTTTTTTCAGCTGCTCCTTTTTGGCTGCAATTGTGTACCAACGAGTGCTTTCCTTGCCACAATGTTTTTCCTGCAAGTACGGATCAGATATCGTGGCCCTAAATAACCTGAACTTTATTCTAGGTGTTCCTACTATCTATCTGTATGATAGTATGAAGAGAATGACCAGTCTTTTTAAACAGTAGATTCCCATTTCTGAAATATTTAGTTCATACACTTGTAACTATGTTCAGCCACCTGGGAAAAGCATTTTGTTTTCTAGACTTCTAAAACTGGAAATGGTAGTATTTTTGTTTGTTTGTCAAATGTATCTATTTGAACAAATTATTATAGATCTATAGTCTATGTAGACAATATATATTTTTATATATATATATATATATGTCTTTGGTTATTCGGGTTTTCTCCCGCGTAAAATTTGAAGTGTCTTGGCGACGTTTTGACGAAATCCCATTCGTCATCATCAGGCTAGGTGCTTTTTGTAGGAGAAATGTATGATCGTTGCTGTTTCTTCCTTTTAACTGCTAGTGGGGTTTGAACTGATTGGTTGGGAGCTTGGCTGTGTTCTGATTGGGTGGAGGTGTGTTCTGATTGGTTGGGAGTTTGGCTGTGCTCTAATTGGATGGTGGGGTTGGCTGTGCTCTGATTGGCTGGGGGTGTTTTCTGTTGGGGGGGCTTAGTTGTGCTAGGTTGATTTGAGATGCAGGGAGATTTGAATTGGTGAGTTGCATTGCTGTTGTTTGGCTTTGCGTTTGTGGTCGTGCTTCAACTTCATGGTGGGTGTCAGTCTGCTGCATGTATGGATTGGAGGGGTTTGAAATGGCTAATGATGCAGCTGCGGTCTGGCTTCTGGTCCGTGGTCGTGCTTCATTATCGGTGTGGGTTTGAGTTTGCTTTCTGTATGGATGTGTGGTGGTGACATGCTGTGTGTGGCTGGTAGGCGGGAGGTATCATCTCGTTTATTCATGCTGTGCGGGCGTTTTTCTATCTCGATGGCTTCTCTGATTATTCTGTTGTTAAAGTGTTCAGTTTTGGCGATAGTTCTGGTATTTTTAAAATCAATTTTATGTCCTGTGGCTTTAAGGTGTTGGACCAAGGAAGAAGTTGGTTCCTCTTTTTTGATTGAGTTCTTATGTTCTTCAATGCGTGCACTTATTCTTCTGTTGGTTTGTCCGATGTATGTGGTGCTGCAGGAGGTGCATGGGATTTCATATACTCCTTGATTTTCTAACTCAATTTTGTCTTTGGGGTTTCTTAGGATGGTGGATATTTTTCGGTTTGTGCAGAATGCTGTCTTGATGTTGTGTTTGTGGAGGATCTTGCCGATTCTGTCTGTGGTACCTTTTATATATGGGAGGAGGGCTTTGCCGTTTTCTTGTTCTCTGTCTTGGATTTTAGTAGGGGTTTCTTTATGGATTAGTTTGGTAATCTTATTTCTTTGAAATCCATTGGATGTTAGTATGTTAGTGACAGTGTGCAGTTCGGTTTTTAGGTGTTGTTCGTCAGCCAAGCGTTTTGTTCTGGAGATGAGTGTCTTGGCTACAGAGTTGATCTGAGCTGGGTGGTGATGTGAGAATGCGTGCAGATAGCGGTTTGTGTGTGTTTTCTTCTGGTAGATGGTGTGTCCTAGGGAGCCATTGGATTTCCTGTAGACTAAAACATCCAGGAAGGGAAGTTGGTTGTTAGCTTCTGTTTCCATGGTGAATTGTATTTTGGGGTGTAGGCTGTTGAGATGTATAAGGAAGTTTTTCAGTTTTTCTTTCCCGTGTGGCCAGATTATGAAGGTGTCGTCTACGTATCTGAGCCAGAGTTTGGGTTTGTGGTCACAGAACACAGCCAAGCTCCCAACCAATCAGTTCAAACCCCCACTAGCAGTTAAAAGGAAGAAACAGCAACGATCATACATTTCTCCTACAAAAAGCACCTAGCCTGATGATGACGAATGGGATTTCGTCGAAACGTCGCCAAGACACTTCAAATTTTACGCGGGAGAAAACCCGAATAACCAAAGACCTACATACAAACACCCGCAAAAACCTCAGAAAACAAATATATATATATATATATATATTTGTTTTCTGAGGTTATATATATATATGTAGGTCTTTGGTTATTCGGGTTTTCTCCCGCGTAAAATTGGAAGTGTCTTGGCGACGTTTCGACGAAGTCTCATTCGTCATCTTCAGGCTTCACCTTCGTGCTTCTGGGAGCAATGTGTGATTGCAGCTGTTTCTTCCTTTTTAACTGCTAGTGGGGGTTTGAACTGATTGGGTGGGAGCTTGGCTGTGCTCTGATTGGCTGGGGGTTTTTTTGTGCTCTGATTGGCTGGGGTGTGTCCTGTTTGGGTGGGGGCTTGGTTGTGCTCAGATTAGTCTGAGTTGCAGGGGAATTTGAGCTGGTGAGCTGCATTGCTGTTGTTTGGCTTCGTGTTTGTGGTCGTGCTACATCTTCATAGTGGGTGTCTGTCTGCTGTATGTATGGATTGGAGGGGTTTGAAATGGCTAATGTTGCAGCTGCGGTCTGGCTTCTGGTCCTTGGTCGTGCTTCCTGATCAGTGTGGGTTTGGGTCTGCTTTCTGGGTGCATGTGTGGTGGTGACATCCTGTGTGGACCTCGTGAGTGTGGTTCTGGTGTCATTCCTCGTGTTAGGGACTCGTTTGTCAATAAAGGCGGTTTCCAAATGGCTGGTAGGCGGGAGGTATCATCTCGTTTGTTCATGCTGTGTGGGCGTTTTTCTATCTCGATGGCTTTTTCTAACACGAAGCCAAACAACAGCAATGCAGCTCACCAGCTCAAATCCCCCTGCAACTCAGACTAATCTGAGCACAACCAAGCCCCCATCCAAATAGGACACACCCCCAGCCAATCAGAGCACAAAAAAACCCCAGCCAATCAGAGCACAGCCAAGCTCCCACCCAATCAGTTCAAACCCCCACTAGCAGTTAAAAAGGAAGAAACAGCTGCAATCACACATTGCTCCCAGAAGCACGAAGGTGAAGCCTGAAAATGACGAATGAGACTTCGTCGAAACGTCGCCAAGACACTTCCAATTTTACGCGGGAGAAAACCCAAATAACCAAAGACCTACATACAAACACCCGCGAAAACCTCAGAAAACATATATATATATATATATATATATATATAGGTCTTTGGTTATTCGGGTTTTCTCCCGCGTAAAATTGGAAGTGTCTTGGCGACGTTTCGACGAAGTCTCATTCGTCATCTTCAGGCTTCAGCTTCGTGCTTCTGGGAGCAATGTGATTGCAGCTGTTTCTTCCTTTTAACTGCTAGTGGGGTTTGAACTGATTGGGTGGGAGCTTGGCTGTGCTCTGATTGGATGTGGGTTTTGTGCTCTGATTGGCTGGGGTGTGTCCTGTTTGGTGGGGGCTTGGTTGTGCTCAAATTAGTCTGAGTTGCAGGGGGATCTGAGCTGGTGAGCTGCACTGCTGCTGTTTGGCTTCGTGTTCGTGGTCGTGCTACATCTTCGTAGTGGGTGTCAGTCTGCTGCATGTATGGATTGGAGGGGTTTGAAATGGCTAATGTTGCAGCTGCGGTCTGGCTTCTGGTCCTTGGTGCTTCCTGATCAGTGTGGGTTTGGGTGTGCTTTCTGGGTGGATGTGTGGTGGTGACATCCTGTGTGGACCTCGTGAGTGTGGGTCTGGTGTCATTCCTCGTGTTAGGGACACGTTTGTCAATAAGGGCAGGTTTCCAAATGGCTGGTAGGCGGGAGGTATCATCTCGTTTGTTCATGCTGTGTGGGCGTTTTTCTATCTCGATGGCTTCTCTGATTATTCTGTTGTTAAAGTGTTCAGTTTTGGCGATAGTTCTGGTCTTTTAAAGTCAATATCGTGTCCTGTGACTTTAAAGTGTTGGACCAGGAAGAAGTTGGTTCCTCTTTTTTGAATGAGTTCTTGTGTTCTTCAATGCGTGCACTTATTCTTCTGTTGGTTTGTCCAATGTATGTGGTGGGGCAGGCGGTGCATGGGATTTCATATACTCCTTGATTTTCTAACTCAATTTTGTCTTTGGGGTTTCTTAGGATGGTGGATATTTTTGGTTTGTGCAGAATGCTGTCTTGATGTTATGTTTGTGGAGGATCTTGCTGATTCTGTCTGTGGTGCCTTTTATATATGGGAGGAGGGCTGTGCCATTTTCTTGCTCTCTGTCTTGGGTTTTAGTGGGGGTTCTTTTGGATTAGTTTGGTAATCTTATTTCTCTGGAATCCATTGGATGTTAGTACGTTTGTGAGAGTGTGTAGTTCGGTTTTAGGTGTTGTTCGTCAGCTAAGCATTTTGTTCTAGAGATGAGTGTCTTGGCTACGGAGTTGATCTGTGCTGGGTGGTGGTGTGAGAGTGCATGCAGATAGCGGTTTGTGTGTGTTTTCTTCTGGTAGATGGTGTGTCCTAGGGAGCCATTGGGTTTCTTGTAGACTAAGACATCTAGGAAGGAAGTTGGTTGTTAACTTCTGTTTCCATGGTGAACTGTATTTTGGGGTGTAGGCTATTGAGGTGTGTGAGGAAGTTTTCAAGTTTTTCTTTCCGTGTGGCCAGATTATGAAGGTGTCGTCACGTATCTGAGCCAGAGTTTGGGTTTGTGATCAGATTTTTCTAGTGCTTGGGTTTCAAAGTGTTCCATGTAGAGGTTGGCAATGACAGGTGAGAGGGTGATCCCATGGGTGCGCCTTCTATTTGTTTGTATTTTTGTCCGTTATAGATGAAGTATGTGTTGGATAGGCAGTGGTTGGTCAGATCTAGGATGTGCTTGGGGGTTATATTTGTTTTGGATAGCTGTCAAGGCTTCTTTGATTGGCACTTGGGTGAAGAGGATATGACATCAAAGCTCACGAGTAGGTCGCTGGGCTGTAAGTTTTGTTTCTTTATGATCTCTATGAACTGGAATGAGTTTTTACGTGTGAGGCGATGGATTCTGCATAGGGCTGTAGTTGTTTGGCGAGAAATTTGGCTAGGTTTTGTAGAGGTGAGCCTATGGAGCTGACTATGGGTCTGAGTGGGGGTTCCTTCTTTGTGTATCTTGGGAGGCCGAGAGCTTAGGGCATCTGGATGATTTCTCTTTGGGAATGATTCTTTGTTGGATTTCTTCGCTGATGGGGAGGCTTTTATTTTGGATCTAGTGGTTTTTTCTAGGTAGGTGGTGGGGTCTGTTTTTAGGGGCTTGTATGCAGGGTCTTGGAGTAGGTTGGTTAATTTGGTTTGGTAGTCAGATGTGTTCATAACCACCGTGGCGTTCCCCTTGTCTGCTGGTAGGATTATTATGCTGGTGTCTTTTTTCAGGTTAAGTAGTGCTGTCTGTTCCTCTTTGGGTAAGTTGCTTTTGGGTGGCTTGCTGCTGCAGAGGATGTTGGTGATTTCGAGTCTGATTTTGTTAGCGTCATCGGGGTTGATTTTGGTCAGGCTGGTTTCAACTCCACATATAATGGTCTCAGTGGGGATGTATTTGGGAGTGACTGCAAAGTTGAATCCTTTGGAAAGGACATCGGTTTCAGCTTTGGTGAGGATCCTGACTGACACCCACTACGAAGATGTAGCACGACCACGAACACGAAGCCAAACAGCAGCAGTGCAGCTCACCAGCTCAGATCCCCCTGCAACTCAGACTAATTTGAGCACAACCAAGCCCCCACCCAAACAGGACACACCCCCAGCCAATCAGAGCACAAAAAAACCCACATCCAATCAGAGCACAGCCAAGCTCCCACCCAATCAGTTCAAACCCCCACTAGCAGTTAAAAAGGAAGAAACAGCTGCAATCACACATTGCTCCCAGAAGCACGAAGCTGAAGCCTGAAGATGACGAATGAGACTTCGTCGAAACGTCGCCAAGACACTTCCAATTTTACGCGGGAGAAAACCCGAATAACCAAAGACCTACATACAAACACCCGCGAAAACCTCAGAAAACATATATATATATATATATATATATATATATACACATACATACATATACATATACATATACACACATACATACATACACATTTACATTTACACTGAGCCGTGGTTGCTCAGTGGTTGGCTACCAGAAGTTTGACAGTTCAAATCTTACCGGCTCAAGGTTGACTCAGCCTTCCCTCCTTCTGAGGTCAGTAAAATTGTTGGGGGCAATATACTGACACTGTAAATCACTTAGAGAGGGCTATGAAGGACTGTAAAGCAGTATATACCTAAGTCTAAGTGATATTGCTATTGCTATATTAATTTGTATGCTTTTTTATAACTTGTACTGCAATTTTAACATTTCTTAATGCTTTATTAGCATCCGAAGAATATAAATCTAGATTGAAAGGGTAAAATGCATATTTATTCATTTTGCAAGGTTGATATCCCTTATGGATAGGACTACAGGGCTGTATAATGCTTCAAAAACAACTTAAAGAAAACACTTTGGATCTTGCACAAATGCAACACTTTCCTGCAAATATTTAAGGTTGCCATGTCCTTCTTTCAGACTTCCATGAAATCTGAAAAAAAGATACAAATTACATAGCTCTTTTCATGAATAGCAAAAATTGTTCTGCCAGGCAAGGTCCAAAGTAGTTTTCAATAATTTTCAATCCATATATTATCCTAATTTTGAATCATTTTTAGCATTTTTTAGATTTTTTTTAAACAGAGGAAAATCTATATTTTTGCAATATTAGGAAGGAATCAAAGACTTCTTCTTACATGGCCCTGCTTTTTGGATGGATGGATACGCACTCATTCTGTTAAATTAACAATGCATCTCACAACCAACCTCATTTGTACACACAAAATCTAGATAACCTCTTATGGGAAAAACCTATTTTTCACACATTCCAGGCTTTATGCTATTTTTGGGGAATGATCAATAGCCCACATAAGATATCACTGCAAGCAAACAATTGAATCAATACAATATCTATATATCCTTCCTATCAAATATTAAAGTATTAAAATTTCCCAACAATTATTACAGGCTATCCAAAATTTTCCCATGTTATGTTTCTATTTATTTAGAAAATTTATATAGCTGCGTACTCACTCATACCGATTCTAGATGGGTTAGATATGAACAAGAGAAGCCAAATTCTAATTAAATAGGAAAAGTTACAGCTGCAGGATGATATTGCTATATTAATCATCAGTCCTTCTCCTGATGCTAATTTTCTGCAGTAAAATATGCTGTCAACAAAAAAAGAATCCCTTTGAGCAAATGTAACCAGGTCCCCTTGCTTTTCCAAATCAAGCAAGAGAAGACACCTTCTTCAGAAGAAATCCCTTTCAAGGACCGAATCAAAATATGTGCAACTAGGTGAAGATTTGGTTCCTTCTTTGTGCCGATCAACCTCCTATGTATTCACATAATCAAACTAGAACTTGGCATTAGATGGTTTTACTTCTGGGCATTCATTAATTGTCTATTGAAAGGCAATTGTAATGTAGAATTTTTTTTTATTTGCATTTATATCCCGCCCTTCTCCGAAGACTCAGGGCGGCTTACACTATGTTAGCAATAGTCTTTATTCTATTTGTATATTTATATACAAAGTCAACTTATTGCCCCCAACAATCTGGGTCCTCATTTTACCTGCCTTATAAAGGATGGAAGGCTGAGTCAACCTTGGGCCTGGTGGGACTAGAACCTGCAGTAATTGCAGGCAGCTGCTATTAATAACAGACTGCATTAGCAGTCTGAGCCACAGAGGCCCCTTTAAATTTAAAAGTAATTCTGTTTTAATACTAGTGACAACAGTGAAAATGGATTATTGAATAAGAGAATGAAAAGAGAATGAAAGACACAGAAAAGATAGCAAAGGTGCACCCAGAAAGATGTTTTGAAGAACGGAAAAATGTGCATTGTAATAGTGAATGCATGCACTTTTCTGCAAAATGATCTACTGAACACCTGATCTGCTGTTACATTGCCAGTTTTATAACTCATTCCCAAGAAATTGATCTGTGTCACAACATGACACGTTATGCATTTTTGACTTTTTTACGGAAAATTCAAAGTAATGAATATGTAAATAAGAATTAGCCTACTGGGTTTCTGTCTCCGTTTCCCTGCACAAGCATGTACACACGTGCACACTCCTACACCCACGAAGAGAGCAATTAGACCACTTTCAATCAAAGAACTTTTTCTTTTTCACACATCTTGCTCTTAAGGTTTTTATATTTAACACCTGTAGACAGAATTTGGACAAGTCCCAGCAAACAATCTGTCAAAAGGAATGTTGAGTTTGCATATGGAAAATAAAGTTTGTTAGCTTTCCCACGAATCCTTTAAAAATAATAATCAAAGCTTCGTGTACATTCCTATTCCTTTTGGACTTTTTTTTCCACTGGAGCAGACACACACCTCAGAAAGTATTTTCCCAAGAATACCCACACAGTCAATTCCCCTTTGAGTACCTAGCATTCTGACTCTGAAAAAGGTTTGAGAGCTTAAAGAAGAAGCTTTGAGCTAGTGGGGTTTGACGATCTGGTCAGAGGTAAGAGATATATTATTTAGCATAGAAACAGAAATGGTAACTTTGAAACATTCAAATTTAATATTTCTGTCCTGAAATAAGTATAAATTCTAGAATGAGCATGGATATAGATTTGTATCTATGTTTATTCTAGAATTAAGACTTAATTCAGGATATATAAATTCTAGAATAAACTTGGATACAAATTTGTGAATACATTGTTGGAATCTCTGTTATATTTTCCCAAACGGTTAAATATTCTGGAAAGGGATAGCAGAGAAAATATTCCTTTCTTACTAACTCCACATTCTTACTTAATACTACCCTCTATCTACAACTCTATCTAGGTTTTTCCTTTCTGATCAAATAGTAGCAGAAGGAAACATTCACAGCAGTAAGCTATAACTGCCCTAATATGAGTTGGGGCACCAAAACTAAACATGCCTTTAAAAAATAAACAAAAAATAAAATCTAAATATGGATTTTTCCACTACCATCATGTCTCCAATCACTCATTGCATGCTTATGCTATGCTATCTTTGAATTTGGTTATATTCTGAAGCTACAAATTATACGCTCAATTATTTCTACATTTTTTCGCAGAAGTTTCTTTAGCATGTAAGCATGAAATATGCTAGAAAATACTTGTAATTGATTGGTTTAAGGATACATGTAGCAACTGAAAACAAAAAATAGTTCACTTTTTTGTGCGCTGCAATGAAAAGTTGCGCAAATGAAAAGTTGCACAAAACCTATTTCTTTAATTTTAAAACTCCTTAATTTAAATATCTTGGATCACCATAACTTAACAATAAAAATAATACCCTGCCTTGTTCAAGTTGAGCTTAACTTTTGGTGATTTCACGGCCACATGAAAATCCAGATAGTTGGCCAAATAGTTTCCTTGGCAGCACTAGAGAAATGGTTTGCCACTGTCTTCTTTCAGGTTACAATTTTGATTTCCCAAACTAGCCTATAAAAGCCCTGAAGCTACAGTCAAAGTCCTGACCAGGTCTGACCTTGCATAGTTTTGTGCAACCAGGCAAAGTTATGCAATGCAATTTAATAATAGGAAAATTCAAATGTTCATGTAAAACAAATTCACTTTTTGTTAAGCTATGAGTACAAATGGTTAGACATTTATGTATTTATTTATGTCAAAATAAAACTTTGTGGTTTGTAGATAATAGAGATAATGAAAAGCAGTTGCTCTTTAAAATAATTTGAGCAAAATGTGGCTTGTAAGAGGTAGCAATGTAAAAAGCGAAGGAGTCCAACTGTTGGTACAACTACACCCTCTGCTGTTTAATCACCATAACGGAATATCAGAACAGCTAATCTGTTCTTTCAGAGTGAAACAAAACTAAGGAAATTTTTGAATTAAATTAAACTAAGTGACAGTTAAAAATAAACATTTGGAAGGTTTCTCATGGAAGAAAGCCTCAAAAGTAAAAGTCTTAGTAAGATGCTACATTTTCACATTTTCTCTGAGTCTATCACTTTTGCTTTGCATTATAGAACAAATCTGGGACTTTAACAAGACCACATTCATCTTACCATGCTCCAACATCACCTCGGCTGTCTGTTGTGTAATCATTCAGACCATCCAAAAATATGTTGTATATCTCTGTAACGTTACTTTTACACACAAATTCATCTGGTGATCCTTCTCCATTCACCCCTACTGTCAAGCAAACCCTAAAGATAGAAGGAAGAAAACTGATTATTATAATAATATAATATTTTAAAAAAACATAACATTTGTGCATTAACAAATTTCTGCTTAACCCAATAAATAATTGAATTATCTCAATACCACCTGTTAATCAAAATGTAAGTAAGATATAAAAAAACCTCGGCTAGGAGAATTGTAAACCTAATTTTACGTAGCTTCTTTTCCAAAAACTCTACACTACTAACCAGAGCATACAAAACATTTGCCAGATCTATTCTTGAATACAGCTCATCCGTCTGGAACCCATACCACATCTCTGACATTAATACTATCGAACGCGTCCAGAAATATTTTACTAGAAGAGTTCTTCGCTCCTCCGAAAACAACAAAATACCTTATACCACCAGGCTTGAAATCCTGGGATTAGAAAACTTAGAACTCCGCCAACTCCGACAAGACCTGTGTTTAACACACAGAATCATCTATTGTAATATCCTTCCTGTAAAAGACTACTTCAGCTTCAATCGCAACAATACAAGAGCAAACAATAGATTCAAATTTAATGTCAACCGCTTCAAACTTGATTGCAGAAAATATGACTTTTGTAACAGAGTTGTTAACGCTTGGAACTCACTACCTGACTCTATAGTCTCTACTGAAAACCCCAAAATCTTCAACCAAAAACTGTCTACTATTGACCTCACCCCATTCCTAAGAGGACTATAAGGGGCGTGCATAAGAGCACAAAAGTGCCTACCGTTCCTGTCCTATTGTTCCCTTCATTACATCAAATTAACATAGTTGTTGCATACTTTTACTTATATATACTTTTTTTCTCTCATGATGGGTTATTTTTTATGTTGATGATTGTATATACTGTTGTGACAAAATTAAATAAAAAAAAAATTACAATCACCTGAGCAATATGTTCTCTTGCCTTCCCCTCCCAATCTGTAGTTAATTCTACATAACAAAGATGTAATACCAAAATTAATTATCTCTCTCTCTATCAGTATATCTATCTATAAGTCTGTCTGTCTGTCTGTCTGTCTGTCTGTCTGTCTGTCTGTCTGTCTATCTATCTATCTATCTATCTATCTATCTATCTATCTATCTATCTATCTATCTTTTCTTTTATGTACACTGAGAGCATATGCACCAAGACAAATTCCTTGTTTGTCCAATCACACTTGGCCAATAAAAAAATCTATTCTATTGTATTCTATTGTATTCTATTGTATTCTATTGTATTCTATTGTATTCTATCCTATCCTATCCTATCCTATCCTATCCTACCCTATCCTATCCTATCCTATCCTATCCAACTATAACTATATCTATTGATCTATAACTGTATTTATCTATCTATTCTATATCTACCTATATATCACTATCACTATATCTATCTATCTATCTATCTATCTATCTATCTATCTATCTATCTATCTATCTATCTATCTATCTATCTATCATCTATCTACTAAACTTTTATAATATCAAGGTAGTCCTTGACTTAATGAACATAATTGGGTCCAGAATTTCAGTCATTAAGTGATGTGGTTGATAAACACGTCATCAGGTGACTGGGCCAGATTTTACCACCATTTTTATCACATAATTAAGTTATTCGCCATGGTTGTTAAGTGAATCACATGTTCATTAAGTAAATCAAACAGTAATGTGAACCCAGCTTCTCCCATTGACTTTGCTGGTTGAAAGCCACCTGGAAGGTTGCAAATCATAAATTGCATGACTGTAGGATATTGCAACTATCCTAGTTGTGGTTGTAAATGCGAGTTGGTTGCCAAGTGCCAAATAGCATGCATGTGACTGGAGGGTTAGTGCAATTGTCACAACTTCGAGAACAAGCCCTAAGCCACTTTTTTTCAGCACTGTTGTAACTCTGAACCATCATTAAATGAATGGACGTAAGTGAAAGACTACTTGTAAGATGCATTACTTCAGTGGTGAAATTCAATTTTTTTTTTACTACCGGTTCTGTGGGTGTGGCTTGGTGGACGTGGCAGGGGGAAGGATATTGCAAAATCTCTATTCCCACCCTACTCTGGGACCAGCCAGAGGTGGTATTTGCTGGTTCTCCGAACTACTCAAAATTTCCCCTACCGGTTCTCCATAACCTGTCAGAACCTGTTGGATATTTAACAAAGCAGTAAGCAATTTCTTCTACTAACAAGTTGCCACTGGAAGAAAAGCAGGGAGTCCTGGAGAAAATCCCACTGGCAAAGATTATAGCTTATTTGAGATGCACGGTTTCCACTGTCATTCCCTACGTATCATGTTACAGGGCCAATTTTTGCAGGGTTTTCCCCACAGATTATGGAATTCATTCTACATAGTTTATACCAGTTTTTCCCAAACTGTGAGGTGTACCTCCCTTGGGGAAGTATAGAGTCCAGGGAAGGTGTGAAAAGTCTTTTAATTTATTAAATTTATATTCTACCCATCTCACTATTGAAGTGATTGGGTGGCTTAAAAAATGATAAAAAGTTGTACGTAGTTGCCTATTTTAAACATCTAATCCAAGAAGAAGAGATACAGGTAGTCCTTGATTTAGGATTGAGTCCAAAATTTCTGTTGTTAAGTGAAACATCTGTTAAATGAGTTTTATTTATTTATTTATTATTTACATTTGTATACCGCCCTTCTCCCGAAGGACTCAGGGCGGTTCACAGCCAAATAAAAATACAATACTATAAATACAGATTAAAAATACAATTAAAAAACTTATTAAAATTGGCCAGAATTAAAATTTGGAACTAAAAACCCATTAAAACCCATTAAAACACTAACCCAGTCCAGCGCAGATGAATAAATAGGTTTTAAGCTCGCGGCGAAAGGTTCGGAGGTCCGGAAGTTGACGAAGTCCTGGGGGGAGTTCGTTCCAGAGGGCGGGAGCCCCCACAGAGAAGGCCCTTCCCCTGGGTGTCGCCAGACGACACTGTCGCGCCGATGGCACCCTGAGGAGCCCCTCTCTGTGAGAGCGCACGGGTCGGTGAGAGGTATTCGGTAGCAGCAGGCGGTCCCGTAAGTATCCCGGCCCTATGCCATGGGCGCTTTAAAGACATTCACCAACACCTTGAAGCGCACCCGAAGGCCACAGGTAGCCAGTGCAGCCGGCGCAGGATAGGTGTCACTGGAGCCACGAGGGCTCCTCAATCACCCGCTGCATTCTGACTAACTGTAGCCTCGGATGCCCCTCAAGGAGCCCCATGTAGAGAGCATTGCAGTAGTCCAGACGAGACGTCACAAGGGCGTGAGTGACTGTGCACAAGGCATCCCGGTCTAGAAAGGGGCGCAATTGGCGCACCAGGCGAACCTGGTGGAAAGCTCTCCTGGAGACGGCCGTCAAATGGTCTTCAAAAGACAGCCGTTCATCCAGGAGAACGCCCAAATTGCGCACCCTCTCCATCGGGGCCAATGACTCGCTCCCGACAGTCAGCCGCGGACTCAGCTGGCTGTACCGGGATGCCGGCATCCACAGCCACTCCGTCTTGGAGGGATTGAGCTTGAGCCTGTTCCTCCCCATCCAGACCCGTACGGCCTCCAGACATTTATGCCCCATTTTATGACCTTTCTTGCCACAGTTGTTAAGTGAATCACTGTAGTTGATAAATTCGTAATCCGGTTGTTAAGTGAATTTGGTTTCCCCATTGACTTTGCCTGTCAGAAGGTCACAAGTGGTGATCACTTGGGACAAAGCAACGGTCATAAATATGAACCAGTTGCCAAGCATCTGAATTTTGATCACATGAACATGGGGATGCTACAAAAGTTCCAACTGTGAAAAATGGTCATGTCATTTTTTTCAATGCTGTTGTAACTTTGAATGGTCACTAAATGAACTGTTGTAAGTCGAGGACTATCTGAAAACCCAAAGATTACAGTATAAACAGTCAGATTTTTTAACTATAGCTCTAAATACAAGGCTTATAGTAACAAATCAATACTGAGGTTTTAACCCTATTAGGTATTGTTTATTAAATGTTTTATTTCATAAATTGTTTTATACAATGCAGGGGTGAAATCCAGCAGGTTCTGACAGGTTCTGGGGAACCGGTAACGGAAATTTTGAGTATTTCAGAGAACTGGCAAATACCACCTCTGGCTGGTATTCCCACCCCAGAGTGGGGTGGGAATGGAGTTTTTGCAATATCCTTCCCCCAGGAGCAGGGAAGGAATGGGTATTTTGCAGTATCCTTCCCCTGGAGTGGGGTGGGAATGGAGATTTTGCAGTATCCTTCCCCTTTAATGCCCACCAAGCCACGCCCACAGAACCGGTAGTAAAAAATATTGGATTTCACCACTGATCCAGTGCCAAGTTTAGTTTATATTCGTAACTTGCTTTTAGACCTTTTGGCCATAATAGAATTGATTGATATTCTTACCACTTTTATTAAGTTTTGTCTGACAAGAAAAACATGGCAAATATTTATATATTTATTTATGTAAATTAATTCACAGTATTATATTCTTAACGACGTTCACTACTAGGTACATGAAACAGAAAGGATTACATACTTTGCAACAGCTTTTAGGCCATCTCTTCTGGATTCAGCAAAACTCACACCTCCAGAAACAGAAGTGGCTTTTTTCAAAGCGTCTAAAACCTCGAAGAATAAAAGAAAACCAAACATTAAACTAGTACTGGACTATGTTTCTCATAAAGTATTAGGCAGAATAATGGAGGTGAAGCAGTTGCAATAAAGTGAAGAAAAATGGTAGATGGTAATGAAAATATGTAGTAGTTTTGCACATTACAAAGCAGACTTTTCATGGGGTTTATTAGAGATGTACATTACATTCAGTCAGATATCAAGGCTGGTTTTCATTTACAAGGGTGACAAGACAAGCCTAAACCTGCCCCGTTTCAGTTCTGTATCTCCATGAAGTTTGGCTTCCGTGAAGCTCCAGCACACTGCAAAAGACGGATTAGCAGCACTTGCGCATATATCCTCCCACCCAAGTCATTTACGGAAAGAGCAAGAGGAGGACTACTGGATTCAGTATCCAGCCAGCCTGCCCCTGAATCAAACCGATCCTAGTAATCAGGCCCCATTGGATGTCTCTCTCAACAGATTTTGGGAGTGAGTCTTGTTTATATTTTGTTCCACCTTGTTGATGCCTATCCCATCCTTCTGAGTGGATTGTACAATAATATTTTGTTATCTGTTTTGACTGGTTGCTTTGGCCATATAATCTAGTTTTCAAAAGTTAACCTTTTATTACTTCCACCTCAACCACTGATAAGCCAGCTGTGCTTTATTTAAGAAATGTCATAATTCCTTACAAGCAATTTTTTTATGTACAAAAATCACATAGCTCATCTGTCTGAAATTTCACATTGATATTCTCAAAATCCATGACATTTTGTCTTGAAACCACCAAATACTTACAGTGATTATCACCACTGTTAGGGTTTATAAGCCGTACAGTCCCAACTTCTACGAAATCTGTTATCCTGCAGCCATTCAAATCAGGATCTATACCACTATCTCTCCTTGAACCAATCCATCAGCCACATAGGGGTACCTTTTGCAGTTGTCTCTTTTCTGAATTGGCAGTGGTGGCTTCTCCTTTGAGATTGTCATTGCAGACCCTCAAATACCCAACCTCCACATAGCGCTGACCAACCCTGGGAGCAGGGGCAGGCCAATGATCCTATGGTATACCCAATCTATATCCAGCAGCTGTCATCTGGACCATCTCCCAGAGTACTGCCATCTTGCAGTACTCACTACTCACACTCACTACTCCTAAACATAGAAGGATTAGCAGAATGTAACTTTTGTACCTTCCCATTGCTTCAGCCAGTTCTATACTGAAAAAGACAGGACTCTTTAAGTAAAGACCTTTTGAACAATGTAAATTATGGATTTTGGCTGTGTGTGCTGGAGAGTTGATGCTTCAGGGACATAATGTGTGGCCCCCTCCCCTGATGAAAGGCAGGAAGCTGATAGTGACTCTCAAGTTTTTCCAAATCACTTTGATTTGTAGTCACAGTCTGGGCATTTGGCACCCACAATGAGAACAATAGAGTGAAGATGGTAATAGAGCTGACAGATAGAGAGTGGAGTAGGTGGTTGGGGGTCAGAGGGTGTGGTGCCTCATAGGGTGATATAGGGTAGAGAATCGTGTGTTTGTTTGTATAAAATGAACTAATAGTTAGCATCCAGGAAGGCTGGATGCTAAAGAAGAAGCATCCCAAAGTCCTGATGAATTAACAGAAAAGATTATTGTGTGTTTTGGGAGGGGTTAGGGAGACTTGTTTATTTAGGAGAAAAAAGACAAAATCATCAATCTTTTGCATAGTCAGATCACTTTATATTCCTCTTGGTTCTTTGCAATGACCCTTCACTGCAGGAAGAAGAATTGATTTGACTAATCTGCTCTAGATTCCTGAAGGACCCTGTTAGGTTTCAATTAATATTTTGGGGATATTTCTGAGGCTCTGATGCATAGGTCACCTGAGGCCCTTTTGATTGACTGGAACAGGTGGCAGGGGATCAAATTGCACTCTGGTAGCTTCTCTTTAAGCAAATCCCATAGAGATACCCAGAAAAAAAGATGCCTAGAGTGCCTCTGAAAATAAACAAGCAAATCTGATCAAATACTTCTCTAAGCATTTCTTGAGGGAGATCCAGTTCTTAAAAAGAAATTGTGATTTCTCAAGAAATCTTTCCTAGATACAAAAGAGTAAACTAACTGGTGTCCAACATTTCCTTTTGGGCTAAGATTATCAAGAGTGGCTGTGCAACTACAGAAGAGTCTGGACGATAACGTATCATCTGGAATCCTTCCAGTTGGATTACAGACTGAGATATAGCACTCAGATAGTGCTGATTACATTTACAGATGACTTTTGGCAGGACCGGATGGAGATGCATGCAACCTAGCCAATCTTGAACTTGGGTTCTCACCGCCTGCTGGAAGAGCAGTTGGCAGCCACGGCAGGGAAGCCTTTGCAGAAATCATCTTATCTGCTAACTGAGCCCACTCATGGTCTTTGATGTCCTCCTCATTCACACTCTCTCTCCCTCCCCCCCCCCACACCCCTCAACTACCACAATATGAATCACATGGGACTGTCTTGAAAACCACCTAGAAGGTGCAACTATGCCAGAATCCAGTGGCATGATTAACTATGGATGAGATTTCATAATTAACCATGGCACATAGTTGTTTTGGGAATAGTCCTGACTCCCTATAAGCTTCTGGGACGTTTCAAAGCTCTGTTTATCCTCTCTAAAGCCCTTCATGGCACAGAACTAGTTACTTGCAAGACCATCTGTCTCTAACTGTCTCTGCTCAATCCATGAGATCCAGCAGATTATTCACGCTTTTGATCTCTTCCACAAAACAATGCTTTCCAGTAGCTGTTGTGTTTCTTCAAACTGTAAGTTTCCCAAATTAGACATCCAATAAATAAATAAATATGTGACACCCCAATATCTAGATGTAAATGTGAGATAATGTTGAGATTTCACCATTAGTCTTAATTGACAATGGAGACCAAATGAAAAGGAACAGAAATCTGGTTATAGAAATCAAACATTGACAATATAATCTATTTTATGTTTAACAAAGCAATTAGAAATCCTTAAAATATTGTTTTTAAAATACTTGAAAGCTGTTATAAAACATTCTACCCTGCACGTTAGCTCTCACCTCCTGGAGTTTGCCTTTTAGAAGGAACTTCGGAAGGGCACCCAAGGCTAGAGAAAAACCACAGCGAATCATTTCCTCATGGCTTTGAAGGGCTGAAATGTATTGCACCAGCAAATCTGGAAAACATAACATTCACTGTCTGAGTAATTAAAACTTCAGAAACAATGCTTTACAGCATTAAAACAAGTACTGATTATTCTTGAGGGAGGGCGGTGATTAAACAAACAATTGAAAATTGTTTATATAATATTCAGTATTTATTGTATTACTAATATTTCTTATATCCAAAATCCTTCAAAAGCTTTATTATGACAATGTTTTGACAGCAGAGCATGAGAGTAAGCTCCACAAGATGGCACGAGTCCATTTTCCTTCAGTGACATCATTCTATAACTTCAAGCCATTCAGCATATCTTCACTGCAAGATACGTTGTAAAGCATTAGTAGTGGATTCTCTGAAAATGAGGAAAGCATTTTTAAAAAACATTGTTTTTTAAAAGAAATTCCAAAAATTTATAGATATTTATTTCCCTTGGGGAAAATATTCGATTTTCATCCTGCTGGGTTTCCAGAGCACCATTAAAAAGCTGGCTCTTTTACCAAGCCATGGAACAACAGGAAGTCTACTCCCTAAAAGTAGCTTTAGTGTGGTAGATGTTCGTACTGTAATCATCTTCCATGTTCACCATGTATTTTTGGTGTTTCTGCTTGTTTTTAGCAGTTATTTCTTTGATGTTTTAACCCCATTGTGTAAGACACCTAAAATTACACTATGATTGAGATACCATACCAGTAGACAAATAAAGAAAAAAGTGAAACAGCACAGTGGATCAGCACAACATTCACAAAGCATTAGTCTATGAAACAAGGAAAAGTTCTAATTTAACGAAAACACAAACAAGTTAATTAAAAATTAAACAAAAAATATGCTAGAGAAAACATGGCTAATTGGCAGTTCAAAAATTTGTTCCATATGAAATTTAGTTCAAACTGGTTTGGCTTGTGCTGTACTCTTCTTCTTCTTCTTCTTTTTTTTTTGCTAGCAAGATACCATAAGTTATCCTTAAATAAAAAATAGAAGTGAATCGGGTGAATCATTACCTCGCTCAGCTGGATTTGCTTCTCCCTCTTCATTGCAGTAATATTCATTACATAAAGCAGCTAATGCAGACACTGCTGACTCCTAAAACAAAAGCAAAACCACAAGTATCTAGAATTACTTCTCTTTCAAATGCACTTTGAAAGAATTCTTTTGTAGGGACAGCTGATAGGTCATCTGCAAAAGTCCTATGGTAACATATTTAATGTCTATTTGTGCAATTTTTATGACTATGTCAGATAACCCATTTATCTGAGATTTCACACAGTTGAGTAATATTCTATGTTCAAATGTTCCACTTTAAGAGCCAGAAGCAAGTCAGGCTGGTCAAACAATGCTACATTACAAATTATACTGAACTAAAACCTCCATTTAGAAGTAGAATGGGAAGATATTGCAATTAGTTTAGTATAGCTTTAATCATGGCTCTGAAGAGGTAATACACTGAACTACATTTCAGTACGCTCTAGTTATAGCTTAACTAAAACATTGGTTTTTGTTATTTAATCAGTACCTTTGTTACCCAATTGTACAGCATTTGGATCAGTGACTGTAATAAAGTATTTGCTATTATATCAACTATTGATCTGATTTATCTCAAGTTGATATGCTATACAGGTAGTCCTTGACTTGCGACCATAATGGAGCCTGCCCATCAGTTATAAATTGTGATGGTTGTAAAGTGGGTCACCCATGTGACTGACCTAATTTTATAACCTGTGTCTGCAGAGGTCATTAAGCAAATCACTGTGCTTGTTAAATGAATCTAGGGTCATGAAGTGGACACCATGATCATCAAGCATACTCACTGATGTCTATGGGGCATTTTTGCTGAAAACCAGAGTTAAAGGCCAGTTGTTGGCAAAAAGGACATAAATCACAATCACATGACCACAGGACCTTGTAAATGTAGGCCAGCTACCGAACACCAGAAATATAATAACATGACCATTGGGGGAGGGGGGGGGAATCTACTCTGCTTTGTTTCAGAAACGCTAGAAATTTAAACTGTAATATAGCAACAAGCAAAACATGATATTTAGACCTTGTAAGATCAATACAGATAAAATTACTGTACTTTTACTTGCTGTCTTGAATTGCTTGAAATAAGATGAAGGCTTTGTAAACTATCATTTATCAGCCACTGCCAGCAACCTGAAGATAAAGAAAACATACCTTGGTAGTATATTGGTTGCATTACTTTTTAGCACATCTAGATCTTTTTAGAAATCCTTACAAGTTCAAATTCCAAGTGAAATTTGTTTCAATTTCTTTTCACCGCTATATTTTAAAAAGATGTTCCACAAATACAATATTCACATAAAAACCCACCAGAATAGCAGGCATACAGGACATAAAAAAGCAACTGCTATTCCATATTTTCCTGGAATTGTCATCATTCTATAATATCTCTAAGTGGCTTCAATGGCTCTCAACTTCCACCCATTGACATTCTGACATAATTGTGATGAATGAAGCTGAATATAGCAAACATGGCCAAGGCGCCAAGATGACAGAAGGAAAAAAAAAATGTATACTGAACCACTCTGAACTACATCTTGTGACAGTAGAAAATAAAGGAATTTACATGATTATAATTCTTGCTAAGTGAATAATACTATTTATTTCCTAAAGTTATAATAATCAACAAACAGACATGGTAACTCTACAATATGACAAACATATCACATACCAATTATGGGATCTTTTCTAAAAGGCATTTTTGAAAGTGACAACTTTTCAATCAAAGTGCAGACTAGAAAAGAGGAAAAAAAGCCATCAGAGCCCCATTAACTGAATTAAATGGCATTCACAAACCTTTTTACATGGGGTCAGGGTTCATGAAGTCATACCATTATTACTACACAGTAAATAGCACCATATGGCAAATCTGTCAGCAGGGGGAGATACAACAGGGAAAAAATACTGCTTCAGAGGACGTGCAGTAAGAAATTGTATTCCTCATTGAAATTCTGATCCTCCACCTTCAACATCAGGTTCTGAGTGTTGGATCACTGGAGGCCTTTATCTCAGGGGCCTCTAATGAGATAAATGTTGAATGCCAGACCCATTTGTAATAAAAAGTGTATTTTTGTAATTTCATTTTGGAGGAGAATGTGGACCTAGTATGTATCACCAGTGTCTAGCTGGAAGAGAATGGAGGGGTTTTTTGACCTGATAATAGTATCTTCAACATTAAGGTAGGAGACAAGGGATACAATGAGATTCCATGAGAATCTGATGATGCTCGTATTTGTTCTGTGGTAATTTGATGATGGCCTGTCCTGTTGTTTTGCAGGGAAACAAATTGGAGCTTGGGTTGGTGATGGATTCTTTCAAATTAAGCATTATGGGGATGTCTGGGAATTCACAGATGTTATAGAAGATAAAATCAAGTTAACATAGAATCATGGGCTTGTCACGGTGACCATGGCCCCAAGTCACACATTAAATCTGGTTAGATTGCGATTTGAGAGTGGATTAGATCAAACTTAAAGTACAAGGCCCCTACTGGAACTAGGACACATCTATCAAGATGGTCTTCCAGGCATCTTATGAATCCATAGATATGTTCTCAGTAGCATATCCTCATTGTTTGGTTTTTAAGATCAGAACACCATCTCTCCTTTTCTCATTTAGCACTTCTTTTTCATGGAACGTTTGGAGTGGAGAGTTCTCAGTAATCAGTACTAAACAGATTTTATTATGTAAATTGCATTTTTTTGTTTTTATAAGTGTAAAATGTCTTAGAGTCCAGTGATTAAGTGGCATATAAATTTCTATAGTTAAAAAAATTCTTAGCAGCACAGAGGAGATTAAAAAAATATTCTATTATAAGGATAGACTTTTGAGGAAGTAAATAATTAATTTGATCCCCTCAAATATGCTGGATAAATCACCCCAAAGGCAGCACAATGGCAAACTTGACTATAGAATTGTAAGCCAGCAGATCTGCAAGGCATCGGTTGGGGAAGACTACTATTTTCTATTTATACCAAGAATTACTAATTACATGTTAATATATTGATGTGGCATGCAGAAATCCCAACAAAAGTTCATATTTCCTAATACCCAAGTACTTCTTTACTTGAAGCTAGGGAAGAGTTCCTGCATGCATAGAGTTCCTTTTTAACTGGAATCCCACCATATACCCGTGAACTAGCTCCTTAAAACAGTGTTCGGGGGAAGTAATTGATTTTGACATCAAGCTGGCAAAAAAATTGGTTATTGCAACAACATTACTTTCTGCTATGGATAGGAATATGAAAAAAGAAAAAAAGAAATCTGGGATTTGATCATGTTTTATTCTACATTTTCTGACTCATGAGTCAAGAAAAATATATTTTGGTACAAGAATTTTAGATTAGGGAGAATGGGAGAATTCTTTTCTACTTTAAAAGAAAGCTATTGAAATAAAAAAAATGTTGGCAAAATATTCAGTGAATCAGAAGACTAGCCACATTTATATTATATAATCTTAAAATATAATACTTCTTTTCAAATTATAATTGTAAATAGAATGCTCTATGTCAAGTAACATACCAGCTGGCCTCATTAGTTCTCCACCTAAACCTCTGGAAAAGAAAGAAAAAAAGAAAGAAAATTGATACATAAATCTAAATCTGCCTGTTTTGTCAAGATTCAATACATCAAAGCTTAATAAGAAGATATGCATACAGGGCAAGTACCCACAAACATTTCTCCAGTAACTTTACTCCTTTCTTTGTATGAGTAGTAAAACAAATCAGAATTTGAATCTTCACTGTTGCTTCCTAATAACTACAATCTGTGGTTAAGAGCCTATAAATAAGTCAGATTTAGGAGTTAGTTTTCAAACCCAGATGTTAATTCAGATGTATCCCAAACTAAATTTATATGTGAATAGAAGAAAGAGGAGAAGCTAACCATGCTGCGTGAAACGGGAATAGTTCTGCAAACCATAATTTATTAAACCAAAATTTGCATTCAAAAAAGTTATGTGATATGCAAATGTGGCTTTAAAGTTATCCAACAGCCAAATTCAATTCTACCCTCATTTCATTGCATGTTTATAAAAAATCCTTCCCTTTTAAAGTCAGCTTTCTGGCAAGTCTTTTGGACTATTCTATGGAAAGCATTAGATGAAATCTGTGGTATTAAGTTGATCCCATAAGACCGCTATTGTATTGTTTTTGAAAAGCGTATTTTACTTCCTTAACAAATTCAATTTTCAATTTCAAAATTTTATTTCATTATCTCTTGCTCATATGTGAACTATCCGAATTTTTAAGTACAGTACTGTATTTCAACAACTTCGAACCATGCAATGTGCCAAAAGGGCCTTATTGCATTTGCCTCCTCCTTTTCCTCTTACTAATATACATTCAATTTATATACATAGTATCATGTTTCAGCTCGTGCTTTTTCTCATCAGCAGTCATCCATTTAAGCTAGGCAGAGAATCACAACACATTTGAAAATACCCGTATCAGGGATGAAGAGGAGAATGCCATGTTAAGGCTCTGGCTGTATGATACACATTTTACTCATGAACTGATTGGCAAAGGATTAGAGAAATAAAACACCACATTAATGTGATCAGGTGGAAAGAGAAAATTTTAAAACTGTCCAGTGTCACTTCATAGAGCAAGATAGGCAGCATATAAATATAATAAATAAAGTAAAACAAAAACAAAAACAAAAAAGGAAATTACTGGATCAATGCTGGCACAAAGTGGCCTTACCATCTCTCTGATAAATTACTGGACTAGCCCAAGAAATTGGAGGAGATCAAGTACGTGAAGCAAAAATTACATCATTTCAAGATTTCTATTTCTGTAGTAATTGATAAAAATGTTCTACCCAGGAATTTGTGCTATATGCTTTATGTTTCGGTGTTATGCTAAAATTTAAATGTTCCTTTTTTTTCTTTATAAATATAAGAATTATGTGCATCTTTCACTCCTGTGTCAAGCTTATTTATGAAGCTATAGAAACACATTTCTGTAAAAGTTTCCAATGATAATAATTTGATAATCTCTCCAATGCAAAGTTTTCTGCCAGAAACCTCATTATTTGTAGCAGGCTAGCTTCCACCCCCTTGAGGTTCACCAGAACAAGAAACAAACTCTACTAAATTACTGGAACTATTGAGATTATACTACAATACTGTATCTTGCAGGCTCAAACTTATAGTCATGTGTCTTTATGCCACAAAGCTAGGTGAATACAGTAATTAAGTTCTTTTTCTTTTACATTTTGACTCTTTCAATTGACAAAAAAACAGGCATAAGGTGTGAGAAACCTACACCCTCAACCCAGGGGTGGGTTCTACTTACCTTTACTACCGGTTTGCATCGTGCCCACATGCACAGAAGAGTTTTGATGATGTCTGGGTCAGTGGGCAGAGCCTCCCGCTGGTTTTACTACCGGTTCTATAGAACCGGTTCGAACCTGGGGCAACCCACCACTGCCTTAACCCTATGATTAGGAGGAAACATGACACATGAGGTGCCCTCTGGTGGCAGCAGAAGATGGAGTTCTAGTGTGAAGTCATAGTGGGTGGAACATGAACTGGGAGACCTTCCATAGGCTTTCACACTACACTTGGACATTTAAAAGTTTTTCTTGAAAAAACAATTACCATTTACTAATCCATTTGTCTCCTCCCTCCCTCCCTCCCATCCATCTATAAAGAAATGTTTATGTTTTTCCTAATACTATATGTGACATAATGTAAGATGGATTACCATAATGGTTCAATAACAGCTAGTAAGAACTTCAAAAAGATTTTAACCTGAATCTTTCTTTTTGTATATCTTACATTTTTTATCATTGGTTCTGAAATACCATTGCTTAAGGTCCTTTCCCATACTAGTGGTAGTACATACAACCAAAATAAAGCTTCTAAAAAGATGTATGAGACTGAGAAAATGCCAGCATCATTATAATTGTCTTGTTTTTTTTCTTCTTAAATTCAAAATTATTCAAAATAATGGAATTGCTGTCAGGAATTTCAGTAGTAACCAAACTAAATCAAGCAAAGTACACTTGCTGAGATGCTGTAGCATTTACACATTTTGAAATTCTGGAATTCACTGCCTCAAGATGTAGATTTTTAAACTGCTTTAAAAGAGATTAAACAAATTTATAGAGAATAAGGTATCAATAACTATTAGTCATGGTGACTAAACGGTATCTCCAGAATCAGAGAGAGCATGATTTTCAATTCCAGGTACAAGAGAACAACAATGGGAAAAGACTGTTGCTGGCTGGCTTTACATACACGCTTACATGACTTGAATAAATATCTGGTTGGCCAATATAAGAAACATAATCCTAGCATAGATAGATCTTTAATCTGAATGAAAGGGCTTCTCTTGCATTGTTAAATTCAGCAAGACAGCAAATATTAAAGGAAAATAGAGCATAAAAAGATTATGTGGAGATTGTAATATTTGTAACAGATAAAAAGTGAAACAGACTAGTATTGCACTAATGGAAAAAAGAAAGAAAAAGTTACTCTTTGAAATCTTTATGTCTCATAATCTTATATGTGGGGAGTGCACTAACTGTCTTCATTCAATTTGGTAGCCTATTCTGGACTCTGAAAATGGTATAACCATGTTTGGAGGCTGCTAGCAGATCTGAAATGTAATTTGTAAAACTACCTCTGTTCCCTCATGGGGAAAAAACAAATATCCAACTCTGTTCTTCAACAAAGTAGACTAAGTATTGCAAGTAAATAGAAAACTAGGTGCCGCGTGTCAGATTCAATAGACATCTGTGTACTGTGTACTTATATGTTGCATCTGATTTTAAAAGGAAAAGCAGTACTGTACTGCAATGTAGTTGTTTTGAAATAGAATTTAATTGCGTTTGCAGTGAAAATATCATTGCAGTGGGAATGCCCATCTCCATTTTCAGATGGAAAGCTCTTTACATAATTGGAATGTATTTAATAGAAATTATAACCTGTTTATCAGTTTTGCTAAAATATATATAAAGGATGACTTTGTTACTGTTTCCAAATAATAAAACAGTCAGTAGCTAATTAATTCAACTTTAAAACATGATCATTACACAGCAGTTCATGTGAACACTGAGGCAGAATCACACTATACAGCACATAGTAAAATAAAGAATATCTCTGTCACAAGGCTATGCAAAACATTCTGAATTCATATCGCTCTGAAGTCATTTACTTCAAGCTTGAAGCCATGGCTCATGTCAATCTTGAAATACCTCATTTCAAGGGCAAACCTTTCAAATAAACGCAAGGTGGTTTTATCATTTGAGAAGCATTTTGAACCAAGCTAGGAATATTTTAAATCTGAATAATTTCAATTTCAAGCTGTTTTGCATAGTTCTTTTCACTCTCTACGCTATTATGATTTCACTGACTAAACTGTGATGTTCTCATTTTACATTAAAGGGCAAAATTCCCAGTTACTAAATGCAACATTCCTCTTCACTTCTTTTCCTATCACAGCTCTTTCAAAGCTATTATACTTGACAGCATGTTAGAACTCAGGATAAACTATATGGGACTGGAACTTTATGGAGTTCCCAATTTAGAAACCATATGACTCCTGACTACGTTACCTTACAAAAACTGAAATAGGCCATTCTGCAATACGCCATTCTGCATTGGCAGCAGGATTTTACTGAACCCAATACATACATTTACATTAATTCAACCAGTCAACCAAGTTCACTATTACTGGATTTTATTAAATATTACTTCAGTTTATCTCACAAATCATGGTCTTGTGCTCTACACTTTCCAAGGATAATGCTTTTTCTTTATGATATATAGCTTTTGCGAGAGTCACTTATTAACACAGCAAACAGAAATCAAGCACAGGCTAATGTAATTATTTGCTCCTCTGGGAAAGCATTTCTTATTTCTGAAACAGAAATTCTCATTCCAGAAATCAGTAAATGCAGCCACAAAAATTTGATTGCTGATAACTTCTGACACATGATTAGTGTTATTATGTTAAAATTCCAAGAAAATGCTTCTCAGATGGGAATCTCCATGGCACTGTACCTTTATTATATTCCATTAAACTGGTTTAACTTGTTTAGCAGTGCTGTTCTATTACCGTAAATGCAAAGAAGCTGCTTGTTATAAAATGACGAACAGACTAATCTTTTATATATTATTCAAATATATAAATGTATATATTTATATCTTGAAAATGTGTAAATACCTACCAGTTAATAATACTGGAGTTACATTATTGTGAAGAGCACGTTATTATCGTTAAAGGACTCAATGTCAGTTACCTCATGAACCAACAAATGTAATTCTGCAAAACTATAATACAAATTTAAATGATCTGTATAAATATGGAACAACTAATAACTCTCTTGTTACATATAATTCATATTTAAAATAGTTATTGCTTTCAGAAAAAGAAGAAACATTTGAGACAACCAGGACCTGGAAAGGTTGAAAAATTGCAGGCTGGATAAAAATTGATGATTTTTTTTTAAAAAAAGAAAAATCTATTTAAAAAAATAAATTGAATTTTTTTATTTAAATTGGATTTTTTTTGTTTTTATCAAATTTATTTTAATAAAATGCTTTTGGAGTAAAAATCTACCTAAATATAGTTTTCTATTTAAGATAAATTAATAATTTAGATTATTCAGCATGAAATGGATCTTAGTTATGTAGCATGAGGCTGTATATTCTGCAATACTGGGACTGTTGGTGAGTCAACAGCGGACCAGAGGAGGAGCTGCTGCAGGACAGAGATGACAGTTGCTCTTTAAAAAATATGATTTAAATCGTGATTTAAATGGACTTGATTTAAATCAAATCCACCCTGTAAAATTGTAATAGACTCTACTTGCTACTTTTGTAATTCTGCCAGACATTTCTTTTTTCTTTTTATTCTGGATGCATGCAGCATATATTTGGAGGCAACTTCACAGGGCATCCCTTTTAAAGGAGACACGTTCTGTATTTTGCACACCAAGTAATGTGTTGCTGCCCAGAAAAGCACACTTCCATGCAGGATAATTTCTTAGTAGTAGTAACAAAACTAGCAAATAAGACATAAGAAGCAGCAACCTAGTAGATTAGATGGAGAGAAAAAAATCAGTAAGCAGAATTCAGCTTGTACATTGTACACTCATACAATCTATATTCTGTGCTGGGTAATAGTAGTTAAAAGGAAAAATGTTCTCTTGCTTGAGAACATTAGAAACATTTGCTTCTACTAGAAGCAAACTGTGCCAACATGTTGCAGACTGAGAACATCAGTTTAATTTCCCAAGTATCTAAAACCTCTTGGTAATTTCATGAATCAATGTTATGTGTTTCAGTGAATGCTGATCATGTTGATTACATGTTATTTTTTCTTCTTCTTGTCTAGGGTGACAAATTGTCTTGACCAAATAGCTGTCTACTTTTTAAGCAGACCACATTATACAGTCTATGCATATCCTTATAACACTTTTCCACATACTTCACAGAATAGGTATGCAACATAGATGGTCTTCTAAGATGAGCCTGCTCCATTCCTGACAAAAAATATCTTCTCTATCATATTCACGTAGAGTCAACGTAACAGTAGGAATTTAAACACAAAACCTATGCCTTCTTACACAAAAAGGATTACACATTTCAGAAACATGTTTATTTATTCCTCAAGAGTTCATTCTAAAAAATGCAAGTCTGTTTGACACTAATTATCTTACCTATACAACTGACGATGACGAAGCTGTAAAAGAATTAATAGATTTTACATTAAGAATTTTCATTTCCCCCCCCAGTATTTTTCAAACTGTGGTTCATGTGTTGATTTGGAGAAGAGGGTAAAAAATGTATTCCTGAATGAATTTAATAATAACTCTTTCCTTCCATTTAAGAATCTTTTCTCTTTCTCTAGGCCATGGCAAAAGAAAAGAGATAAATTATCAGTTTAATAAAGATAGTATAATAAATGTAGCATGGCTTCCAATTAAGTCCATTGCTTTAGACATTGCTTTTATTATTTAAATAAACAGAAATATTCTTTTTTTCTATTTAAAAGATACATCTGCCAAAATAGCTTTTCAGTAGATGTAATATATACTAACCTCCAGATGAATCTGCTTAAGTCCCTCCAAAGTTTTTTCATCCAAATAAAATGAAATAAGTCTACAAGATTTAAAAGTGTTTTAAATCAATACAGTATTGTTTGACATTAAATACAGTTATAGCATTTTTTTCCCTCTAAGTTGCTATTTGATTCTTAATTAAATGTAACATTGTGAAAATTCTGTGGCTATTAGTACAGGGAGTCCTCAACTTACCACCACAACTGAGCCCAAAATTTCTATTGTTAAGTGAGAAATTTGTTAAATGAATTTTGCCCCCATTTTATGACCTTTCTTGCCACAGTTGTTAAGTGGTCACTGCAGTTGATAAGTTAATAACCCAGTTGTTAAGTGAATCTGGCTTCCCCATTGACTTCGCTTGTCATAAGGTCGCAAAAGGTGATCACATGACCTTAGGACATAGGAACTAGTGCTGTGAACTAGTTGCCAAGCATCTGAATTTTGATCACTTGATCATGGGGATGCTGCAAAGGTTGTAACTGTGAAAAACTGTCATAAGTCACATTTTTCAATGTTGTAACTTTGAAGGGTTACTAAACGAACTGTTATAAGTCAAGGATTACCTTGACTACCAATATCCTTTTTCACCATAAAAAGTTACGATTTTCTTGTCCAGTATTTTTAATTTTAATTGCTAGGACAACAGCAATTCTTGTAGGTTCTGTTAATTTATTCTAACATTATTGCTTGATAGTTTCACGTCTGATACCTTTCTAACACTTGCTTTGAATAATATATAAGACAAGTGTTCACATTCATATACAAATGGGGGGGGGGAGAGAGAGAGAAAGGCAACCCTCCCCCAAAAAACATTATATAGGTAGATTTTGAAAACTGAACACAAAATCTTTGCAATGACAAATGTGGATAAATAATAAAGCCAATGATTTTTTGTTTGTTAAATGTTTTGGGAAATTTGTCTTCATTCCCAGTGACCAGAGTATTGCAGTCCCCAAAGTTTTCTTGGCAAGCTTTTTGGAAATGGTTTTCTTTTGCTTTCCTCCTAGGGCTGACAGGGAGTTAAATAGCCCATGGTTGGCTTCAATTCCTAAAGTGGGACTTGAATTCATAGTCTCCTTGAATGTAGCCTGGAGTCCTTAATCACTGTACAAAACTAGTTCTCTAGTAATTTTACACCCTATATAATGCAAATAACTCACCATATTTCTCAATAGAATGGGGTGGGCATCTTCATTCAATAGGCAATGAAGAGTGGAAGACTGAGAGATTAAACTAAATGAAGCATGATTTCAAGCAAGTTGCTGCCCCGTTCAAAAATCTCTTTCTATTCTGAAATATGAATTTCTTCCACCTATCCTCATATTCCTTTCAATGCAAAAAACTATTCACCTAGCCTTATCTAGGTTAAAAAAAGTGTTTTATACTAAAGCAATTCATAATTCTAATCCTTTAATTTTTAAATAATACCCCCCCAAAAATTTCACAAATGATTAAAAGTTCTAGTTCTCTAGTAACTACTATAAATTAGAGGAAGATACAGATAAGGGTTTGCAGCTTATATCCATCAATTTATTGGAATATCTAAGTCTGCTTGGTCCCTTTATAATGACTGATAAGAAGAAATCTCCATAGTTTTTCACTATGAGTAGAAGTCAGAAGTAAAGAAAAAAGAATTGAACTATGCTGGCATATATTCACAGTCAAAGTACACTAAGCATATACCCTTACTTCAAATTAATAATACATATTTTGTATCTGATGAATGTAAACTCTTAGATAGATCACATTTAATAACAGGATATGAGAAATAAATAATTCAAAATAATTTTAAAAAAGTGTACTCATGAAGTATTATACTGTACTTAATAGGGGGAAAATAATAAGATAATTTGAACACTGTTATATGACAATTTTAGTGACCCCTTTTCTGATCTACAAAGGTAAACTACAAAAAACTGATGGATGATACCAACACTAAAAGAAATTCCTGATAATAGTAAGTAATAAACAGTAATCAAATAATCATAATGAGTGATGGTTGAGTTGTAGCTTTAAAGTTTTTTTATATAGGAACTAGGAAAATATGAATTATTATATGATACTTTGAAAACTGTACTTTATGCAACTACCCTTTGTTAAGATTTTTACATGGTGAAAAAAATCCAACACAGTTCTGGGCTGCATAAACAGAGGGATAGAATCAAGATCACGTGAAGTGTTAATACCACTTTATAATGCCTTGGTAAGGCCACACTTGGAATACTGCATTCAGTTTTGGTCGCCACGATGTAAAAAAGATATTGAGACTCTAGAAATAACTTGCCTGCAGAAGTTGTGAATGCTCCAACACTGGAAAATTTTAAGAAAATGTTGGATAGCCATTTGTCTGAAATGGTGTAGAGTTTCCTGCCTGGGCAGGGGGTTGGACTAGAAGATCTGCAAGGTCCCTTCCAACTCTGTTACTATGTTATGTTATGAAATGGTGAAACAGGTTAGGATAAAAGGACATCTAAATAAACAGTATTGTTCTTGCTACCTCTTCTTTTCTTCTGCTAGAAGACTCAACGCATGGGTGATCTCAGCACATGCTAGAATTGCTCCATGACGAGTATGGAGATCTATACCAACCGCTAAAGGCAGCAGCTTTGGTAAAACTGTAAGACACATAATACAAAAAGTGGTAAGTTAAATTATTACACAACAATCTCTTCTATACAGAGATTTTCTAGAGAGAACACATTTTCTTATGGTAGATTAGAAAACAGAAGGCTAATGGGGTTTTCAAAAGGGCAAAGAAGCCTCAGAGACTATGAACATAAGAATGTAAGTTCCAAAGGTGCTTTCTTCAAAAGGCAACTGGACTTTGTTTTACCTTGAAGACATTTCACTTGTCATCCGAGAAGCTTCTTCAGTCCACCATTCAGTCAAAACTGAAGAAGCTTCTCAGATGAGAAGTGATATATTTTCAAGGAAAAACAAAGTCCAGTTGCCTTTTGTAAAAAGCACCTTTGGGACAATCGTGACCTGGATGACTGAGAATCTCCATAGACATAAGAATGTAAGATAAGCCTTCTGGATTAGGAAAAGGTCTATTTTAGCATTTTGTGCATTTAGGAAACTTGCAACAATGTCCAAGATATCAAGAGCTATATCCCACCAATAGAGCGACATCAAGACTCATCTGATTGCCTGAATTCGTCAGACTGCTTTTAAACCCATCGAAGTTGGTAACTACCATCATATTTGGTGGCATCATGTTCCACAATATTTCTTGTGACTGCATTAAGTTCAATTGATGACTCCAAATTCCAACAGGGTAAATGGAAAGAGGTAATTCAAACTTCTCTCTCCATCTTTATTTTAAGCAAAAATAAAAATAGAATCCCAAGTACATAGTCTTTGCTTCATTCCTTATACTCATTTTAGTTATTATTTTCCGCATCATTTATTTATTTATTTATTTATCATATTTGTATACCGCCCTATCTCCCTAGGGACTCAGGGCGGTTCACAGGCAAATAAAAAAGGTACATATAAATAGAAAATAAAATAACAGTTAAAAAGCTTATTCTACATGGCCCAATTTTTTAAAAAACAATATAAATAATAAAACCCATTAAAACCAATATAAAATTTAAAATTTAATCCAGTCCTGCGCAGATGAATAGATGTGTTTTAAGCTCGCGACGGAAGGTTCGGAGGTCCGGAAGTTGACGAAGTCCTGGGGGGAGTTCGTTCGAGAGGGTGGGAGCCCCCACAGAGAAGGCCTTTCCCCTGGGTGTCGCCAGACGGCACTGCCTAGCTGACGGCACTCTGAGGAGTCCCTCTCTGTGAGAGCACACGGGTCGGTGAGAGGTATTCGGTCGCAGCAGGCGGTCCCGTAAATAGCCCGGCCCTATGCCATGGAGCGCTTTAAAGGTAGTTACCAAGACCGGAAGGCCACAGGAAGCCAGTGCAGTCTGCGCAGGAGAGGTGTCACATGGGAGCCATGAGGGGCTCCCTCTATCACCCGTGCATTTCCTATGTTAATTTATCCTTTTTTAAGGTCAATGACTAGAACTTTCATAGTATTCCAGCTGTGACCCCACCCTAAATTTATAAAAGGGTGCTACAATATTAGCAGTTTTAAAAACAAACTTTCTAATAATTCCTAACCTGGGACTAATTTCTTTTATAGCAGTCTCCATGTGGTCTGATATTTTTAATAAGCAATCTAATCCCTAACTGTAAGATTAGGGCAAAAGTTATGTCCGCTTTGTACTTGCTACATGAAACTTACATTTCTGTGCAAAGTACAAAAGCCTGTTAAAATAATAGTCATCACATTCTTTGTTGTTGACTTCTATGCATAATTGTTAATTAATTTAAAATACATAGGAAAGTGTTACAGAAAATAATAAGCATAACAAAGACGACCACAAAGTCTGTCACATGTTAAGCAAAAGAATTTACATTTGTAAATTTTATCAGTAATAAGCTTTTGAGAATTGGGATTATTCTATGAACATACACACACACACATACACACACTGCTAAGTAAATATCTTGATCAAGGTGCTTATATAGTTTTTAAGTGTGCAATATAATATTAAGCGTTGATTTCTTATTAAATTCATTCTAGGCACTTTTGAATGCAAGAGTGTTTGTACTCACCTTCCCTGGTTATATATTCAGGAGCCAATGGAGTGAGATTATGCAGAGCTTCAGCTGAAAGCTCCCGAATAACTCTAAAAGTTTAGGAAGAAAGAGGAGAACCAATATAGATGTAATTTATTTTGCATATTTCTATGCCACTCACTCATGCACAAGTACAAATGTAGAAACACACAGTGTTAGTTAGAAAAAAACCCTCATTTAATACAATTACTGTTGGGCTTCCAAAGTTTCTGATCAATGAAACTGACGCTGCTAGATTCACTACTTTTTAAATAGAAGCTATGGTCTGTAACATTGCTACTTGCTTTCTTTTCTGGAATAGTCAGTTCCACAAACCAAAAAAACCTCAGAATGTCCAGTGTTCCAGGAAAAAAGCAGAATGAATCAGGATTTCATTTTTTGGAGTGGTGAGAACATTTGAAATGTTGACTCTATGTGTACTTTCATAATGCTGTTGCCACTCATTTATCACAGAGTAAGCTAGTGTTCACTTTGTACTGTCCTTTATATTTCTTCCTCCTCTAGATATCTGACTGCTTTTGCTTAGTTGTTAAGCACAAGGCTGGATATTAGAAGACTGTGAATTCTACTCCTGTCTGAGGCCCAAGGCCAGCTGGGTGACTTGAGCCAGTGATTCTGTCAACCCTAGCAAGGAGGCAATGGCAAACTAAGAAGATTGCAGAGATTAGTCCAAGCTACCCCCAGGAAGCAATAAGGTGGTGAAGGAACAAAAATAAAAATGAAATAATAGTGAGTATATCAGCTAAGGACTCACCATTATTAATTCAATCTCAAAAAGGAAAACATTGGTATTAATTCATTTCATTACTAAATTTTATTTGAATGACACCATACTCTAGTGTTAGCAATTTGTAGAAAAGTGAATTTTTTTAGATCAAAGAAAAAGAAAAAAAATACCTTACTAATACATTTTAGAAAAGGGTTGTTTTTTATGATCAGATGATTACAAATTAGCACTAGTAAACATACCTATCCCAGTGGTTGATCTTCATGTTAATCAGATGATCGATCATTGGCTGTGTATACTCAGGAAATCCAGCAACATATACACTGAAGAGATTGAAGAAATACATAAAAACCACAGGAAGATTACTCAAAATTTGTTCCATGTAATGTTGGGGCCATATTCCTATCTACAACAAAGAAATTGTTTTCCTAATAATTCTGTCAAAAATTTCTATGCCATCAATTTTTTTTAAAAAAAATTCTATATTTTTTCACTAGAATATAAAAAAAGGTCACAAGCTGGAAGGTAATAGTCATCTATTACACTTTCAATATTAAGGAGGACTTGTGATTCATAAGAGAATATACTACTATCACAGTAAGACATAAATTCATCTCTATAATTAAATCAATTATATTTATTAGGTCAAATAGAGAGATTAGACATCCATATTTTTCACAAGTGTCTCCACTCTAAGCCATTCTGTTGAATTCTACTATAGATTATAACAAACATTTTCAAAATAATAGAAAACAAAACATTTTGTAATCAAGTATTTCTGATTACAAATTCATATTTTCTTGAAATCCAGGGATGTATCTCAATTGCAATTTAATTAGCTAAATGCCATGCAGTAGAAGGTTTCAAAATAAAGTTGGATAATTTTTCTGTTATTGACAAAATCCCAGAAGCAGATTCAAGAATTTACATAGTTTTAAGTTGTAGGATGTTAAGGTATGCAATATTGTCTATGAATTATTAAATATTTAGAAGCAATAATTATGAGCATTCAAATGCAGTTTAAAATGCATAATTGTGAGGATATTAATTATTACAATTAATCTTTTCCTTATTGTTATTCATTAGAATTACAGCCGTTAAAACAAACTTGTTTCTAAAATCCTTAAAACAGCCACTTTAGAAAATCAAAATGTACATGTCCCAAATTTTTCTATTCCCTTCAAAGGACTGAATTGAGAAGGACTGGGAGAGAACAGAGTAAAAAAAAAAAGCCAAGACATTCCTCAATTAAAAAAAAAACCTACCACTGAGATAGATTCTTTCATTTATGTGTATCATTTAAAAAGCAATTCTAAAATAATTTGTCAGAAAGGCAAGCCTGTAAGTCAATATTTCCTAAGAATCATGAGGGCTACCATCAAATCTTTGACCATCACCTTTTGCAAAGAATGGAATGTTTGTATTTCAGGTCATAAAAGACCCATAATTATTCTTAACCAGCTGTTTAAGAAAAACTGGAAAGAACTGTCTCCACCCTACTGGCATTGTCTTGTCATTCTTGAGCCATGGAAAGAAGAGTTGAGAAACTGGCTGTGTGTAGGAAGAAGGTGTAGGAAAGAAGGGTGGAGTATCATGGAGATGTGTTAATCTTTACAGACTAAAGGATCAGAAATATTGTAACTTAGGACCTATATAGTAACAGAAATAAGAAAGCATTCAACTTTTTAATATGCGAAGATACTTTCTCCCTAAAGTACGAGTTCATATTTTGCCCCACAAAACCTAGCGGTCAGATTACATTTATGAAGAATGTCACCTAATCAGAACAGAGAAGTTTTCTTTCCTGGAGGCCTCCTTTCTTGGGCATGGGCCTTCCCACCAAACAGATGTTTTTAAATTTTTGACCAGTACCTTCCACCTTCCCATTAGTTCCCTCATATAAACTAGTGGCTATTTGGATTTTTTTTCATAGGTTTGAGAAGTCAAACTGATGTTCAGGATACATTTTGGTTTTGGGCTGATGTAGACTGAATTAGTAAGAGTATGTTACTTTTATAACATATTATATTTTATATATTGTTCGGGTTTTCTCCCGTGTAAAATTAGAAGTGTCTTGGCGACGTTTCGACGAAGTCTCATTCGTCATCTTCAGGCTTCAGCTTCGTGCTTCTGGGAGCAATGTGTGATCGCAGCTGTTTCTTCCTTTTAACTGCTAGTGGGGGTTTGAACTGATTGGGTGGGAGCTTGGCTGTGCTCTGATTGGATGGGGGGGGTTTGTGCTCTGATTGGCTGGGGTGTGTCCTGTGTTGGTGGGGGCTTGTTTGTGCTCAGTTTAGTCTGTGTTGCAGGGGGATTTGAGCTGGTGAGCTGCATAGCTGTTGTTTGGCTTTGTGGTCGTGCTACATCTTCATAGTGGGTGTCGGTCTGCTGCATGTATGGATTGGAGGGGTTGGAGGACCAGAAGCCAGACCGCAGCTGCAACATTAGCCATTTCAAACCCCTCCAATCCATACATGCAGCAGACTGACACCCACTATGAAGATGTAGCACCACCACAAAGCCAAACAACAGCTATGCAGCTCACCAGCTCAAATCCCCCTGCAACACAGATTAAACTGAGCACAAACAAGCCCCCACCAACACAGGACACACCCCCAGCCAATCAGAGCACAAACCCCCCCCCATCCAATCAGAGCACAGCCAAGCTCCCACCCAATCAGTTCAAACCCCCACTAGCAGTTAAAAGGAAGAAACAGCTGCGATCACACATTGCTCCCAGAAGCACGAAGCTGAAGCCTGAAGATGACGAATGAGACTTCGTCGAAACGTCCCCAAGACACTTCCAATTTTACACGGGAGAAAACCCGAACAACCAAAGACCTATATACAAACACCCGTGAAAACCTCAGAAAATATATATATATATATATATATATATATATATATATATATATATATATATAAAATATTATATATATAATATTTATAACGTATTATATAGTATATTAGTAAAAGTATATTGTTTCAGAGTGTATTATAGTTTTGAATGTCTTCCCTAAGTCAGAAAAATTGCTGTAATTCCCCCCCCCCCCCAAAAAAGAATTAAACTAACTGTGGAAATAGTTAAAACGAAGAGCTGCATGCTATCTTAACCCAATAAAAAAGTGAGGAAAGCTACATAAGGAGAGATACTCATAATGAATCTTACAGGCAGATCTGAGCTCTATCAGAATACCTTAAAAACGTTAAGGACAGAACTATGTGGAAGGCTGTTCTATGAAGTGCCATATAAACTACAGCTTGAAGTCTCCAAGTGCTACATCCCCTTAAAAATGCAGACAGATATTCCAAGGGTTTCCACATGACGTCTGAGCATGTAGGTACATTGCACAAATAACACTTCTATTATTAATACTGCCAAAACAAAGTGTTGCTTTGAGAAGTGAGTTTTAAAGGACATTTTGGTGTCTTAAGTCTCAATGTCTTTGGTTATCACAAATTTCTATGTTAACCAGAGAACAGGACAAGAAACAATGGTTGGAAACCATTCAAAGAGAGAAGCTCTGAAATTAAGGAGAAATTTCCTAACAGCGAGGACAATTAACCAGTGGAACAGTTTGCCTTCAGAAATTGTGGGCGCTCGATCACTGGGGTTTTTTAAGAAAGGACTAGACAGTCACTTATCTGAAATGATATAGGTTCTCCTGCTTCAGCAGGGGGCTGGACTAGAAGACCACTAAGGTCCCTTCTGGTTCTATTCTATTCCATTCCATTCCATTCCATAAATAACTCACTACCTTATCATCTCACTATCATAAAATCCTGCCTCTTAGTCTTCGTTCTAAATCAAATTCTGTGGGCTCTGAAATTTTCTGTAATTAGATTGTTCTAAGAAAAATAAAATGCCAGCGTGTCATAGTTCATTCAACAACCATGCTGATCTTCTCCCAGTATTATTAATATAATTACAGATAGAAGTATGAAAATAAATTTAAAGAACAATAATGTCAGGTTTCTTCTTTGCTTTAAATTTATAGCATTCTTACCTTATATTGAGAAAACAATTAGCTCTATTACCAACAGCAAAATAATCAGCTGTAGTCACAATGTCAATTCCATATGGAAAAGTCCCCTATGAAAGTTAAGGAGAAAAAAAATGGAAATCATACCTAATTCCCAATATTTACTTTGAAAAGTTGCTAGCACATTATTAGAAGAATTTTCCTCTGGAAATATATGTGTGTGTGTGTGTGTGTGTATACACACACACACACATTCTGCTTTATAAATTCAACCACAGAATGAAACTGTTGATGGTAATTATTCAACGTAATTTCCAAAAATTACTGGTTGATAGAAGACAAGTATTAAAATTGTTAAGACAAAATGCTGAAGCATATTCAGTATTCTTCAACTGCTTGGATATGCACAGTCGATAGCTCAGTTTTCAGTAATTCTTACTAAAATCTCAATAAATCAGAAGGCTACAGATGCATTTTAATGAATTTGTTTAAACTAAACTTAAGCAGAATATAGGGTGATTCTGGGTCAAACCTCCCCATATCCCATCTCTCCTACATTTTCCTGAGCAAATTTTGAACAAAAAATTAAATTGATATTTATATTTGTATTTCCCTGAACTACAGCTCACTACACGTTATCAAGTTTCAGACCACATAAAGTGAGTATTTGCATTCAGTGAGAACAAGTCTCCTTCAACTCTCATAACAAGACCAGGGAAAGGAAGGGGTAAAAGCACCAATAAAATGTATGAATGCAGGGAGAAAGGACTGGCTACACACCTTTATTGGTTTTACTTAGAATTCAGGAATACTTGAGAACAATTGTGAACTTTTTATAAATCTCTGCAGTCCCTGAGGAGCACGATCTAAAAAAATATTGCTGATACTTAGATGGTCTTACAAAGTAGATATTCTGTATGATCCGTTTATTTATTCACAATGCTTACAAACTGTTCCAATGAAAGCCATCTGGGTGGCATATAATTCCTCATCTCTATAAATTCATATTAAAAGCAAAATTTTACAGATCAATATAAATATTAACCATAAGACAAATAAATATAGAAAAAATGTAAAGTACTGTATATAAAAACCAGAACTACCCAGGAAGGTAAATACAAATGCACTTAGTGGTACACATTTTAAGAACACTACAGCCAAGAAATAAAATAACAATTTTATAGTATGAAACACATAAAGAAAACAAATTCTATTTTATAATCAACCAAATACACGATTAGAATAAATATTCAGATATTAACTTGGTCAACAAACAATGCAAATATCAGCACTAAGGGAAAAGTTATCCCAAACCAAGAATAATTGAGAAGGCATAGTTAATTTTATGTGCTCCTCCTTATTACAAATTGCCTCTAGAATACAGATAATCCTTGACATGATAATAGACACCAACATTTCTATTTTTAAGTGAGACATTTGTTAAGTGAATTTTGCCCCATTTTATTACCTTTCTTACCAAAATTTTTAAGTGAATCACTGCAGTTAAGTTAGTTACACAGTTGTGAATCTGGCTTCCCCATTGACTTTGCTTGTCAGAGGGTCACAAAAGGGACCCTGTGACTCTGCAACCGACATAAATTTAAACCAATTGTCAAGCTGCTAACAAAATATTAATTTTGATCATATGATCACAGGGTT